>NC_083277.1:63558148-63861866 GCF_963506605.1 Zootoca vivipara | reverse complement strand
CCGCTTGTTACCCAATGGTCTCCAAGCAACTTACAATACATGGCGGTAGAATGTGCAGTGGTGAATTCAGAAAGCGAGATCGGAAATGGAAGCAACATATTAATCATTAATAATTAATTCATTGTTTTAACTCTTGAATTGCATGCAAAGCTCAACCACAATCCTGATTGTTTTAGTGGTTCTAACACACAGGTCAATCACAGATGTTTCATGAAAATTCATAGGCATATATGAGATAATCAACCTCTTTCTCCACCTACTATTTCTCAACCAAAAGTGAGAGCCTGGTGTTGGTCCTTAATTGCTTTGTTATGGCAAAACCAAACATTATAAAGAAAACACAGATTTGCTCAGTGATGATTATATGGTGTGAATGGATATTAAGGTTGTAATCCTCTATGCACTTACCTAGAGACAGGTACCATTAAATTAAATAAGATTTACTTCAGAGTAGACGTGCATAGGATTGCACTGTCAGACATCAGCACAGGGCCATAGGCAGGCATAGGCAAACTCAGCCCTCCAGATGTTTTGGGACTACAACTCCCATCATCCCTGACCACTGGTCTTGTTAGCTAGGGATGATGGGAGTTGTAGTCCAAAAACAGCTTGAGGGCCACGTTTGCCTATGCCTGGCCATAGGAAAGCCACAAGATAATGCATATATTTTCTTCTCCTAGAACATTTAATATTCTGGCTTTTTAATACTGAGCTGAAGAAGGGGAGACTCATAGGAACAAGCTGCATTTCATTGCTCTTTTCTATCATGTACCAGTATTTAAAAGGTGAAGAGTCTTCCATGACACTTATTTCCATTATGTGATTTCATTAGCAGGTTGCGTTGGATAGATCTAGTCATGTTCCCAATGTGAGAGGAAAATCGCAACAAAACTAAAAATAAAATTGCTAGGAAATCTTTCGGAAATGTTAAGGTAGACAATGTCTTCCTGAATTACTTCCTATGAGCCCATCACAGCTGCCAGCTTCCTAGCTTTTGCAGAGAGGTTTCCCAATGATACTAGAGAGTGGAAACAGCCATATAAGAAGGATATGCTATACGCCACTTAACTGTCCTCCTTCACATTGTGTAATTGTGCTCCCACAGTTATTATACTGGTCATGGAAGTACAACAGTCACAAATCATTTCCTATTGCATAGGACAATGAAAGGAGAGTGCAAAATGCTGCAGTTTAGAAATGTGCACTGCAGCTTGTACTTAAAAGGCAGAAAAATTCTTGCAGATTTATCACCAGACTATCTCTCCATGTAGTTCAAAACTCATCAATCTGAGCCTCCAAAATATTGATAATTTTATTTATTTATGATGCTTTTCAGTACCCTGCCTTTCTAGTAAGAAGTGGCTTACAAATGTTAAAAACAATGAAATAATACACAACAAAAATGGAAAAATATAATAAAGGGACCCAAAGTATTTGACTTGAAAGACGTGTTGTTGTTTTAAAACAAATGAACAGCCACCCTGATCTGCTTTTTAAACATATTTTGCCCACATCTAAATAAATAAATAAATAAAGTTCCCCACAAATACAGCAACAGAGACTTACTATGCTCAGGACGTTTACAAAATAACATGAATAAAATGTGTAATTGTAGCAGGGGAAAAACAGGATGTTGAGGGACAGCAGTGGAGACTGTGAAGCAGTAAGTTTTAAGCGTGGGCATCTAGGAAGCAGTTCTGGCCTTGCTCTTGGAGCGTAAAGAAAGTGAAGGTACTCATGTTGTTTCATTTGGTGCCAAGGCACAAAATCTTTACTTTGAAGGTCGCTTGCCTGAAGGATGTCAGAGAGACAGCTTCTTCAGCTGCTAGAAAACCTCTGCCAGAAATCTTCCATAAGAGATCCTCACAATTTGCAAATAGGGATGAACAGATCGCTTTATTTCTGGTCTGCATTAGTTTGCATGTGCTCCATTTCTCCATTTAATCTCCAATTTTAAAATAATTCAAAATTCACATTTTTGAATGTATTTTCTAATAAATATACATTTTGAACCCCCCCCCCCTCAAAACACACATTTCTAAATGTATTTCTCCACCTTTATATGCATTAGGGTATATTTTTTAATGCAAGAATGGTGCAAAGCCTGGGGGATAACTGTGCTCCAATCTGCATAATAATCCAGGAGATGTGGATCAGATCAGTTCATATTGAAATTCACAAAAAATGGATTCATTAAACATTGCTGTTTGTAAGCGACCAAGGTGAACTCAGTCCATCCAACAGCAATGGCAAATTCAAACGAAGCGCTTCACTGAGTGGATGTGGCAGTCGGCTAATGTCTGCACATAAAGCTGCTTTTAAATAACAACAACAACAACAACAACAACAACAACAACAACAACAACAACAACAACAACAAATTTATTATTTATACCCCACCCTTCTGGCTGGGTTTCAGGACATGGCAGCATGATGAAAAGCTTACAACTTTACTATGCACAAACAAACATTTCTTTCATCCCACTGTCACTTCTGATAAAGCAGGTTTTGCATTTTTTTTTTGACGCAATACCACAACATCTTGAAAAAAGCAGGAAGAGTATACAGCAAACCACTAGAAGCATCTCTTTTTTAAAAAATGACTTAAACTTTCTGAAACCCCCCCCCCCCCGAATCTTTTAATTTGGTTTAGCTGCTTCTGCTTAAACACGGGGTATTTTCAACTTCCCTTTCTGATAGCAACCCTTATATGCCCCTTAAGATCTCCCTAAAGGTTTTGGATCCTCTGTGGCAGCAGCCCATTCCACCCCGTTTTGTTTATGTATTGTGATAAATGTGGTTCTTATCAGATTGAATCATTTTGAATTGTTTCATTTACAAGGCAGTGAAATTACTTTAAAGAGAGGTGGCATATAAATGTTTTAAATAAATAATAAACAACAGAATAAATGATATTTATTTACTTTTGGCATTTATTGACGAAAAGAGAACATTTAAACATTAAACTAGTACATGCTCAAGAAACCCTCCAACCTTCAAGAGAGAATTTGAGAACCTGAAGTCCTCCAGATGTTGTTGAACTCCATTTCCCAGCCTGCATGGCCAATTGCCAGAGATTAAAGGGGTTGTAGTCCAGCAACTTCTAGAGGGCCACAGGCTCCCCATTCTTGTTTTAGGGGCTATCACTGATAAGCAAAATTAGCCTCTCCCTTGCCTATACAGAAGCACATTGCACATACAGTGGTCCCTCGACTTACGGACTTAATCAGTTCCGAATGCACATTTGTAGGTCGAAAAGTTCGTAAGTCGAAACGCGGCTTCTCATAGGAAAAAAAAATATTCAGAAAAATTCGTAAGTCGAAAAAACCGCATGTAAAAATTCATAAGTCGGAAAAACCGCATTTAAAGCTTCCAACGGTGTAGAAAAATTCATAAGCGTGCGGCCATTTGTCCCGTTCATAAGTCGAAACGTACGGATGTCGAGTAATTCGTAAGTCGAGGGACCACTGTACTTGGGTTCATCCAAGCCTCTGTCTTCAACCTAAATCTAGTTCCTCGTAGCTGTTATAAATGGAATTGTGGGCTGCATATTTAGTCCTGTTTTGTGAGTTGTACAGGCCTGACAAGAACAGGAAAATGAGCATGTTGCAGCCTATGAGGGGAAAAAAATGTATTTCTTTTAAATGCTACTGTGTCTGCACACTAACACTGCATGCACATGGCTAAGACGGGGACATGTCTCAACAGGAGAATTGCCATATCTGCACCTCCTTTTCTCTTCATCTGTCCTGTGCACCGTGGGGATTCCTCGAGCAGTTCACACAGACACACTGAGCCATGCGTTTGCTTACCTGTGAGAAAGAACAGCAAGAAGACGAGCATCTTCAAAAACAGATGCCGCATCATGGGAGTTCCTTTTGTAGCAAGCAATGCCCTGTTAAAAAAGCAAATTCTTGTGAGTAGAAAGCTGGAGAATACCCAAGTTCCTTTGGAGAAAACATGAGATTACAAATGTGACAAGCAATTCCACAGGAGACATCTTCTCCCTGTAGACTTAATTACTAAGATCCTCTTTCTAAGCCCCAGACAGGGACCACCAGTGTAGGTGGAAAGAGGAAATCAGCAAGGGAAATCCAAGGTAATCAAAAGTTCAATATGGTTTTTGGCTGCCAACCTTTTGACAATGAACATTGAAGCAAGCCTCATACAGAAGGCAAGTCCACAAAGTGCAAATCCTTGGACTGGTCACACACTGGATCAGTTTTGGTGAACAGCCAGCCTAGGCTATCTTCCTCCACACTATAGGTTGGTTGTGTATTGAGTGCATGCTGATTGCTGAAGATCCAAACAGAGTCTGCAGGGATTGCTCATAATTCCTCAGCTTTAATTTTGGAACAGGGTTAGCATAGGATCATAACCACAGCATTCCAGATTAATGAGCTATGAAGCATCTTGTGCCGACTCATGGTACTTCCTGCGTCATCTAAGGGGCAATTTATTTTACCAGCTGGATATAGTAGGTGTACAGAGTGTGTATGTTTGAAAGCACTACAACTCATTTGCTTTTTATATACCGTATGTCTTCTGAGCAACAACACTTCTCCTGTACATGTGAGGATTACTACTGGTCATAACACTTGGGGTTTATACAGTGATTTTTTTTTTACAAGCTTAGCAAATTATAGAACTGTGGAGTAAATTCTTTTTGTTCCCACTTTACAGATGAGACAGTGAGCCTGAATAATATGGAGGCTTACTCAAGGCCACACTCTTTATTTAGGAATTGGCTGTAGTACATTTTGCTATGTTCTTATGAATATTCAGAGTGCCACTCACGGTACTTTTAGTAAAATAGTGAATGACTATGAGCAGGACAGCACATCCTGTATTGCCGCTCAATGCAAAACAGGAAGTGCCAAAACCTGCCCTGCCCTGCCCTGCCGCACCACCCACTAGGCCACCTTCACTGAAGTGGTGCTGTTTTCCAGCAAGATCTCACTGAAATCCTGTGAGATGTTGTGCACTCCACAATATCTTGTGAGATTTTTGTGAGATCAGCACTTCCGCCTGTGTGTGCCGTGCCACGGTGTGCCGTGCCTGGTTATGTGATTGATGTCTAATACTCAGTTTCTATAAACCCTTTTTAAAAAAAATCAAAAATATATGGGGCAGGGTTAGATAAGGATTTGCTGTTGTCATCCATTGATATGATATGGTGTATGACAGATTCTATAAACACAACAACCCAACTTTCCTAAGCGCAGTGGCCAATTATAAATTCATTGTATTCTTATGACTCTTTGAAAGTTGTCACGACTCTTCAGGGGACAAGCCCATGGATTCAGAGGAAATATCATTGCCCTATGTTCCCACTGCACCAGAAGCTTCAGCATAAGCAGAGCCGGAGTTGCCAGCACCTCCCTAGTCTGGTGAGTTCATATTGCCTCAGTGAAACCATCATTTCCCCGGTTGCTGAATTGGGCTAGACCCCTTTAAATGAAGAGGCTTTGAGCACTGGAAGGGGAGCTCACCACCCTAGAAAGAGCTGCAACTCTATTTAGGGCTCACTTTGTGTTTGCCTGCCATTGAAGCATTTTGAATTTGCTTGCATGACCTTTCAGCCTGAGCTTTGCATGGAGCTATCCAGGGTGCTGCTTGCTTTGCTTGAACTTTGCCTTGCTGGAACCTGACCCTTACCTTATTTGGCATTGCCTTACTAGAACTGGAATCTGGCTTTGCCTTGCTGGAATCTGAATCACTCACCCATATCCCTACCCACCACCAATACTTGGGACAGAATCCTATCTGGCTGAGACCACTGAAAGAATAAATTCCAATAGACAGTTGGTGTAATTTGTACGCCCCTTCCTGTGATATGTTTTCCTTTGCAAAATGAAATATGTGCCCTTCCAGCATGAAGAGATTAGTACATCGCAGATTTCAGTTTATACAATCTGTTTATCATATTTCTTGTGTTAAGTATGTACTGAATATTTTTGCGAGGTTTTTTTTTAAAGGCTTTGTTTGAAGAAGACATATTCAGCCATAATTCTATCATTCCACAGTTCTAGTGACTAGAAT
The DNA here is from genome assembly GCF_963506605.1 of Zootoca vivipara. Classification (NCBI taxonomy): domain Eukaryota; kingdom Metazoa; phylum Chordata; class Lepidosauria; order Squamata; family Lacertidae; genus Zootoca; species Zootoca vivipara. The sequence continues at coordinate 63,855,824 of NC_083277.1, read as the reverse complement.
TATGGAACTATAGGGACACATGTTGGCCTGCAAAGAAGATTCCTCCCTTGTGAGCTTTCTTTGCCTCCACCATCAGCAGCAAAAGGGCTGGGCTGGGGTCTTTGTACATCACTCATCCATAGTGACCCCAGTGACCCTTGCTCGTAATAGCTCGATGAACTGTGATTGATTGATTGATACCACATGCCCAGAGATGGCAGCAGTAGTGGCAGCAGTTTAACTGGGGAAAGGGCTCTCAAAAATATGACTCTCAAAAACATCTCCTTACCCCTACTCCCCTATGTACACATATTTGGGTATACGTTACACTAAACCCAATGTACATGCATACTTTGCATAGGATTAGAATATTACTATTTCTGAACAGAAACAAGAACTTCTCCACACCCCACAAGGACTAACTTTCATATCACAATGGTAGCTTGATAACTGTATAAATGTAATGGGGTGAGAATCTCATTTATAGGGAAATACATATTCATTCAATTTTCTTACGCACAGCTGCTCCCTTTATTCCCATAGGATTCAAAGGGAGGATATTATTATTATTAGTAGTAGTAGTATTATTATTTATTTATACCCCACCCTCCCCGGCCAAGACCGGGCTCAGAGCGGCTAACACCAAATATATAATACCTTAAAAACACAAAATCAAATGATTGGTTAAAATACAGTTCAAAATCACATTTAAAATCAGAATAAAATTAAGTGGGAACCCACGAATCACAGCCGTAGGGGTAAGGAATATTAAATGTCCACCAGGCCCACCCACCCGTGCTCGTCTCATATGGGCCAACAGAAAGAGCCAAGGAGGCCACTTACATACAGAGTCCCACAGAAAAAAAGGGGGTCAGACTGGGCCCGGACCAAAGGCCTGGCAGAACAGCTCAGATATGATATATAGAATAGTCTACTATAACCCCTAACAGCAAACCAGATTGAGCTTCGCTCATTAAAAATACTATCCTCTTCCTCACAAAACCCTAGTTCATCCCTTGTGCTGGGGGGGAAATGCTTGGAAAAGGAAAACCACAGAGACAAACAAACAGAAAGGAGAATGTTCCACTTGCAAAAGAACAAAGAAGATGGCAAATTCCTGGGAAATTAAAAACGCTTGAGGGGAAAAGTTGGCTAGGACTGCCATGAGATATATCGCAACTTGTTCAGCAAGAAGCAGCACTTGCTGTAACTGTCTGCCCGAAGAGAGCATGCCCATATCATATACAGAAATAACATTTGTGGATCTGATTTTATCAGCAAAGGGGGAGCACGGCTGAGGAGTACAGTGTTCTCCTCCCTAGTGGCTTATTCCCCCAGTTTTCTTCCCCGAGTGCTCATCAACCTGGAATGGGGACTATGCAAAGGAACCAGCACCCTTCACTCGCACACCTGCTTGCTATACCAAAATTGGATTCTTCTCTCCGTTATGTGATTCGCACAACTCACCTCAAGAATATTGCAGCCGTGATCATTAGCTCCCTTCTCTTTCCTGGTTTTAGCCTATATAAAAAGTTTTAAATGGTTTAAGCCCCATATATCGTCAAGACTAGGTCCTCCCATATATTCCATTCCAAGCTGTAAGATCAGCCAAAAACATCTTCTTTCTGATACTGTTTTCACACAGCAATGAGGCATTCTCTGTGGCCGTTCCCTAGATATGGAATAGTCTCACCCTGCAGGTGTAATCAAATCCAAGCAGAGTCATATCAGTCTGGGCTGGCTTTCAGAATGAAGGTGGAAGAAGGTGCACATAGGTGGCTTTTAATAATGACATCTCACTCTTAAAAAAATACGTATTTTTGTTATCTTCTTGAGCTTTCAGGTTGAAAAAGGCTAGAAAAACAAAGAAGCAAATAAATATTCTTTTCCCAAGAAGTAGGGCCTTTCCAGACAACTGTTTCATAGGAATGTGCAGACATCACTCAGCTGCACAGGAAATCCAAATGTTTTCGCTCCAGATAGTACATCAGTTGTGGGGAAATTTCATTTTGCAAGCCCTCCAACCACAAGTTAATGGTGCTGGGAAATGCAACCCCCTCCTAGGCTCCCCCGCTCCCCCGCTCTGCTAGTGGATGTCATGGGCAGCTGATGGACGGTGCCCATGGCATCATTGGTGACCAAAGGCATACTCTTGCTCATTGCTGCTCATGGCATTGTAAGAACCTTTTGGAAAGCTATTTGCCCATGTTAAAATTGCTTTTCTACGAAGCTGAGCTTTCTCTGCCCTACCAGACTATCAGGTTCATATAAGCTTTACATTTAAAAAACATAATAATCCTGGTGAACACCAGCACCTTTCCTCACTGCACTTTCATCCCCTGCCCTCTAGTTTCTTCCTATTTTATTCCTCTTTGGCTCTGCATTCCTCCTCTTCAGTAATCACCTCTGCAGCATGCATGTATTCTGGCTTCTTTTCTTTTTTTAAAAGGGGGGGTGGAATAGCAAACAGGCACAGTACAGCGCTATTTCTCACTGCAGCAAGGAGTTAATAGTGGGACTAAGAAACTGCATTACTAGTGCAAATCAAGCCAGCACTATGTTACCATACTAACATAAGTATTTATTTATTTTACTTTAAAAACATTTTTATGGTCCACAGGATGTGGTTCTCAAGTAGACTTAATCAGCTTTCCCCCTGGAAATTAAACAGTGATCCTTGCCATTATGGCTCAGTCACCAAACTTTATCCTCGTGAGAAAAGTGACGAGTTGCTGTTCTCCAGTGCACAGATAAAAGGCTGACAAACAGGAAATACCTTAAAGCCTAAACCATTTAACATGTCGTACTTTTGAACAGCCAGGACCATAAAAGTGAATGCCACAAATAAATCTGTTTGAGTGCAATCGTATACTGAAGATTTGCCAGGTGGGAAGGCTATGGGATTTGGTAGGCCGCACTATGGCTGCAGAATGTCAGATTCTGCACTGCCACCATGTCAGAAATCCCAGTTTATAATATCTAGATAGTAATAGGAACTCAACTACAGGCCAAACTAAACTTTATGTTAAGCATACTGTTTGGTGATAAAAGTTTCCACATTTTAAAGTTAAAGGGTAGCTATTGGTGGTGGGGATCAGGATCTAGACCAGGGGTCAGCAAACTTTTTCAGCAGGGGGCCAGTCCACTGTCCCTCAGACCTTGTGAGGGGCTGGACTATTTGGGGGAGGGGGTCAACAAATTCCTATGCCCCACAAATAACCCAGAGATGCATTTTAAATAAAAGCACACATTCTACTCATGTAAAAACACGCTGATTCCCGGACTGTCCGTGGGCCAGATTTAGAAGGTGATTGGGCCAGATCCGGCTCCTGGACCTTAGTTTGCCTACCCATGATCTAGACTATGGTGCAAAAGGATGGGAGTTTAACACTTTCCAGTGTGAAACTTGCTCCTGCTGAAACTGCTATTTGGCACATGAGGGAAGCTTTTATTTGCAGCTGCTGTTAAACTTGATGAAGAAATAATAATTAAAAGTAGTACTAGTAGTAGTAGCAGCAGCATATTCAACATAAAGAGAAGTAGCACTAGTGTTAGCACTAATCTGGATTTACTGGACAGAATAATGCAAAAAGACAGCTTTCTTCCTGTGATGGCATGAGAAGCAAAAACTAAACCAGAAGTCATGCCAAAATCTTACACTACATCAGCAGAGCTCCTAAAGACTGTGCCAGGCCTGGCTGCAAGACCTGCTATTGAACCAGTACGTTGTGTCTTGGCCTCCTAGTTGCCTGCTCAGCTTTGAAGGGGAAATGAGTTTTAAAATTATGTGTGGTCACCAGATATTTTTCTTATTCCATCACTTCAGCTTAAATTAATTGATTTACCAGCAAATCTTAATATGTTTCTGATTTACTCATTAACTTTTCCCAAAGTCTTGTGATTTTTTTCTGCTTTCCCAGGTCTTGTTCACATGGAAGAATTTACTTCCTGTTTACTTAGCTTTATAAAGAGTCACATGCCATATAAGCAGCCTAGTTGCATTTATATCCATCTCCATTGTAAAATAACCCTGATGTAAAGTAAGGATTTTCTTCTAGGGCAGCTCAGATTTATTTCAATTGTAATCTGAATTTTAAAACCAATTCTATATATATTGTCACGATTTCCAATTACATGTGAAGAACATTGATTTAAACTGGAGCTGGTATGCCAGGAGATCTGGCAATCATTTCATATTACACACAAAAAAAGATTTGAATATTTTTGCTGGAGCTTAATGTTTCTTACTCTATGTGTTTATGAATGAAGATTATTTATAGATTAAAGAGACATGGTTTTCACTAGTGCCAACCTCTACATTCTAAAAAAGATATAATACAAATAATTAATTAGACCTATTTAGCTAATGTAATTTCCAGATCACTCTCAGCATAAAATTTCTAGCACAGCATACAACTGATCGGCTTTGAATAAAAAAGCACGAAACCAAAAATAAAAGGATATAAACAGAGGCCATAAAACCAGTAAAATCTATCAGAGCTATACTATACTACATTCCTGGGAGTATAAAAATGTCTTCTCTGATACCAATGGGACAGCAAAATTGATGCCAGATTGCATTTCACTGGAAGGACATTTATTGCTCAAAGAGCCTGTCTCTGTCCAGTCACCTCTGCCTTATCTCACACCAAGAACGTTATCCAGTGTAAAAACAGAGGGTTCAGGCAGGCTTGTGTGAAAGAAGGCAGTTCTTCAGGAAGTCAGCTCCCAAACCATTTAGGTAGCAACTAACCCGTCCATTTAGCAAACTAGCTGCTGTGTTTGTATTAACTGATGTTCCATAGAAGTCTTCAAAGGCAGTTCCACGTACAATGTTTTGGAGTGGCCATGTTGGCCATCTCTGTCCAGGAGGGGCTGTGGTTCATGCAGCCGCTGTAGCTGGTGAAGGCACTGTGAAGGTATGGCTGTATCAGTACCACCAAATTGTGAATCTGATCCTTTAAGGGGAGTGTGACTCCACCCAGAAGAGGCTGAACAGAACTTCTCTAAAATTATACCTGCCCTTTAAAAAACAAAACCTATACATACAATCTTGGTAGAAGGGGTTTGTCTGTGAGAATAAAATCTATTTCAGAATAAAGCAGGACACAGCATGAAAAGGGAAATGATGTGAAATGAGAAAAGTGAAGCAAGTAGAGTGCTGCTTGATGTGAATGAACCTTTTAGGGAGTTTTCAGGACCTGTTGATTTTCAGGAATCAGCACTGCCCCCAAGAGAGATTTTATAAATGAGGCTTAAATTGGTTGCTCTAAATCTATCTAATAATGTGCATGCAGAGTGAATGTTGCCTAAACTGTTCTTCCTATTGTCTCTGCTGCAAAACCTTCCACATTCACACTTTGCATTGTGAAGCCAAAGAGGCTTAAATATGCTTTTATTTTAGCATCACATGTGAAAACATCCTTTAAAATGAAGGCTAGAATCAACAGCAGTGTGAGAGGCAATTGCTACAGCGTTATTTCAGACAGCCTTCTCACATCTGTGTTCATAGCTCATTTTAATAGAACAATTTGCAGTAAAGTAGCAGACCCTCCAAGTGTCCCTATTTTCTAGTGACGTCCCTAATTTAGAGAAGCCATCCCGGTTTCTGATTTGATCCTGGAATGTCCCACTTTTCCTTGGGATGTCCCTATTTTCATTGGAGAAATGTTGGAGAGTATGGAATTATTTGACTCTTGACCTGTCTGAAGGCAATCCTGTATAGAGATATATATTTTTATGTTTAATGATGTTTTTATATATGTTGAAAGCTGCCAAGAGTGTCTGGGGAAACCCAGTAAGATGTGTGGGCTATAAATAGTAAAATTATCATTATGGAATGGGACATCCCTATTTTCATCTGAGAAATTTTGGCGTGTATGAAGTTGGTCAAAACATAACTTCTCCAAGTTATTTAAGCCCCTTCGTTTGGTCAAAACATAACTTCTCCAAGTTATTTAAGCCCCTTCGCCACGACAAGGCAGTGATCCATGAAGGGGAATGGTTTTGTTACATTGTCCTTTTAATATCTGCCTTGGTGGAATGATTAAACATGAATACCTTGAGAAAATATTGGGGATTTCCAATCTCTGTGAAAATGTTCATCATTCCTAGCTCTTTTTCTTTCAAATTGTGACTTCATGACTGGAAGAGATAAAAGGAAAATAAGAGAGGGGGCACTTCTGTTTATTCAACGTGGCCCTTTCCCAGAAGGGTTCAATGTACCACTGGAGAACAAATCTTTCTGTTGCTCACTAAAGCTGTTCTCATACTCCTATAAAGGGCTTTCATGCTGACTCAAAGACTACACTTCATTTTAAATCCATGGGGATTCCATCAAACGCCACACATTTGACCTTACCAGATGGAATACAAATAATTAACGTCATGCATTTGCATCTGGAGATAGGAAGGCATATCAAGAAGTTGGGGTGGATGAGTAAGAGGTGATAAAAAGGGTTAAAAGGATAAGCTGTACAATAGTTGGGTTGGGCTGGAAGAGAGGGGCTGCAATGAAAAATATGTTAGTGCTTGTAGCAGAACTGCAAAACTGAGTGTGCCCTTTTTATCTCTTTGGACCTCTTTCAATGTTACTTTTCCCTGCTTACATCAAGAGGCAAGTAAGGAAAGAGGAAAATAATGTCCACCTTCTTTAATGGCCAAATAGTTGGCTGTGAATCTGTCGCATGGATGTTGTGAATCTCTTATGTGTGGCCTACAAGATCTGTGATCCAGACTCATATGTGACCCTCCAGACTCTGTGTTGGGTGTTTGTGTTTCTGCCCTTTCAACTTGCATTGTTAAGAAAATCCATTTTGCAGCAGCTGTTATTTCTAAAGGGTGGCATTTGTGTCAGCCTTCCTCAATGTAGTGCCCTTTGGCTTCTGTGGACCACAACTCCAATCAGAGCTGGGAGTTGTAGTACAAAACATCTGGAGAGTTTCAGACCATATGCAATCGACTGAGAATGAGGACCTTACACTGTTGCTCTGTAGAAGAGGGGATCTTGGCAGGTATAACTGGTCCTTTGTCAGAATAATTTCTATCATAGCTCATCAGCAGGCTGCATCAGCAGCTGGCACTAAAAGTACCTGTACAGTGGCAGAGTGACTCTGTGCTGCATGGACTGGGCACACCTCACCTCTTTACTCCTCACTTCAAGGAAATAGGCAGAGACACAATGTCTTTTTCACACGCAGCTTAACAGTGTAGCAGTCAAGTCAGTCAAGTATAATATGATGCAGCTACCGCTCAAACCCCAAGTAATTAAAGGATGAGGAGAACTAGAAAAGTACTGTTGCAGAACTGAAGAAAGGAGCTCAAGTGAGCATCCTCTGACAAGCTAATTGCACACTACCCTCCTTAGCCCCCTGCATCTTCGGAACGTAAGAATATATGCATACATTCATAATCCATCCAAGTGCCAGCTATGGTGAGGTCCAGATTAACCCAGAAAAAGCCTCATTGCGTTTACACAGCCCTTATCTTTCTCCATTGCCAGTTGTTTATTTTCTCTCTCTCTCAACCACCACTATTCCTTTAGGATTTATACTGTAGCAACAAATGATTCTGGTCACCCCTTTTGCCCCTACCACAGAACTGCTCAACAGGAAATAGTTGGGAGCCTATCATGGGAATGATTTGTTATTGTAAAAAAGGAATGTGGCTGGAAGAGGAGACGAGAGGTCACTTCACTCTGGGGTACAGTCTGTTCTGAACGGGAAACAGGCACTTCAGTCCCTGAAAAGCACAGTGCCAGATGTAGTGAACAGCTCAAATCAGTTTTGGACTATCTCAACAGTAGTGTCAGACAGGATTTCCCACAACGCAGCCATACACACGTACAGTTCCTGAACACTTACCCTGGCAGTCAACAAACTAGTACAAGTTTACAAACACAATTGGTTCCGGAAGTCTGTACTTAAACTGAAGCGTACTTAACCTGAAGCGAACTTTCCCATTGAAAGTAATGGAAAGTGGATTAATCCGTTCCAGACAGGTCCGCGGAGTACTTAAACTGAAAATACTCAAACCGAGGCATACTTAAACCGAGGTATGACTGTAGAATTTCTTTGCTTGTATCAAAAAGAACAGACCAACTGAAAGGGACTGGTTATTTCTGTGCTGGCAACTTGTTTGGCACTGTGTGTGTGTGTGTGTGTGTGTGAGAGAGAGAGAGAGAGAGAGAGAGAGAGAGAGAGAAAGAGAAAGAGAAAAAGAGAGAATGGAGACCATCTTGAGATAGGGCTTAGAAACCAAGATAGCTGAAAACTACTTTTTTTTAAAAAAAACAACAACTTGGTTTCAGGTTTTTTTTAATAATATGTTGTCAAGTATATCCATGGGTCAATGAATGTAAAAAAAAAAACCTACCCCTTTCTCTTAAATTAAAGGAAATTATTAAAATCCCTCACATCATTCACTAAAATTAATTGGAAGAGTTAGGGATGGCCACAGAGCTCATTCCTGCCCTCGGGGGCTGTACTGAATTGTTATCAGCACTAGGAAAAGTTCTAGTTACAGGTAGGTAGCCGTGTTGGTCTGAGTCGAAACAAAATAAAAAAATTCCTTCAGTAGCACCTTAAAGACCAACTAAGTTTTTATTTTGGTATGAGCTTTCGTGTGCATGCACACTTGGATACAAGCTACTACACTATGCATGACTTCGCATTGTGTCCAAACTGTAATGTCTTGCCTTTCTTCCAATCTTGTTATCACTCTGCCTTGCATAGTTTAGAAATGCCTGCATCTCAACAGATAAAGCACTCAGTAGTTTCCTTTGATGGAAGATGTCAGTTTGCAGCCTATGGTCACTAGTATCCAGAGAGGAGGGAGATGTGTGACTAGTTTAGCTTGCAAAAAAGCGGCTGAGGGGGGGGGGGTTTCAGCATTAATATAAACAAAGAGCAGATTATTCTGGCCTCAATGTAGGCAAAGTGTGGGCAGATGCTGGGCACATACAGCTCATTTTTTACATTTTATTATGTGTTTATGTGGCACACTTCACTTAGCCATTCACATTACAGTTCAACATTATAACATACTGCAGTAATTTAGGATCTTTCTCTCCATATGTTCAAGCAAAAGCCTCTTTTTCCATGAGAATTTTTTTCTGAACCCACTACTGAATTATAAAATATTATTGTTGCTAAATCATATTGCTTAATTGCATGCACAGCTTGACTTTTTTATTACTCTTGCTATGTGCCGTGATCTTGAATGTGGTCCATGCTGATGCACAAAACAGGCTGCATGGGTTTAGGCACAACAGTCAAAATAGTATTATGGGCTATTTTGTTGCACCTCTGGGACTTATTTTCGACTTTGATTTTTGTTGCACCTCTTTGTTGCACGACCTCTTTGTTGCACGACTTTGATTTTTGTTGCACCTCTGGCACTTATTTTCTGTTTATAAAAGCAGCAAAACACTTCAATAATGGACAATAATGAATGACGTTGTGCTGCAAACATGCAGATCAGGATTTATTATGTTAAATTTTTACCCATATGGCTAAAATTTTAAATAAGCATCTTTTCCAACTCTTTCCTAGACCCAGTTCAATGAGGTTCTTCATTGTTATTTCTATCTCACTTATCCTGAAAGGTCATGATTTGAAAGGTCATGATTTACCCAAGGCCAATGTGTAAGTCGGCAACTGACGTCAGGACTGAATCTACCAGGTGCAAATCCAACTCTAAGTTATTAGACCCTGCTAGTCTATATATACAAATGGGGAAATCTGAGCCTTGAATTATACAGGGTAGATTAATCCACTGATCAGGTCTGACCTTTTTTTCCCATTGCAAGACCACTTTTTAAAAAAATGATCTTATGGTGGACACCATCCGTATCTCAATTTCCTGAACAAGACAGTGTGTGTTCAGATTTTAGGCCATTGTTAACAACAACGAAGAAAGAAAGAAAGAAAGAAAGAAAGAAAGAAAGGAAGGAAGGAAGGAAGGAAGGAAGGAAGGAAGGAAGGAAGGAAGGAAGGAAGGAAGGAAGGAAGGAAGGAAGGAAGGAAGAAGAGGAGGAAGAAGAAGAAGAAGAAGAAGAAGAAGAAGAAGAAGAAGAAGAAGAAGAAGAAGAAGAAGAAGAAGAAGAGGCAGCACCTATAAATATGATCAGCTATGGGCTTACTGAAAAGGTTAACTTGAAATGGAGGGGCAAATACGTTAATCCACTTGAAGGGCACTTCCAGACAAAAGGTTGTTTTTCTTCCTCTCTTAATAGCAGGTATGCTGATTCAGCATGCCCGACACCTCTAAGCAATGTAGAAACTATGCCAACCACCATGTTTATCCTTTGCTAGCCTAATCCTGTACTTCTCCAAGCTAGCCAAAAGGCAAACTGAGGATTAGTAGGATCAACACAAATGATAAATCCCTCAACTGCAGCTGTTTCACCCAGATGTGTGCACGTGCACACACAAACCCTAATGTAGTGCTTAATTCTTTCCTGTGGCCTCTTTTCCTCTACTTCTGGGTTAGTATTACCACAAAAAGAGTAAAATCCTGTGGGTGCCACTTTGTTAACAGAAGGCATCTGTCAATGGAACAGGAAGGTAATATTTAGTACTTCCCCTTACCCCCCCCTGCAGCCCCCCTCCATGCCTGCAAAATCTGCTCTGCAGGGGCCCCTAACCATTACTACCAACCAGAACCAGCTAGCATTACGAACAAGGCTATCTGCAGAGGAAACTCTTGGATACTCACGAAAGTTGTTGTTTAGGAATACCCCAAAATTGTTGAGCTTCTGCCTTTGAAATCCCTATTCGAACACCAAAAGATACCTCCAAGGCTACCGTATGCAGCTTTTCATTTCAAATATTTCTGCTCATGCAAAGGGGCTTCCTCTCCTCCCCACTGCAGCCAGCAATACACCCTCACAATACTGTATACTCTACAGTGGTACCTCTAGTTATGAACTTAATTCGTTCCGGAGGTCTGTTCTTAACCGGCCACTGTTCTTAACTAGAGGCGTGCTTTCGCTGCCACTGCACCACAGGCACACAATTTCCGTTCTCATCCTGGGGCAAAGATCTCAATTCGAGGTAACTCTTCCAGGTTAGCAGAGTCTGTAACCTGAAGTGTTTGTAACCTGAGGAGTTTGTAACTCGAGGTACCACTGTATAGCCAGTTGGGGGACTCTGTGGAGAAGATTTTGGGGGTCTTATGAGGGACTGGAACTCCCTGACAATTTCTCAGGCACCTACATTCAATGCATTTAATTGAGTGATAAAGATGTTTTTATGGTCTCTAACTTTTAATATAAATTGATTTTATTGTTTTGTTACTGGTTACTAACTGAGGTAGTTGTAAATATTTGGCAGTTTCAATATGTCTTTTCTTTCAAAATTTTGTTAGGCACCTTGAGAGTCTGTCTGAAAGAGAAGACAAAAATACATCCATGCAGAAGCTAAGTTTGGGGCGCGGCACGGCTATGGGGAGAACTCTAAGACATGTCATCCTATCTCCTCGTCACAATGTCTTCTGCGTTGTTTCCCATACACCCCCCCCAAAAAAAGTATCAGTTTCCAACTCTATAACTCTTTGTATTTGCTCGTTACAAAGGCTAAGTGGATCCAGGAGCAAAGGGAAGAAGATGGGGGGAAATGCAGAACTTTGATCCACATGCACTCTTAACAACCAATGAGTCTATGAATAGCCACTCTCTCTTTCCCTCTGATTTTTCTTTCTTTTTTCTTTTTTAATTGCCCAGGGTGTTTAGCTAGGAAGATAAATAAATTTGGAGAGCTCATGGCCCAGCAGAATGTTTTACTTGACCTAAAACAACACCTTATTTATTTATTATTTAGAATATTTATTATCAAATTCCAGAGTGGTTTACAAATCACATTAAAACAGCAATAAGTTAAAATCATAAATACATTAATGCACAGCAGAGAAAAAGAAAACATATCACTAAATGCTGCAAGTTAAATCTTCATTTAACTCCATTTAAAAAATTTGAATTTGGCCCTAGATCCTGCCTTCTTCTAATCTACTGGAAACAGCCTCTATTTTAGAAACTGCTGCTTAACTGGCCTGCACTTTCAGGATTTCCCACAATGCCTTGCTAGACTGAGACTCTGCCAAGCAAGCAGAGCACAGCTGTTACAAATCAGAAGAAAATAAAATACATTTTATTTTTGCTTTTAAAAATGTATCTGAGTCATTAAGTGAGATCATACATGCCCATGTGTAACGAGGAAGCATTGTCAGAGCCCTAATACTATTCTGGCACGTACCTATGTCTCAAGCAAGGTTCTGGTTTGATAAAAAAAAGTTCTAAGCATTTCACACTTTTTGGCAACAAATTATTCTTCCCGGGACAAGCCAAGGTAAACTGTAAAAATCCCCCCATCTAACATGTGGATCTGCCTTTGCAATAAGCACTAACCCTCCTTCTTCCTGTCAACCTGGCCTCCTCTCCAAGTCCATTTCTTTCCCACTCTATAATCTAAATAAATCAAAGCATTTTATGGTTGTTACATCCATTATTGCAACATCGGTCCTCTGGGGTCTTCAGAGTCCCATGACACCATGTTTACTCATAGTCCAGATTATCACGAGAAAGCCATTTTCCCATCCACTCATTGAAATCCAGAAGAGCAGACACATGTGGGGAGCCTTTGAAAGTGCATAAACAATTTATGATAAAACGCAGATGTTTGAAAACTGAAACTAAGCTGGGACTGATGGTCTCAGGAGGCTGGTGGTCTCTGTGCATGTATGCACAGAAGTACAAAGTCACAGGGATCCTCTTTCTATTATTATTGTTGTTGTTATGATTATTAATTAGTCACTTTACTCATGGGAATGACTCAAAGCAACTAACAGACGCAACAGAAAGCCCATTACAATAAAACACAATTTTTAAAAACAAAATAAACTGCTTCAGGTTTTGTGTTTTTGTTTTTGTTTTAAAAAAGCATACAGCTTCTAGATAACTTCCACTTAGAGTGATAAAAACTTCCACCTTATCTAACCTGTACAATCAAAGAGAGGAAGATGCTGCAATTTGGGTCAGACTCTTGGCCCATAGTGTAAGTGATTGGTAAAAGTGTGAGGCTAATGGCAGAGGAAAGAGAAACAGACCCACCCCCCTCAGCCAATGTTATTTATTTCCAGTGCTTTTTTCCTGGGTGTTTGAAGGGGTACACATACCCCTAAACATTTTGTGAATCTAAGTTTGGCCTCATTGAGGGGCAGTATTTCAATATGAGTAGGAAAATGAGAAGGACCCAGGTGGCGCTGTGGGTTAAACCACAGAGTCTAGGGCTTGCTAATCAGAAGGTCGGCGGTTCGAATCCCTGCAACGGGGTGAGCTCCCGTTGCTCGGTCCCAGCTCCTGCCCACCTAGCAGTTCGTAAGCACATCAAAGTGCAAGTTGATAAATAGGGACCGCTCCGGCGGGAAGGTAAACGGCGTTTCTGTGCGCTGCTCTGGTTCGCCAGAAGCAGCTTTGTCATGCTGGCCACATGACCCGGAAGCCGTCTGCAGACAAACTCTGGCTCCTTTGGCCTACAGAGCGAGATGAGCGCCGCAACCCCAGAGTCGGACACGACTGGACCTGATGGTCAGGGGCCCCTTTACCTTTTTAGGAAAATGAGAATACTCCTAAACATATATATTTTTAAGCACTGTTTATTTCTATAAAACATTTATGTCTCACCTTTCTGATGCACAAGCATGACTCAGGAAAGTTTACAACATTTAAATATAGATTACCCCACCCCACCCCAAAAAAGCAACAATATACAACAGCCAACCAGGGAGACAGGATCAGCAGTTTAAATGAACAAGCATAAAAGCCTTATCTGCCACATACAACAGAAAATATGCAAGAATAAAACAATCTTTAGGAACAGATGAAAAACAGGATGATGTTCCATCATCTGGGTGCAGCCACTGTGAAGGCCCTCTCTCTTGTCCCAGTCATACATGGTTCCACCCTAGTTGGGACACAATGGACAGTCTCTCCTTCTGATTGAAGGGAGCAGGTTTGATAGCATGGAATAAGGAGGTCCCTAATATATCCTGGATCTAGGCATTTAGGGCTGTTTCCACCCCTGCTGATTACGCTGAATTGCAGCAAGCTGAATTGCAGAAAGGTTTGGTTACAGTTTCAGGAAGACCTCCTAGCTCACTGACTGTACAGGACCAGTCCTGTATTATGAACCTGTTAAAGAGACTCCATTTGTCATCTTGTGGAAAGGGGAAGTACAACAGTATGAACATAAAGGCTGATGTAGGTAAATAACAGCCTGAGAGCTGCTTTATTAATGCAAGCTTTCTCAAATGGCAATGAAAACATATATAATGCGTGTGTTGGGGGAGCTGATCCTGTTGCTGTGCAGCACCATGCTGAATCTGGCTCTAGTCTGAAACTACTCACCCTCCTTTAATTTGGGTAATTGTAATGTAGAACTAAAAACCAAGGCAAGGATACTGATGCCTAGAATATAAAATAGTAGCATCGGCCTGTACACAAAGACTAGCAGTGGAAACAAAGAAAAGAAACAGCTTTGTTCCATGGGCTAAATGTGGTAATGAATCATGAGGGCTGAGCAGCTTTCATACTATGCTGGAATGTGCTTGCTGATAGATAATCTCGGTAGAGAGCCCATGGGAGGCTTGCTGCTAACAGCAATGGGTTGTGGATCAGGTTCCTGATGTGTCCCTGAGTGGAATACTTCAGATGGACACAAGTAGCTCTTTTCTTTAAACAGTGAGATCCATGCCCCTTACTGATACAGGGATCTATGACCAAGACTGATTTCACATTAGGCTTGCTCAGTCCTTGCTCTCCACTCTGGGAAAAGAACCGCACCGTCCCCATGCCTCGTGGAGTCTCAGGGCTCCACCTGGATGAAAAGCCACGTTCTGGGATTCAGGAGCTTTGACTGACAGCCATACTATATTTAGAGCCGTGAAGGATAGCAGTTCACACTGAGCTTTGGCTACAATGGCCTGTTCCTGACAGCAGGCAAATGTAAGTCAAAGAAGGGGGGTTTGCCTATATCCACATGCTCTTACATGAGACGAAGGTGGGCACATGCATTTGTCTGTAATTATATGCAGTGACAGCCATGTGAAAAAATCCCAAGTTTCCAAATGTTTATTGCTAAATCCAGGGCTTGACCTTTCAAAACACTTGGCAAGGGCTAGTAATGAGAAACACAGTTACAATAGAGGAAATAACTATTGGAAACAATGATGGGTGCTTTTCTGTGTTGTGCAGTGAGTGCCCCAGTTGTGTGACTCAGCATTTCTGATCTTAGTTATTTTCTCATAACAAAACCAGACTGCCTCTGAGGATCACAAGTGTTCAGTATTATTTTCTGTGTGCATTTTTGTGCATACGTGTGTGGGTCAGCCTTGCCGATCTGGAAGTGTGTCTGAGTGTAAAGCCAGGCACGTGAATGATATGTTATGTGTGATCCCATACTAAAGTGTTGCTATGAGTCTATTCACCACATTTCTTAGGAGAGCACAAAGCATCCCTATTCTAAGCTTTCCAGGGGATGCGGGATCAAGTCATAGTATGCTCCCCCACCCCATTTGGGTCTATGGGGGCAGTAGAAATGGGAGCCTGCGTTGTTTAAGTTTAAAATAAAATGGAACATCTGTTTGGCAAGCTGCCAGTGTTATAAATAATTCCTCAGTCTTGGAGCATTGATATTATTCACCCCACTCACTGCGTATACTTCCTCTGCCCCCAGCTTCATGTTAAAGAACAGCCCCACAGTGCATTCACTTGCTTCTGAATAATGAGAAATCTTGGAACTGTTCATGGGAAAATATCTTAATGTATATAGAAGGGGCAGGCACAGAGGATGCAGAATGGCTTACCTAAGAATAGCGCTAGGAGCAAACAAACAAACCAGCGGCGAAGGGCTAGTTATACCTCCATGCAACCACTTGATTTCTTCTATAGCTTATCACAACCCTCTTGTCCTATCCCATAATTCCAGATTTGCCGTCTCTTTAGATGAAACTACTCCAACTGGTTCCTAAGCTCCCATTCACTGGCCCATAAAGATCAGTGCTAGTCTGCGTCTCTGATTCTGCCGATTTTGCAAGTCTGCTCCATTTGAGATGTGTTGTCACTTCTAATGGCACGGAGCACTTTCTCATGGCAGCATCTGCAGAGTCTGCTCTCCAGACTGCAACTGTCTCTCACCCATCCCACCCCACCCACTGCATATTTGGCATCAGGATCTAGGACATAAGGTTTGCCTGGGTTCGCAAAGCAAGCAGTTTGGAACCATCCTGAGTGATGAGGACATCCCTTGTGTTTCTGGGACCAGCTCACCCTTGGTGAACTGGAGCAAGAAACCTAGGTCAATGATGCCATCAGATCAGGACTTTTGGGTGGGGCCTAGATCAGCAGAATGGGCATGGTTGTGTGTCCAAACACAGATGGGCTGGCTTAATACACTTTGGAGCAACTGAAGCTAATACACATTGCTATCTAAAGAGCAGTCTAAGGGTGTGGAGTGTCTATTAAACCAGAATCTAAAATTGCCATACTGCACCACTGGTTTAAATTCAAGTGGGTGAGAAAAAGCTTTTTTTTAAAAAATATCTAAGAACTGGATAGAAAAATTATCTGGTTGTGAGGAGAAGACTGCCTTTAAATGAACAGACAGAGAAGTTTTTGTGTTGTCAGACAAATTCGAAACTGCTAGGAAACTTGTGATCCATCATCAGCTTTTATTAATTAAAGAAAAATGTTTTTCTAAGGAGTACATGAGGAAAGAACAAAAAGGAAGAAAGACCAATATGCTACTGGTGTGTGGGAGGGATACATCCTTCAGCTGCTTAGTTACATTCACTTCAACTTTGTCACTGTGGTAAAAACTAAACTAGGAGCAGATTCAGACATCCTCCCATGTATGGACCAGCTGCATTAATTCTTTAATCATAGACCAGATGAAGAGGAAAAGAGAAAGGGAGCTAATTTGAAAGTCAGGAAACACCCACCCTCTCTTGGATCCTCATCCTTAAGATGCTGAGAAGAAAACAAATGTAGGCAGTAAATCTAGGGGATCTTAAAGGTAAAGGTAAAGGGACCCTTGACCATTAGGTCCAGTCGTGACCAACTCTGGGGTTGCGCGCTCATCTCGCATTATTGGCCGAGGGAGCCGGCGTACAGCTTCCAGGTCATGTGGACAGCATGACAAAGCCGCTTCTGGCAAACCAGAGCAGCACATGGAAACGCCGTTTACCTTCCCGCTGTAGCGGTTCCTATTTATCTACTTGCACTTTGAGGTGCTTTCGAACTGCTAGGTTGGCAGGAGCTGGGACCAAGTAACGGGAGCTCACCCCATCACAGGGATTCGAACCGCCGACCTTCTGATCAGCAAGCCCTAGGCTCAGTGGTTTAACCACAGGGGATCTTATAGTCTCGCTAATTCACCTGAATATACAAACTCAAATTAATATATGTTCCCAGCATGAATTGTTCACCTAATCTGAGTACCATAGGAGAACTTCTGTGGAACATGAACCTTTCAAGTTGCTGCCCAAAGTCCTTGTGGATACTTTGTGTTAGGCTATGTGCTGCGGCTGTTTCCAGACTGTCACTATTTTGCAGGTATGAGTCAATCAAAACCCAACAAATTTTGTTTGTGCAGTTTAAATGGATTTGGCGCTCTTGCAAACAAACCTGCTTCCAATGAAACTCTGCATTTTTGTGGTAAGAAAAGGGGCAGGAAAGTGCTGTGGAAATGTGGGATAATGGCTACATTGGGCAACAACATATAAGTTCCCCACAAACAAATCAGAATGGATGCTCAATAAACAGTGATGTCATATAACCTCAGCATAATTTTTCAACAAACAAATCAGGATGAATGTTCAATGAACAGGTCATCTGGAAAAGCCCTACCATGTCTTCATGCTGCTTCCCAGGGGAAAGCATAAAGTCAACACCAGGAACATACACTGCCTCACCTTCTATTTTGCACTCACCAATATGAACTCCCCTGCTCACTTACCTTGTTGAACTTAACCATGGTTGAACATTATGCTTATGTGGACAGTGCACTAACAATTACTAACACTAACCAGGGTTCCCATTTCATTCAGATTAAGAAGTGGATTTTAAGTGGTTAAAAGGAATCCAGATTAGCATTCAGAAGGGCTGTGCAGAGTGTGGGTGAAACAGGACTGGATCTCTTGCCATTAGATAAAAGCAAAACAGAGCCTACACGGGTACAAGATGCACATAGGCTCTGACTGTATAAATGGGAATAATAGAAAAGCAGGGTCCCATGGTCCATGAAGCCTCCTGCATGGCTAAGGTGCCCTTTGTCTTCCTTGCAGAACAAAGCCTGGGAATGCTGAACATGGATGGAAAAGGAAGTACAGTGGAACCTCGGTTTTTTAGCATCTCAGAAGCCAAACGATTTGGAACCCAAATGCTGAAAACCCAGAAGTCACTGCTTCCATTTTCGAACATGCCTCGGAAGTCAAACAGCTTCCAAGGCGTGTTTCTCAATTTCCCCCATTGAACTTGCTGGCAGCCCATTGCGCCTCAGTTGTTGAACGTTTTGGAAGTCGAACGGTCTTCCGGAACGGATTACGTTCAACAACCAAAGTCTTGCTGTATACCTAACAATAATGTAGCAATGTGATGCACGTGATGACGTGCAGCTTCCAGTTAGGAGAACCCTGAACCCTGTGCATACAACATATCTTCAAGCACTAATGTATGTATTGGAGGGTGCAAGGCCACTCCTGCTGCCCCTGACTTGCCCCTGACCTCTGAGAGTTTAGCCACAGGTCCGACCAAAGCCTACAGCTGTGCAACTGAACAGGACGTTTGCATTTCCTAGGATTCTTGATCATGCAACTTGATCATGTACACGTAGGCCCTATTCAAGCATTCGGCTCTGTACAAGCAATCACCAAGCATGATCCCAATGTCCCAAATCCACACATTCATGGATATATTGTTTTCAATGATTTTTTCCCAGTGGAAAAGCAATGGGTCAAGTGTCAGCCTGGCCTAATTTCCAGGTCTGCTTCTACCTTTTTGGTTGAAAAGAAGGTGCTTCAATGACTCATTCTTTTCCACATTAAATCTTTAAAAAAAACAAAAAACCATGCCACTTATATTTCTCTACTCAAAGAGTAGATCTTTGAGTAAATACATATATGCACAGGGCCTAGCACAATGTACCCCTTCTCTTCACTTAAGGTGTGCAAACCCAACTAGCATGCAAATTATGTATTTCAAAAGAACAAGGTATTTCTGTAAGCCTCCCTGCAAATACGATTGAAGGGTGGAATAAAAATACTTATAATAAATAAGCAAAACCACTCTTCTACATCAAGGGTCAGAGTGGCACCTCAGGTCTGGGGACTAAATGTGGCCCTCCAGGCCTCTCTATCTGTCCCAGCCACATTCTCTCCTCACGCCGTACCCAAAACCTGCCCTGCTCTGCACTCTTGTTGAGTGCTTTTGCCCAACTGGAATGTGTCCTTGAAGTGTAATAATGCTTCTTGCTTGCCTGTATGAAGGATGGAGTGGTGGTGGTGGTGGTGGTGGGGTGTGTGTGAAGCTGCTTGCCGGGAAAGGTGGAAGCATGTGACACTAGCTTTCTGGCTTTGACATCACTGCTGCTTACTGGAAGATGGTGGGAGGAAGTTGGAGCTGCATGGGTGCACTGGTAGAGCCAATGCATGCATCCACGCTCGCGCCCACCTAGTAAGCAGGGCTTTGATGCTGGGAAGGTAGCACTGTTTCTGCCATGGCTTTTGCAGTTGACTGGGAGACCTTGCTTGATCCTTGTCTCTTTCTTCTATCAGTCCTCCTCGGTATTGATCTCAAAAAAAGGTACAGTAATGCCTTGTGGGTGAGAATGCCTTGCTCTTCCGCCTTCACAACAGAGCTGCATTGTTGCAACTTAACTGAGAAGAGACACAAGGCACAGGGAGCTCAGCATGGAGCATGGTGGTGGAGCCAGTCTGGACACCAAGCTCCCTGTGCCTCACCCCTTCTCTGTAAGCAACAGCAATGTGATGTACTGGGAATGCAGGAGAGCAATACAATCCTATTCACACTGTCCCACCGGCCACCACAGGGAAAAGGATATTATTCACCATGCATGCAGCTCATAGACCATCTCATCTGCCTTGCTTACTGAAGCAATTCAACAAGTGCCCCTTTTCTTATGTGGCACAGAAAATTCAATTGCTACTGGAATGACTAGCTTGTTAGCTGCCCCATCCTCAGCAAAGCTTAGCCCTCTGTAGCAGCAGGAGGAGGCCTGGTACACAGAGAACATTCTGTTAGTTCCATGAGCCTCTCCATCTCTCAGGGATACGAAAGCCACAAGAAGGAAAAGGGGAAAGCAAGCCAAGATATACTCATTCCAGGCCTGGCATACCATCAGCCACAGCCACACACAGAAATTCCAGCTTTTTTCACAATGTCAAGCAGCAAACTTGCTGCTAGGTTTTGCAGGACGTTTCAGTCAGACAGATGGGATATAGTTACTGGATATTAGCTGTGCCTCTCCACCACCACCACCCAGTTCAGATATAAAACCTGTTTTCAGGGTCAGCCCAATATACTTTGTTGCCCAAGGAAACGGAAAAGATGGGGAAGGGCTCAGTCCACATAAGCACACATGGCTCCGACCTTCAACAGTCAGTGGGTTCAGGTGGATGACTGAAGGGGCGTTTCACCACTGCCTCCCCACCACCACCCAGCATCTAACACCTGAGGTGGCCACTTCACTCTACCTAACAGGGATTGGCCCTGGAAGTTTGGATAGTGATTTTGAGTGGAAAACTAGCCATCCAAGGAAGGGTTAATCAGCCCCATCACCTGCTATTTTTCCATTTAAACTCACAGTCTTTTAAGGTTTTGTTGGTTGATTAGTTGTTTTAAAGCCAGGGGAAAGATTCCCATGCCTTCATGTCACATCTAGTTTGGACCTGAGCCATGTGTTGTGTATGTGCGAGAGGGGTGGTGGTGGAGAGAGGAAGAGTGTGCATTTCACACATACTCACAATTCCCTTATAGTAATGATGCCATTGTGAAGGCAGCTTGGGAGTTACTAAAATGCACCCAAACATTGTTAAAATCAATGCAAACGAAAGAAAGAGAGGGGATCGTTCAAACTGATACAGAAAGGAAATCCCAGGTGTGAATGCTTGGATACTAATTCAAACAGGGCTGCCACTGTTTCATGGCGTGCTCTGCATTGATATGAATACCTATTCTTCCAGGCAGAAAATGCACCAGGGGTGTCATGGGAAAAACCTACAGTGAAATAGCAGAAGGCAACCTGACACCAACTCCCAGCAGATTCTAGCCAAAAAGGAATGAAAACAGACAGAAATAGAAAATGGTGTGAAACATGAAGTTAGCAAAATAATTAGCAAATGGTCCATCAGACAGTACGTCCTTTAAACTGGGAAAATACTCTTTTTTTCTGTATAGTTACTGAATCAGGTCACAGTCATTCTGTCATCTAGCATTGAACTAGAAGCTTGGTGTCTGCGCTTTAGTGTCTTACAGTCTTTTTCTTAACTGTCTCAGTATGGAAATAATAATAAGGAAAAAAGCTAGACCACTATGATGTGCATCCTTCTTCAGCTAGTAGCACAAACACCATAGCTCTGCAATATATATATTATTTTTAACCTCCTAATCTGACATCCTTGGAGTAAACAAACAAACAAACAAACAAACAAACAAACAAACATAGCTAACTCTCAGTGCTTACCAGGAACATAACTACAGCCAATCAAATCTCAAGTCTCCTTTTCTTCCTCAACACTAAAAAAGAGCATCTTTACCAACTACCCCTAGTATATACTTACAGGCAGAGAGCAGTACCGGTATGTCTCTGAATACCAGCTACTGGGGAGTGCAAGTGGAGGGAGTGCTCTTGGTTGCACTCATAAATTGTGGTCTTGTTTGTTTATTATATTTGTAAGCCCACTTAGCATCATCATCATCATACCACATCAGCGTACAACAATAAAAACAGAACAACTAGAAACAGGAGAAACTGTTCTTTAAAAGCATCCAGCTACTTCATGCAAATAAACATCCTTGTGGAGAAGCCTGTAAAAATAATGCACTTTTTAGCACCTGACAATATGTTATCAATATTATTGGAGTTGCAATGGGCTGTGTGTTGCACAGGACAGGTACTGCTGTGTTGAAGGCCCTAGTCTGAACTGCCATGGAATGTACCTCTGGCCACATGCAGCACTTCAAAAAGGACCCGGACATGTAACGGCATTGAACAGGCAGGTATAATCATGGTACCTCAGAGCTATCTTGGCCCAAAGTTCTTATGGGCTTTATGTACACAAACAATAAAATCTTAAGCTTGGACCAATAGCATACCAGTTCCCTCAGCAGTGATGTTATGTGCTGATACATAACAAGGCAATCCTGGCCACAAGCCATGTTGCTGCATTTTGCACCAGCTACAGCTTCCGGACCAAGCAGAAGGGCAGCCCTACATAGTGCTTCCAGAATACATACCTATTCCTTCAGAGGGAATGCAACCCCATCCAGAAGAGGTAGCTGACCTTTGCCCTGGGAAGTAGAACCACTGGTTGCAGGACCTCTGTCACATTCAGTTTCAGTTTATCAGCCCTCATCCAGGCCTGCACTGCATGCAGACACTGGCCCAGTCCTGATTCAGATATCACAGCAAAACAGAACTGGGTCTCATATTGATGACACAAATCTCCTAGTACACAATCCCAACAACTACGTATAGCTATTAAACAGCATGGGAGTTCCCCATAGGCATCTGGTGTGCCATTGTGGGGACAGAATACTGGGCTAGATCGGGCTTTGGTCTGATCCGGCAGGGCTCTTCTCATGTACTTATATATACTTTGAGCATTTGAATCAAGATCTGATTTTTGGATCTCTGAGGACTGAAGAGTTAATGCCCTGGTTTCCCCATCTTGAAAGAATTCTTCTCCTAGCTGCAACTATGTATTGGAAAATTCCCAAGTTTGGAAGGGGGAAATCTGCAGTACTTTAAGAAAAAAGGGACAGAGCACAAACACACACACACACACTGCACAAGCCCCAGAGAAGCTGGTATTCTATTTTACAGCTTGTTGGAGGCAAAAATAAATGAATAAATCAGTACTGTGGAATTGAGGTGGCATCCAGCTTGCAAAGGGAGACTATGCCTTCAGAGAAAGAGGCTCAAGATGGTTTAGTTTCTCCTGGCCCTGATTCAGAGCAAACCACAAAGCAAACATACTTTCAGTATAAATAAGACAGTGTGTCTCGCCAGTTAAAGCAATTCAAACATGAATGTAGCAATTTAATTGGTGCCAATTGCTGTTTCTTGGTAGCATTAAGAATTTAGTCACAGCTCCTTAAAATACTGCAAACACCAAGAAAAAGAAGGTAGTGCTCAGAAAAGTGGCCCTGTACCAATGACTAGCCCTGTTGAGCTTGCAGTCTATCTTCTGACCATAGTTTTCTGCTAAACAAGCAGATACAGTACGTTTCTGAGCACAATTCAAAGTGTTGGTGCTGACCTTTAAAGCCCTAAACGGCCTTCGCCCAGCATACCTGAAGGAGCATCTCCACTCCCATTGTTCTGCCTGGACACTGAGGTCCAGTGCCAAGGGCCTTCTGGCGGTTCCCTTACTGACATAGCTGCCAAGTACCCCGTTTTTCCCGAGAAACCCCTATTTTTTCATACTGTTTCCCAGCGGTCCCCCGTATCTCTTCGTCTCCCGTTATTTCCCCTTATATTCTCCTGCCGGCGGCCATTTTTCCCCCTGATTTGCCCATCTATGGGCACCGAAAATGGCCAGCGCCGGCTTCGAAAGCCGCGTCTACGCATGTCCAGAAGTGCATAGACGCGACTTCCGGTGTCGGCGGCGGCCATTTTTTGTGCCCATAGATGGGCAGAGTGACACCGGAAGTTGCGTCTACGCACTTCCGGACATGCGTAGACACGACTTTCGAAGCTGGCGCCGGCCATTTTTGGTGCCCATAGATGGGCAAAGTGACACCGGAAGTTGCATCTACGCAACTTCCGGTGTCACACGGCTGCCAGTCCCGGATTCTGCAGTCCGGGACTTGGCAGGTATGCTTACTGCTAGAAGCCAAGTTACAGGGAACCAGGCAGAGGGCCTTCCCAGTAGTGGCACCTCCCATCAGATGTCAAAGAGAACAACAACTACCAGACTTTTAGAAGACATCTGAAGGCAGCCCTGTTCAGGGAAGCTTTTAATGTTTGACAGACTATTGTATTTTAATATTTTGTTGGAAGCCGCCCAGAGTGGCTGGGGAAACCCAGCCAGATGGGCAAGGTATAAATGTTGTTGTTGTTGTCATTATACTACAAGAAAGGCTTATCCAAGCATGGAACCCAGGTTATGGTGAGGTGTTGAAAAAATCAGCAACTAGTACCCATTCCATCCCACTGGAAACTTCTAGGATTATCTTCCAGGATTACTTTTCTCCTAGGAATAGCAATGTCCTATTCCCTGGATGATAGCCAGAAACTCAGGTCTTCTCTTTTAAAGCAGGTGCCATACACGGCTAAGCAAGCTAAGACATTGATCCAACAAGGGAGATGGAACCAGAATGGAAGGTGAATCTGGCCCTAGTGCCAGGGGCAAAGTAGGCAGCATACATGGGGATGGAGTGGAGTGCAGGGGGGAAGCTGTAGTGCTCAGAGAAGATTTGCGTTGTGTGGGGGGTACACAAAGGGAAGGGTTTCTTTGCATAAGGATAAATCCTTGCATTGATGTGACAAATTACTTGGATGCTGCCCTATGCAATCTTGTGGCCTTATTGTCCCATTACTTGCAAGATTATCCTCCATACATGTTCCTCAAGTATAATAATATTCAAAAGGGAAAATAGCACACATTCCTTCATTCATTGTTCCTTTGTCACTACTGTTTCCCTGTCCAATGGATGTTTCAGTTTGGTTTTCTCCTTTACCATCTCAGACCTTGCCAAAATATTATGCATTCTTGGAAAGAAGAAGAAAAAAGCCATCCATAAAATCTGTATTTGGCCCAATTGTGCATTTTGTGAAATGCACAACTTCTACTTTAGCTGTCAAGTGCAAACAAATATGACTTTAAAACAATATTATAAATGAGTGTATGTGTGTGTGGCTCTTGAGGATGAATTAGAATGGTGGGGCAATCCAGCCACATGGATGGGGTATTGTTGTTGTTGTTGTTGTTGTTGTTGTTGTTGTTGTTGTTGTTAGATTTGTATTGAAAACCTGCTTGTTAACATCACAATGTGAGATACAGATAATAAAATATATTTGAGAATTATGGCCCTGGGCTATTTTGAAATGTATTATGAATTTGACATTGTTCTTTAGATTGTTTGCTAAAGCACTGATCCTATGACTAGGCAGCTTCTGTGGCATTTTATTTTTAGATTTTTATGAATGCAAACTTTCACTACAAACACTGAGCAAATAGGACAGTTCTTTATTGGAGCAAATGATGTAAATAATGCTGATAGAAAACTTTTTTGAGTCATCCTGATCTCTTAGCCTTGTCCAGGAAATTTGAGGCAAGTAGAAGATAACTGCATTGTTAGGGTTATGTTTGCTTTCTATTCTGCTTTTTTTTCCCACAAAAAGATCAGTTATTGAAAATGTTCTTCCTTTGTTTGTAATGAAACTATTCTTTCCCTTGCTCTACAATTTTTTTCCAAACATGTCATGGGGCCACAGTGAGAGCAATCCATCTAGCTAGATGTTTCATTTTCATTTCATTTCATTTCACAAAATTCAAATACTGCTTGATTGTAATTAAAAAAAACCCTCTAAGCAGTTTACAACAAATAAAAAGAAAACATATTTGAAAGAAATATGGTTGTTTATTCATTCTAAACATTTGAATGCTATATTTCCACGATGGCTTCCACCCCCACCCCCCAAAACAAGCAGAAAATAGTGCCCAATTAAAAAAAAATGAACAGACTAGACAACAAGAATATATGTCCATGAAAATGGTATATCTTGCAACCTCACCCCCCAAAAAGGCCAGTGAGAAGGCACTATACACTTCTGGACAGAGTCCCCCCCCCCATCGTCTTCAAGCAACTGATACAGAGGCTTTACTTCTAGTTGTGACAGTAGTTCACATGGAGCAGGGACACAAATCAAGGTCTGATTAGAAGACTGACATTGGAATGGAGCTTTATATCCCAGGAGCTTTGCTACCAGAGACCCCTGAACACATTTCAGCACTACTTCATCTTTGAACAGACATGTGTAAACAATAGACAGGATTCAAGTCCCCATGCCCACCCATAAGCATTTCAAATTATGCACAAGAGCTTTTGCAATGTGCTCTTCTAGCTACCAGCTTCTTGCACTATGCCAGATGTCTGGCTGGCGGTGGACTTTTAGAAATGGCTCTTTGGATTGCTTGGGGTCAGCAGCAAGGTTAGCAATGTGAGGAAGAGGAGAATAAGAGAACAGGCCTATGATTTATGAGTTCTACTAAGATATGTCTATCAATTGCAACAATTGTCACACTGATTTGGAGACTAAGCCATGTACTTAATTATGCCCTGTTCATCCACCAGTTCAAAAAAGCTCTCTAGAGCTGTTTCAGCACCTCATGAAACAATGCACAGCTCATGATGTCTCTATCAAAAATATTCTGTTTGGGATTTCTCTCTCTTTAAATGAAAGTAAACTCCCAGCACCATTTTGACTCCAACCTCTGCCTCACTTTTTTGAGTTGGAATAAGCAAACCCAAAATAATTCCAAAGATATAACAAAGCCTTCTTCCATTAAAACAGGGGTCTCCAAACTAAGGCCCGGGGGCCGGATGCGGCCCAATCGCCTTCTAAATCCGGCCCGCGAACGGTCTGGGAATCAGCATATTTTTACATGAGTAGAATGTGTCATTTTATTTAAAATGCATCTCTGGGTTATTTGTGGGGCATAGGAATTTGTTCATTCCCCCCCCCAAAAAAATATAGTCCGGCCCCCCCACAAGGTCTGAGGGACAGTGGACCGGCCCCCTGCTGAAAAAGTTTGCTGACCCCTGCATTAAAATCAATGAGAACATTCTGAGAAACTGTAACAGGACTAAAGGACACAAACTGCAATTCCCAGGTCACAGAGTCACAGCTTGCCCTGGATGTTTTGTGAAGGGGGTGGTGGTGTAGTGGGAACCACATGTCCTTTTACACCAGAGTCAAAGGAAATGGAAGAAGTCAATGGGACTACAGTATACAATCTATTCATTTGGGAAACAACTCTTGGAAACAAATAATTTTCTTCTTGTTGTGAAGAAAACACATCTGCATGGAGAAAAGTAATGTGTCAACTGTCCTATCACTCAACAATTGTGGCACATCCTGCAGTCATCATGGCAGAAAACAGTACTGCCACAGGGAATGTTTCTGGCCACATCTATTATCATGAGTTTTCCTATTACAGCTTGGGCATGTGGGTCAAGATGGTTCACATATAGAAGAAAAGCATTGTGCGAATGCTAATAAATAGCTAATAAATGCTAATAAGGTAAAGGGACCCCTGACCATTAGGTCCAGTCACGGACGACTCTGGGGTTGCGTCGCTCATCTTGCTTTGCTGGCTGAGGGAGCCGGCATACAGCTTCCGGGTCATGTGGCCAGCATGACTAAGCCGCTTCTGGCGAACCAGAGCAGCGCACGGAAACACCATTTACCTTCCCACCGGAAGCATTTTGATGTGCTTTCGAACTGCTAGGTGGCAGGAGCTGAGACCGAGCAACGGGAGCTGACCCCATTGCGGGGATTCGAACCGCCGACCTTCTGATCAGCAAGCCCGAGGCTCAGTGGTTTAACCCACAGCGCCACCCGCATCCCTAATAAATGCTAATAATGAATAAACAGCCCCACATCACACACAAATCCACATCCTAATATTTTGCGCTAATTAATCTGGAATAACTCATGTGCTGGAAGAGTGGGGTGAAACACCTTTTTATTTTTTAAAAAAGCCATTAAGTGTGAATATCTATTCCGATTTTCACTGCATTGTGCTGTCATTGCTGGCATTATTATTGTGATTGACAGCCATTGTCACAGATGGCACTATTATTTCTTGCTTTAAGTATATAGTCAGAGAAAAGTGGGATACAAGTTTTACAAACTAATGAATTAATGATGCAAGAACAAAATGGTACTGAATGTGCTGATACTATCATACAACAGCATATAGTGGTGGGCAGTTTTTCATTTGAAATGTGGCAAGCAGTTTTGAATTATTATTATTTTTTAAAGAAACTTTTTTAAAAAATGGTGCCATTTCTGAAGAGAGTGATAAACATGCTGAAACATTAATACTAGAGGCTGTTTCAGTACTTTGATCACTCAGGTCATCATCCAGAGATGTTGCTGCTATGCCTGAAGATCTGCTCTTTGAACAGATGTATAGGATTGTCTGTGATGGTTGTCCTTAAGTGTAAAATGGGAAACAGATGCTACAATCAGTTTTTCTCTCCATCCACAAAACTTGTGATAATCACTGTCAGTTGATAGTATATAGATTGATTGTGGGTTCTGATACAGCAAAAGTTTTGTGTATGCAAATATGTGTTAGTTGTGCATTTTTTGTCCATGCTACATACCTTTCACACAAGAAGTCCAATTTAAAATGCATCCACATGCATATCATTCATGGGCATACACATGGATTTTTCCAGGAGGGACAAATTAAATACTCCAAATGAATAAATAAACGTCCACAGGTAGGATCAGATGGGTTAACCATTTCTTGTAGCTCAGTTGACTGAGCAGCAATGAACTCTGGGTAGCCTTGGCGTCTGAGAAACTAATATTCCAGGTCTGGTTCTCTGTTGCTTCTCAACAGACAGGTTCATCAATGAATAGATCTGGCATCCCACCCACAGCTGAAACACTCACTTCTTTCACTGGCGCTCTTCATCTCCTCCAGCGCTCCCCATTTAGGATCCCCAGTAGCTAGTATTCAGAGATGTGCATCTCTATGCATGTAAATATATAATATGGGTAGTTGGCAAAACATATGCTGGGTCCTTAGCATGATGAGTAATATTAGCATACTTGCATGGTATTTTGTCAAGGGCACAGCACTGCTGGATGGGAATAGCCCAATCCAAGTGGATAGCTCAGTTGGTTAGAGTGTGGTGCTGATAACAGCAAAGTTGTAGGTTCGATCCCCACATGGGACAGCTCCATATCCTTACATCACAGGGAGTTGGACTAGAAACTAGATGGTCCTTATTGTCCCTTCCAAAATTATTTTTTAAGTAGAGCACCTCACCATATTGTTATGATTGTAACATTATAATGAAATGGCAGTGTAGGCACTCAAGAAAGTCACAACAGAAACTCTGCTTCCAGTAAGGATCACAATGAACGCCCTTATCAAACAGTGATAAGCATCTGTGGTAACAATAGTTGCAAATCGTCAGTCAATTTACTGATGCTCAGTAAAAACATAGCTTTTGGATTGTTGACTGTGAAAACAGTAAAAATGATCATGCCAAGCAGAAACAAGTTGCCTATCTACATCAGTGTTGGGTTGTAGAGATGTGCAATTGCAAATTATTAGAACTCTAGTCCAAACCTTCTTTTGAGTAACAATAGTATATGGCATACAGGTAATAGTGACATTTGGTGAAGCAATGGAAGTGCATAAAGATGAGGGCTCTCAGCCACTTCTGAAACATGCAGGCAAACTCTCTGCCAATGTAGGTAACATCAAACGCAGGAGTGTCCCTCCTTTCTACTTTGCTTAAGCTCTTTTAAAGTGTTTGGTGCTTTTGCTCTTGTGTGAAAGGGTATGTAAGAAATTTGTTTGCTATCTTTCCAGCAAGTAAACAAAGTATCCAAATCAGCACTTAACCATGTTTTGATTGTGCACTACTAGTCCAACTGACATCTGCTGACCCTCCCACCTACAAGTTTAGGGAGTTCCTGCTGATGGTGAGCTGCGACCCCTCTGCAACTCTTCAATGATAAACAGCTCTAACCCCAGACATGGGTTAGATTAGAATCTAATCTTTCAACAGACAAGTAGCCTGTTCTGATGCAAGACAGATGTTCCTTGTGGATGTTAGAGTGGCAGTGATGGAGAAAGATTCTCCTTCTCTGTCCAATCAATCCAACATCCACCCTAGGAAACTAAACTCCAAGAAGTTTTGAGCATCGGAAAGTTATTTTCACACATCAGGATCACAGGCATTCTCTTTCTGCTGCTTTTTTTTTATAAAAAAAAGACAGACCCAGTAATAGCACTTTGTGCATCCCATAGCTTAGAACTAGCTTAGATCCATTGCACAGATAGATGGGCAACGTACAGCACAGCGAGGGAAATGCCAGAGCACTGCTGCCTCTCGTTACCAGACCTTGCAAGAAGCAACAGGCTTCCTCCTCCCCACCCGGCTCTACTCTGGAGCCTGCAGGATGCTGAGAGCAGTTCGTCCATGGAGGGGCATCCCAGGAGTTTGGGGTGGGAAGGAGGAAGCTAGGCAAGGAGACAACCCCATTTCAATCCCCGGAACCGTCTTCATTGTGACGGCTAGGCTGAGGGGTTCAGCTCCTTTCCGGCCCTCTTGCAAGAGGCAGCCCCCCTGAAGCAGCAAAGGTGGCGGTGGGGAGGTCCTGCACAGCATCCCTTCTGTCCGGTGCCTTTGGAAAGCAGCGGAGAAAGAAATCGAGGGTGCCGAGAGATGCAGGCGAAGGATCCAGGCGTCTGCAAAGGAAACTAGCTGGGTTTGGCCTTTTGGAAACTTGTCATGGAGAAAAGGAACAAGGCTGCGGGCTCTCCACATCTGGATTTGTTAAAGGAGAGTTTCCATTCGCAGACTGGAAACGCGAAAAGGAGGCGAGCTGCTGGGAGTGGAGGAGAGAGACCGCTTAGCGCTTACCTTACTTCGCAGAGGGGGCAGGACGACTTTCGCCAAATCGCGCCCGGAACTTGCGGGGACTTTCACCTCTCTCTCCCTGCCCGCTTTCTCTTTTATCCTTCTTCCCCTGTTGCTTTGAGAGTACGCGACCCCAGCTTCCTTCGGCTGAGCTGCGCAGCCCTTTGCAGAGCCTGCGGGGAGGGAGAGTCGTCTGCAGCCCGGAGAGGCGGGACTGGGCGATGGTGGGGGTGGGGTGTCCCCGCTGTCCAGCGCGCCGGCTGCCTTGCTGGTGCCTCTAGCGCATTTTATTACCCACCAGAGCATTCGCCAACATCCAAGGCTGCGCGGCTTTCTCGCAGCTCCGGAGCCTCTTTTTCTATTTTCCTTCAGAACAACAATATGCCACGAATGGTGTGCGCGTGTGTTTGAACTTCTACTTGGCTCAAACTTTTTGGTCCACTCTCGCAATGAAAGACGTAGGGCAGGGGAATAAGGCTGAATCTATTTGCTGCTGTTCCTATCCGTCTCCCCCAAGGTGGGGTACGAGGAGAGACAGACACACACGAGCAGAACTTCAGTCGCCGAATTTGGGCGGGAGAGGGCGAGGGGAGCCTCTGGGAAAGCTCCAGGCGCCAAACAAAATAAAAACAAGAGGAACCAAAAGCGTGCGCGTTTTAATTCATGACTGGACTTTTAACGAATTAAACCGTGAAACTTCCCTCACACGCTCCTGTTTGTGTGTGCGTGTGAACGCGCCTCCTTTCGATTCTGGCCTCTCTCTCCCCTATGCGCCCCTCCCGCCTTTCCCCTCCTCTCTCTGCTCTCCCCTTTCTCAGGATATGAGGGGATGTTTAGAAAATCCGCTGCCCACGCCAGCCGCTGACTCATGTTTTTATTAAAGAAGAGAGGCCTGTGCCTTAAAATTGCCTCCACGTCTTAAAATCCCTGCGCGCGCCAGGCCTCCCCTGGCCCCCCTACCCCGCGCTCGCTGGCACCTAGCCTTCCCCGGGAAGGGCCGTGCGGGGCGGGGGTTTCTGACAGAAAGCGACCACGGTGGGCTTTGCCCAGTTCCTTATCGCCGAGATAACGTTTTGCTACAGGGCGGCTTTGTTTGCTGGGCGGAGCCGCTGTTTACAAGCTCCTTTGAAAGGCTTTTCTTTTTTTCTTTTTCTGCCGAACAATAGAGCTTGTGGAATGGTTCACAGGCCCGAGTGGGACTCATATGCTTCAGCATCGTCTGCTTCCCATTGATAGCGGGCCAAGAGGAGGCCGCTTAGCCATCCATCTTCAGGCCCCTTCGCAAATTAGCATACTGTGCGGTTCTCTTTTCTGATGGAGGCCTGGAGGCTGGAACCAAGACAATTTGGCATCTGAGGTGAACCAAAACATGGGAAGAAGGGGTGACTGAACCAGAAACAAGGGAGAGGGATAAAGATCTACAACATTGGGGTCTGTGGATACTGTGCCACCTGAGGCGGTCGCCTCATGTTGCCTCATGGGTGGGCTGGCCTTGCCTGGAAGAGAAAGAAGAACATTCATTGCTGGATATTGAGGATGTGCATTCTTCCCCTACCTGAAGAATGTGCAGGATTTATGAATATGCACTTAAAGTACATAGGCACACACCACTGAATTTTGCTGTATCCACCTAGGGTCCTGTGATTGCAGCAAACACACACATATCATACAGGTACATTTCTTACCGGTACAGCCCAGGTTTGGCTGGCTCAATGGCCGACTCAAATATGTATAATGTATGACACGATGCTGTGAAATACCAAAATTCATAGTCAGGCAATACTTGGATATTAAGACTAACCAAAATGTCACAAGATAGCAAGCAAGCTCTTCTGAAATCTTCATATGGTGATGGATGACGGAAACCATCCATGACATCTATACCTGATATACTTGTGTTGAACTCTGGATTTGCAACTAGAATTTGCAAACAGTTCTTGTCATGCCACACCCTTGTTTTTCATAAAGAAAGAAAGCAAATCTTATGGTTTGGGAAAATTTATGAACCATTTCAAAAGTTTCTCAGGACTTCCTGACATTCTAGTCAATGCACTGTGCAAATGAGATGCTAATCAGCTGAGCTGCTTGCTTATAAAAACTCTCAAAAAGCTTCTTGAGTTGGGCCTTTTTGAAAAGGAGTGTCATTGGGTATTGCATTCTCTGAGCACTTGACTCACAATATATTGTTCTGGGGAAATGCTGAGGAGCCACTACAGCTTCGAGTACTGTGTGTAATGTGGTTGGGCCACAGTCATCTCATGACAGAACTTGACATCATTTATGGAGAACGACATGCCCCATCTCATCAAATGCTACCTGCAACACAATTCCATTTTATGGATCTTCTTGGTTGTTGTGGAATGTCCCCCCACCAGAGGTCAAAGAGAACAACAATTACCAGACCTTTAGAAGGCATCTCAAGGCAGCCCTGTTTAAGGAAGCTTTTAATGTTTGATGGATTTCTGTATTTTAATATTTTGTTGGAAGCCGCCCAGAGTGGCTGGGGGAACCCGGCCAGATGGGTGGGGTATAAATAATTTATTATTATTATTATTATTATTATTATTATTATTATTGGTTGTTTTAACCTTATTGAAGACTGCATTCTCTAGCTCAGTGTTTCCCAACCTTGTGCCTCCAGATGTTTTGGGACTACAACTCCCATCATTCCTGACCACTGGTCTTGCTAGCTAGGGATGATGGGAGTTGTAGTCCCAAAACATCTGGAGGCACAAGGTTGGGAAACACTGCTCTAGCTCTTCAGTTCTCCAGCATGCATCTCCCTTGATGTATATATTTTTCAACTTTGAACTGGCTGCTTGTGAGCTACGAACCCCAGTTCACAAAGCCCTAAATAACTTGCAAGCCAGGTACTGTACTTGAAAGAAGGTACTGGTCAGAAATTTGCAGTTTGAGGGAGAAGCCGTAGGATGAAGAATGGGGACCTAAGATAGGATGTTTTCAGTGGTGGTAGTGTGGCTATGGAACTCTCTGTCAAGGAAAATCAGGATGTTCTCCTCTTTACCTGCACTCAGGAAACTTGTAAAGCCTTTTTTTCCTTTATCCGGGCTTTAGGCCAATAGTTTTTATGAAGTTTGTCAAAGTTTTACCTCCAAACAAACTTGTTCAGTTCACCAAGCAATTACCAGGTGTAGTACCGGTATATTTCTGAACTAATTTTTGAACCAATGCAGTTAATATTCTTAAACTGAACTAATTCATTCCAAGCACTGCATAGGCATATTGCAATTAGAGACAACCAATGAATTTAAAAAAACCAGGTACGTAATATAATTACATGTCTTGGTAGGCTTGCCTAGACAAAAAGGTTTTTAGCAGATGTCAAAAACACTGACCACTAAAATATCAATTTTTGAAGATGTGGAGTTCTACTGAACTTGAGTCTTTTTATAGCAAAAGCAGTGCTATAAATTTGCTCATTCGGGGGCGGGGGCGGAATCCTTCTAATAGTAATCCCTAGAGAGCTCTTCAAGGAACAGGCTGCTTCAAGTAGCAAAACAAGATGACAAAACCCCCAAAGACAACAGGGACAAAATGTCAGAAAAGGAAACAAAAATCAGTAAGGAAGTCCCAGAGGATTTGCAAAGCATCTTAGTTTTCTAGGTCTTCGTCTTTTATAATATAATTCAAAGAAAGTAGATAAAGAGAACATGATCAGAGAAAAGCATCTTGAGATGTATATACAATAAGGGCTGCTGCCCCTGATCTCTCCACTTGTCAACTTCATGTATCCACCACACTTTTGCCAACTACCCTTCTCCAACCCCTGACAAAACTCTCCTCCCTTTACACCTTTCCCACCCATCCTCTGACATCTAAGGGGCCAGGTCTCTCCACAGCCAGCCACGTCTTTTAAGATGAGGTGGGGTGGGCTGTAGCCAGCCACAGTGCATCTGTCTCCTGTATGCTCCTGCGGGTTCCACAAGAGCAGAAAGGGGGAGTTAGGCCCTGACAACTGGACATAGTGTGTGGGAGAGAGAGGAGAGACACATGTCATAGGTCCACAGCACATGCTCAGTAACTCCTTACATTCCAAGTTGGGTTCCACTTATTAGAAGAGATGGGCGGCCGGTCAGCCACCTTTTAATCAGCAGAACATGACCAGAACATAAGGAGTCGTAGCATGTGCTGTGGGCCTGTGGAGTGCCTCTCTCCTCTCTCTTCCATGCAAGATGCTGTTTTCCCACCCCCCTGACCCGCTACCTGGGACACATGCCTGCTTCCTCCCCCCCACCCTCCACCCCCAATCTGGGCCTGTTTCTAGAAAACTCAGTATGTGTGAACAGGTCTATTAATATTTTCTTCTAGAATGAAGATGGTCCATTTTTGTATTCTGACAGCCACTCTGTTATCCAAGCTGGAAAAAGGTTAGTTTTATAATAATATTGGCACTAGCCAGCAGTAAAGCTTACCCATTAAACAGCATATGTGCTCAATACACAAAAATATCCCTATGTACATATTGCATAAAAATGTATAAATGATGGGAATCTGTTTTTTAAAAGGTCTTTGATAGGGTCACTAGAAGCTGAGTAAAATCACTTTGAAGCCCTATCCAGTCACAGCTGCCAGTTGTCCGTTTTTGACATTAAAATTTGGTACATTTTCCATTCCTCCAGTAAGTTTTTAATGTATGCATGTGTGCTATAAAGGTGCTGGTATTCTTTATAACTCTAAATGGAATGTGGGATTACAACAACAGACTCCCAAATAAGATGCACTATTGGCTTGGTGTATTAATGCTCATGACGGAACTTAGATGGCATCCCAAACAGCAACAACAGAGAAAACAACAATACTCCTTTGGGGTGGGGGTGGCAGCGTACCAGGTTTTTCACAGGCTTCCAAAGGAGTGTTTGCCTTTGGGACAGCTAAGACGGAGGCATCTTGAACCATTTTAGCAGACTGGAAATTGGTGCAATGTGGTTCTCAGATGAAAGAGCAGATGATTTATTTTATCTGCAACGATAGCAGCAAATGCTGAAATGGAGCCCAGAAAGAGGCAGGAAGTACTGGTGTGATGTCAGGAGATATCACATATCCAGGCACCGAGTAGAGCACTGGTGCCTGTTGCTTCCCCTCTGGACCTTCTCTCTTTAAGAAAAGAGCACTGGAAAGCTGCACCAAGTACGAATGGCATAAAGCTGAAGGCGTTTCTACATTATATATTTCTGCTGTGCTGACAGCATTATCTTTTAAAGGGAAGGCAGTCCTAAATTTGACATGTTCTGCAGAGATGAGATCAGGGGCAGCTGAAGATTAATGGCTGACTCACCAAATAGCAAGGATAGTTTTTGAGGGGTTGGAAATTCTGGGGCTCCAGGTTGCCTCCAACCCAAAGCCCTTCCTTCTGTGGGGCCAGGCAGCTGTTTACAGATGAGGCAAAGACCCTTTTTGCATGGCCAGAATTGTCCTCCTCTCATTTCACACATTCTTGGGATCATCCATTGGCCAGAAAGCATTATTCTTGTGTGAGCTGGCTGATGTTGAACCTCTTGTCAGTGACTTTTGAGAGGGACCACTGGGCGCACCACTCTCAGTGGTAACCTGGAAGAAAGAGCACATGCATGCTGAACTTGCTGTTGCCACTTGCTCACTTGTCTCCTCCAACATTCAAGCTGCAACAAAGGGAAAGGGGTGCAGCAGTTTCTAATTGCCTTGTCCTTTCCTTCTGAGTAGTGGTGTTGACTGGCCCTAAGAGAGAGAGCAGTAGGG
Source organism: Zootoca vivipara (assembly GCF_963506605.1). NCBI lineage: Eukaryota > Metazoa > Chordata > Lepidosauria > Squamata > Lacertidae > Zootoca > Zootoca vivipara. The sequence continues at coordinate 63,819,199 of NC_083277.1, read as the reverse complement.
TAACAGTGACAACAGTCCCCACTACCACCACCAAATCTGGATGTCATGGACTGGTTCGAAGCAGAGGAATGGTGGGAACAGTAGGTGGGGAACTATCAAGGGAAGAAGGCTCAGAGCCCAGGGAGTAGTGGTGGGACAAAAATGAGTGGGTAGAGGGAGAAAAGTGGGAAGAGGAGGTGTCAGAAGCTGAAGAGATAACAGTTTAGTGAGCTGGGAGAGTCTGTGGCAGAAAGAAGTCCGGAACCAGAGGAAGAAGTTGGAGCAGAATAGTGGGGGGAGGGAGGCCAAGAGGCAGAGATGAATCAGGCTGGTGAAGAGTCACGTGTGTCTCCCCCTCCTGCTACCGTATGACAAGCGCCCCTCACTGTTGTCTACCAGAACCAGAAGAGGCATGAAAAGGGCAGGTTGGCTTCAGGCAGGCATAGTCTCTCTTACTGCTTGGGGAAAGCCCAGGAAAGGACAGAACTTAAGACGGCTGTGAAGAGGCAGGGACTTTCAGTTCGGCAACTGATTTTCATGGAGTAAGACCACTGAGAATCAGCTGCTTTGCAAATTAGTGGGGTTGCCGCCATATTCACAAGCCCGCAGTTCATGACATCCATGGAAGGGGGGAAGTCAATCTGGTCTCATCTGGGTCAATTGCTGTGGTATCTCTCAGCTGAGGCTGTGTACACCCTATACCTTAAAGCACATTTATTCATTTAAATTTATATATTGCCTGATTGATGGGGTTTTTTTGGGGGTTAAACACACCTCAAAGCACTCATGAACTGTCAGCCATGAACAGACTCAGTCCTCATTCAAATGCAAATATTTTAGAGAAGCTTGGTAGATAAGAGGAGAATTCTAACAGGTTTTCCCCATAGGATGGCCTTGATTACAGATTACATTGATTACCCAGAATGTGATTATAGGTTTGTTGTAATATTTTGAGATATCTGCTTTAAAGCCATTGTTCTTTGTGTTTTACAAGATTATACAGTCCCAATGACAACTTTAAAAGGCTATACACATTTCCTTTTACAAGGACGGAGGTTAGAGTGGGGTAGCTATTCTATGCAGCCCATTCAGGATCTGTTTGGTTTCATCCATGTGATTCATACCAGGACATTGTATCTAGTTCACCAGATGCTGTAATTTGCACATTACAAATTCTCTTGTATTTTGCTTAGTGATGTGCAAAATTCAATTTTTATGTGAAATCTGATGCTTTGGGGTGGGGCTAACTACAAAAAAATTCCCTAAATTCTACGCTTTCACATTTTTTGTTGCATTCATTTGGAATTATTATTTTAATCTGCTGTTCTCTTGCCATCAGTTCCTCCTTCTTTACTCACACTATTCCTTCACTGTGTGATCACAGGGATCAAGCACTGGTAATGATTACGGTATTTCACCATGCCACGGAGCCAGTTAGATCTGGCTACATAATAACGCCTAGCTGAGCACAAAGAAAGCTTTCCCATTGCCCCCACCTTGACAAAATGCATTGCTACTGCATGGGCAATCATGGCAACATTCCCTGTTTTGCTACACAGCACTGTTGGCTTCACTTCCGAAGAGCAGTGGAAATAAAAACCTTTGCATCAATACAGCCCTAAGAACATGTGACTAGTTCAGGCAGGCAGAATGGGGGTGCACATCACTTTGGAAGTAATGGGCATGTGATAGATTGATGACAATCAGATAACAATCCAGATACAGATGTCATCCACTGTGACAACCAGACACAGATGTTCTCCACTTTAAATGGCATGTGCATTCAGATGCACAAATGAATGCACATCCCTATTCCCATCTGCCCCAAGTAAAATATATGTGGTTGGTTTGTGCTGAGAGTACATTAGCCTAGTTGTCTCGGCAATGGGGATCTTACACATCCCTGTTTCCCCAGTCACTCACTCCTTGCAAAAAAAAAAAAAAATCAAGCCTTTTCACACAGGGCTAAGAAAAAAAAAACCCCAAAAATGCAGGGCCAAATTGTTTGTGAAGCATGCTTCTCCTGTTGCAGGATCCCAAGCAGAGCTGTAGCTCTATATCAGCAGTCTCACCTCTGTTTGTTTCCACAAAAACTGAGGTGTGTTTTTTTACCTAAGATCACAAAAAACCAAACTCTTTTTAAATTTACTTTTCTGTTTATCATATCATCAATGCATAGTATGATAATAAGAAAGAAGAAAAGAAAAGGTAATTATAACATAACTATAAAATATATTTTTGTTAGTAATAATAGTAACATAACTTATTCCTCTAATTTAATTGACTCTTATGAGCCTTAATTTTAACTACCCTTCCACTATTTCTTTGGTTTCCTATCTGGGGTCAAGTATCACCTGTGGATCATTTTTAAACAGTTCTCCTTTAACACATAACTAGCAGTGAATTTTGAATTTATTTTCCGCAGATGTTCCCGCAGGTTCAGATCAATATTATGACCTACATCATAGATGATTTCACAAGTTCTTCTTTAGTTTCACAATCTAATAGTATCTTGCTCATTTTAGATAAGTTTTTAATTCTGGATCTTAATATTACTTTTGCAGATTGTGATGGTTTTTCTGCAAATCCCAATTTCTTATCTACCTTGAATTTTGAATTGATTTGATAATAGTTTAGCCAGTCTGAAACATATTATCTTCATCCCCCCCCCCATTTTTGGTTCTCCTACTGAAAAGTCTAACAAATAGGTACCCCAGTTTCTGCTCATATTAATTTTTTTCCTTGTTTCAGCTTCTATTGGAGATAGCCTCCTTGGTGTTTTGTTTTCTAATAAGTTTTTGTATTTTCCCCACACCCTATTCCCCCCCCTATAACAAGGTTGGCAAAGCTTTTACATAGTCCCGCTTTGCCATACCAAATACAAAAAGAGAGAGAGAGAGTCTCAAAGAATCTGAATGAGGTGGGTGAGATAACCAGGAGCTCGATAAATAACTGCTAGAGTGAAAGCCACACTTTCTCATTGCCTGTCCAGGGTTCAAGTGGTTGATATTTCCTGTTTCCTAATGTAGTGGAAAGGAAAGAGGGAAGGGCTAATGTTGTTCAAGTGTATTGCAAGGGAGGCCTGTCACTCAGAACACAGTTTTCTTGCTGAGGATTCAAAAGATAAGCAGATTTAATATGGCACAGGAGGGCATGTAAGTGTGTTATACTCCCATCCTGGAAAAATCAGTTGTATTTCTCCCATGATGATGATGCATTGATGTGAAATACCACATGAAGCTGGCTTTCCATATGCGGACATCCCTGCTCCTTAGAGTCTTCTTCCCTTAAGTGCTTTCCTAACTGAACTTGGTGAGAGAATCCACATTCTCACAGGCAGCGGCCCAAATCCAGTGTGAATATTAATAGAAGCACCTTCCGGTCACCCACTCATTGCAGCACATCTGGAGCCACTTACATTATGGGAAGATTAACCATTTACTAACCAAGCTGTTGCAGATTCTTGCAAGTCTAAGGTGAGGGGAGGGAGTGCTGTTCACAGCAGGGACCAAGTCCCCTGCCCCCATATTGTATATGATGTTAGCCGCTCTGAGCCCGGCTCTGGCCGGGGAACAAATAAAAAATTATTATTATTATTATCCCTCTAATTTATCACACTGGGTATTCTCCACTCACTCCACAAATAATGTCTCAGAGAATATGGGTTGTGAAGTTGCTTTTTAAAGTGATCCACTGCATGCCTGCAAGAAAGGAGAGAAATAAAAATGGAGACTAATCCTAGAAACTAAATGTAGAGTTATGCAGATTTAGCACTGGGCTGCAAATACTGTGTGTGCCTGGGCCCACCTACATCTAGAAGCTTATTAACTCTTGGGCTTGCACAGTCCCTCCCCTCTGTCTTCCCCCCTTTCACGTTTCATGGCTTGCAATAACCATAGACTTTGCAGTGGCATCTGAACTGAGCAAACTATTTAGTGCTAACAAGGGGTTTGCATCAAACCATGGTTTACACACCTACTTTAAACCATAGCTTCAAACACCAGTTAGGAGACAATTCCTAATTGGTGCTAGTCATAATTACTGCATTTGGGCAGTATGACAAAAATATAGTCATTCCATGGTGTAGAGTGCAAATCTGCACATAAGAGGGAATAAGGAGCAGAGAGAGTTCACAGCACGTTCCCATTGTTCGGAGATCAAATTTTGTGCTTTCTAAATTGAGCCTCGGCAACTGACCCCTGTTAGCTAGTCAGCTGTAAAATAGTGGAAAGTATTGTTAAAAATAAAATAATCAGGCATATAGAAGAACAAGCCATACTGAGGCAAAGTCAGCATGGCTTCTGCAAAGGAAAGTCCTTTCTCACAAACGTTTGAGGACTCTTTGAGAGTGTCAACAAGCATACAGATTTTGGATCTGCCTAAATATGTATTCCATACAAGTACATGTAGAAAAATCCAATCAGCCTTCATTTTTTAATCAATTCCTGGAGGGGGAAGGCTAGAGTTGGGAAGCTGTGAGGGGGGGGGGGAGAAAGAATATTTAACTCTTTCCCTGTATGCCCCTTCTGCCTCCTCTGTGAAGTTTCCAATGCATGCAGACTGATTTGGAGCAGTTAAATGGCTGGTAGAGAAATTAGTAACCCTCCTTTTTCTACCATTTTGCTATTTCAGCCTGAAGCTGCTTTTTGTTATTTGTTTGTTTGTTTGTTTAAAAACCTCCATCTTGGTCTTTTAAAAATAACCTTTTAAATTCCACTGCTTCTTCTTATTTGTTTATTTATTTTGTTTGCTTTTTTGTCCCCTTAGTGGACAAGCAAAGGGAGTTCATCTCACTAGACTGCAGGAATGGAAACAATGCATTCCAAATACTTGAAATTATTTGGATTGAGACAGGGATGGAGCTGCCTCTGTTGCCCTCAGCATGCCACAGGCATAAAGTTCAGCGGTATGTACGCCTTGGAATGGACTTGCATGGGGCAGGAGTTATTGCCAGTTAAAAAATAATTAAAGAGACAAGGGCACACTTAATCAGTTGTTTTTTGCCTTTCCCCATTCTTTCTTCTGCTTGCATTTCTGCATCTCTCCCTGCATATTAAGCAAATGCTTAGACTCTACATCGAACTCTGTGTGTCCTCCAGCCTTGATTCTCATCTTTGAATATCCAAGTACCCCACTGTGCTCGCATACCCTCCAACATTTCTCCAATGAAAATAGGGACGTCCTATAATAACAATAACCATTTTATTATTCATACCCCACCCATCTGAATGGGTTGCCCCAGACACTCTGGGCTGCTTCCAACATACCGGTATATAAAAACATAATAAAACATTAAACATTAAAAAGCTTCCCTATGCAGGACTGTCTTCAGATGTCTTCTAAAGGTTGGCCTGGGAGTCGCATAACTCCATACCCCCCCCCCAACATTTCTCTGATGAAATTAGGGACATCCTGACCTAAGGAGTGGGGCATTCCGGGATCAAACCAGAAACTGTTATGGCTTCTGTAAATCTGGGACTGTTCCTGGAAAAGAGGGGCTGCAGTTGGATGTACATGGGGCACTATAGATTTCTAGCCATGGCCAATACAGTGGTAGGCTACCTCAGGTTACAGACGCTTCAGGTTACAGACTCCACTAACCCAGAAATAGAACCTCGGGTTAAGAACTTTGCTTCAGGATGAGAACAGAAATCGTGCTCCGGCAGTGCGGCGGCAGCAGGAGGCCCTATTAGCTAAAGTGGTGTCTCAGGTTAAGAACAGTTTCAGGTTAAGAACGGATCTCCAGAATGAATTAAGTTCTTAACCTGAGATACCACTGTATGAGGAAGTTGCTGTCAATTCCCTACTCACTGCACCACCTGCTGATCACAGGAGGTAACTGCAGCAGTACTCCTGTCCAAGCAGAAGCTGCCTTTGGAGACTGAGAGAGTTATACATAGCTATATCATCAGGCAGACAATCCCTAGACTCAAATAACTAGACATTCCTTCCTATATAAACTTAGAGTCTCATTTCTGGATAATAAAAAGGCTGCACCAAGCTTCAGCCTTCAAGCTGTCCCTTGCTTCGCCAAGAACCACCGTCATATTAAACTCCATCACAAACTGTGAACCCACATGGGGTGCATCTTTGCTCTCATAATCTACAGCAGCCATCACCAACTTGAGCCCTCCAGATGTTGCTAGACTACAGCACCCATCATTCTTGGCCATTGGCCATGCTGGCTGGGGCTGATGGGTCCAACAACATTTGGGGAAACCAGGTTGTCTACCCCTGATGAGTGTTAACATGCATTTTCAAATGCCCCTACTGACCAATGCTGGATTTCTTTCAAACTTCTATGTTGCATTACACACACACACACACACACACACACACACACACACACACACACACCAGAAGCCAGAGGAGCAACAAACAATAAGGCTGCCCCCACCATCAGAAAAAAATGACTCACAGTGCAATCGTACAAACCTTCTATGTGGAGATTTTTTACCCCAGACAATATCTCTATTGGATAGTTAACTTCTGTTTTTCCTTATTCTCAGGTATGTGTGGGTAGGATTGCAGCTTTAGAATCCTTACATTACAGTGGTGACCACAGGGTAATGCACCATGACATACAAGAAATGCTGCTTTTTTGTGTGCCACACGAACTGTGGAGTGTAATGCATTTGACCCTTTCTTTGGACAACAGTATACATAAGGTCTTAAAGTCACTTCATGCATTACCTTTTCTGCCGAGGAAAAGCAAAAACCTCATTATGCAACATTTTTTAAAAATGTAATGCATTGCCTTGAAGATGTGATCGAGAAACAGTATGAATAATACATTATGATAGTGCGCAAATGGTAGCACATTTCTAGTTGTAAGTACTTGCATTAATATTTCTGATTATGAACACACACAAAAGTGCTATCCATGCTTTTCACATATTAAAAGGGCTACTTGTAAAAAAAAACACAAGCAGAACTAGTTGCCTCTGTTGAACTTTTAAAATTCTTGTTGATTTTTGAGCAAACAGGGAACTTCTGCCAAATATTTTTGTTCATAGTTTTAAAATTGTTTTATCTGTTCCTTTTATTAAATGTATTGTCGATACTTGTATGATGCTCTCTTCCTGCCATCTGTGATGGATGCTTTAGTTGAGATTCCTGCATTGCAGGGGGTTGCACTGTCACTAGACTATCATTGGGGTCCCTTCTAACTCTACAATTCTAGTTTCTATATCCTTATCAACTACTTTGGGAATTTATTTGAATTGAAAAACAAGCCATACATCTAAAAGTAAATCATTCAATATCCTTATATGAAATAGCCCTCAGATCTTTCCTGGTACATATTGTTCTACAAATAAACAACCCATTGTAGAGATGGAAACAGATTCTATGCCTATTGTTTCAATCCTGCATTAGCCACTTTCCTTTCTGTTTGTTATTCCTTCCTTCCTTGCATTCTGGACATCTTGTGTGGCCTCAAGTTTCTTCTCATTTCCCACAAGGTGGCACTGTTATATCAGAGATAACAAGAAGTGACCCACAGAGAAAGATGCAGAATACATTATTTTTAAAGATCTACCTTGGGGCAATAAATTAGGCCAACTAATCTGTCACAAAAGAGGGTGGAGGCTTTTGAGTTTTCCCAAACTGTTTCATCAAGCTAGATGGAAATAAAGTTGGCCAGGGATTCTTAAATTCACCATCACAGTCTGTGTTCACAGTTTTAAGAATAAATGTGGGAGGAGGTAGCAGACATTCAAATTACCGGTAGGCCTTTGCTCTTATTTATCATCTAGCCTGATTTCTGGAGAATTCAAAAGTTAGTCCACTATTTTGTAACATATTGGTTAGATTAAAAAAGGTATTGCCCAAATGTGGATTTTGATATTTTTCTTATGGGCCAACATGTGACTTGGAAAGTAGAGAGTGTGATGGCTTTTATTGGGCTAATTTCTGCCTATTATTTAGCATCCCAAGACATCTTTATTCTGCCCAGGGCTTTGTGTATAAAAGCTTGGGCGCTCTTTCATCAGATTACTTTCTGTATTCTGTCTTCTTTTAATAAAAAAAAATGTTTTCTAGATATGACAAATGCAGGGGGGAACAGAACTATGTCACAATCAAAATCCATAGATGCATAAGACTTGACCTTCCGGACTCTACAGTAATTGCAAACACTAACATATTACACCAGCTAGACTCAGAAGCACAAAGCAGGAAACGCCATTGGCATTTGTAGGCAAGGAAGAGCTCAGTAAGACAATGTAACTGGTTCAAAATGAAGGGCTCTTACACTTGATGCAGAAGTCGAATAAATAAAACTCAAACTGAGAAACAAGGATATCTTGCCCAGTATCACAATACTATGTGTCTCCTACAGTATCTCTGGCCCCACATGTAGTGAGCCAGTGTGGTGCAGTGGTCAGAGGGTTGGATCAAGACCTGGGAGGCCAGGGTTCAAATCCTCACTCAGCCATGAAGCTCACTGAGTGATCTTGGGCCAGTCTCTGACTCTCAGCCCAACCTACCTCACAGGGTTGTTGTGGGGATTAAATGAGCTCTTTGGAGGAAAAGGTGGGATGTAAATGCAATAAATAAATAAATGAAATGAATTCTTTCTAACTGGCAGTGCCATTTCATACTATAACTGACAAAAGCATCCTGATCTCTGTTCACCTGCTCCGACTATCCCTGAAAACTGGGTAGATATCCCCTCCTTGCTAGGCACCACTAAGCAACTGTCTAGAAAGACAGTGGCAAGAGCCAGTGGCAAGATCAATTTGACATTAGGCTGTCAGTTCTTCCTATATTATAGCAGCACTACAGCTTGCCAGCTTCCTGCAGCGAAGACAGAGCATTGCTGTTAGCAGCTGCTGCATCCAAGCAGCTTATCTAACGTATCAAGGAGAAACAAACATGGGAGTTAGAACAGGCTGTATGTAATCAATGTGATAAATGAATAGCCTTTGTCCGAGAACTGAGTGCAGGGAAGGATGTCTCTCCTACGGTGCCTGAATTCCTAAACCCCACCTTGAAGATGAGCAGACATTGGAAGATAGATCATAGCAGTCGGAAGGGATCACAGGGATCATCTAGTCCAACCCCCTGCAATGCAGGAATATTTCACCCAACATGGGGCTTGAACCCATGACCCTGAGATCAAGAGTTGTGTGCTCTGTTAACTGAGCAATCTTCTCACTACCTCACCCTTTGATTTGCTACCCAGACAAAACTGTAAAGGCCTGGCCAGAATTGGGCTCCTTTGACCAGCAAGCAGAACTGGAGGATACAATATTATGGAGGAGTGGGGTCTACCTAAGCTGTTCTCACTGCAGTGCACATGCCTATTCATATAAATGTCAGTGGCTGCATTAATTTATTGCTTTCACATCCCCCTGCCCCACTTTTTTCCAGTGACCCCGAAGCAGCATATATAGTTTTCTTCCCTCTCCCATTTTATCCTCACAACAACCTTGTAAAGTATATTAAACTTAGAGATTGTGACAGCATTAGCCTGCTGCACAGAGAGGGCAAATGCCACAGAGCCCATCTCCAATCACTGATGCCCTGCCAGGAACAGGGCCTTCTCGGTGATGGCACCACCACTATTGAATTCTCTCCCTGGGGAGATCCAGCAAGATGACCATTTCCTGTTTTACCATGAATGATGAAAACTTTTAAAAAAATCCCAGAGGATATCTTGATTGAATTATTGCTGTTCTAGTTAGATCATCTCTTTTCTGGTGGTTTTAATGTATTTTTACTCACTATTTTTAATGTTTTACGGTTAGCATATTTTGATCTCTCTGCCTTTTTTTTGTAATGTGAAGCGCTTTGGCAACTCTTTAAAAAGTGGGATATAAGTAACAGGAATTAAACAAACAATTCATTCCACCTTTCCTTTCTTTATTCTGTGCTCCCTTTGATCTCTGCCTCCATTGATCCAAGTTCTTGCATCTAGGCTTCAAGGGATTACAGAGCCAAGGGCCTCGAGCCTTTGCTTTAATCTGCCCTTGACTGGCTGTAAAAGATTAAGGCAAAGACTGATGCATCTGACTCTGGGACAATAAAGTGCTTGGTTTGCTGCTCCCTCTTGATTCGTAATCAGGTGAGAGGAGGTTGGGTGGGCTCAAGGACTTCTAGAGGGTATTCCAAAGCAGACATTGTTTGCAGCAGTTCTTTCCCAGAGGAGTTTGTAGAAGGACTCTGAGGCCTTGCAGCTGCAATGAACACCAATCACTGGAAAAGTACAGAAGGGAGAAAGCAACTGCAACTTGGGGAACTGCAACGAGGAAGCTGCCATCTTCCCCGCCCAGTGCAAACATGCAGAGGGACTACAGCAAGCAAGGCTGGGAGGAGGAGGAGGAAGACGTAAGGCCAGCTTTCCTTCTGCTTTCTCCAAGTTCCAGAACTTTGTTTGGGTGTGTCTTACTGCATCAACCACCAACCCACACAGCAGTAGTGCTTTATAGTTGAATGCTTCTCAGCACTCCTGTGTCCAGGCTCCTTTGCAGCAGTTTTGCAACACTGCGACTCAGTGCCAGACACGCTGCTTTCAGACACTGGACAAAGTTGCCTCCTCCTCCTCTTCCCAAGGAATCGGGAGGGGCAAGGTTGGAAGATAAATTGGGATAACTGTTTGTTGTTTTGTATTGCATCAGTGTAAGATTTTGCCTAGGATTTCCTAGAGAGATTGCAATAGTAAATAGCTATAGCTGTATTGGGTAACAACCGTGGTCCATCTCATTCAGCGTCCCATGTTTAACAGTTATCAAGTAGGAAGACTCAACAGTTTGCAAAAAATACAGAATGGGCTATCCATTCCCTATTCTTAGGGCACCTCCATAACACGTTGGGTACACAGAAGTGGCTTAGAAGACATCTAGTTCTTTTTCTCAATTCAGATCAAAGCTGGTTTGGGAGGGAAACCCATCAAAACACAGTATTTCTCAAGAAACAACAGGAGACATACATACAGTGCAACCGCCCCATTTTGAGTGCAACGTCCCAGATTTACAGAAGCTACCCCAGATTGGGATGCCAATCCTGGATGTCCCTTTTAGGCTGCCTCTGCCGCGGCCATACTTCCGGAAGCCGGTGCCACACTCGCCTGGGAACCAAGAGCGTGGAACCCACGGATGTGGGTTTTTTTCTGTGCTACGCTCTCCTATTTCTCTGGCACAGCTTTTGGAAGTGTGTGCATGTGTGTGTGTGCATGTAGTGATGGCTGGTGGCGAGATAGGGAGGAGGCGGCAGGGTGTAAGGGCAGTTGGCGGCAGGATGGTACTAGGGGAGGCTACAGTAGGATGGTGCAGGGTGTATGTATCCTAACATGGTATGGACATATGGATTGTGGCTTCCGTCACATGTACACCGTTTCCCAAGTCAGTGGTGCAAGCGCACTGTATGCAGAGTAAACAGGATTTTGCACACAGCCTAAATTACTCTGATCTGGTAAACCCCAGATCTGGTAAACCCCAAACCATGCAGTAATAACAGCAATAGTCAAAGTGTTTGAAGCAAGGAGGTGATGGAGCAAGGCCTACTTACCTCATAAACTTTTGTGTAGGCCCATTAGTTACAGTTTTTAGAAGGTGAAGGAGGAGGCTCATATTTTGGTGGAGTCAGGGTGGGACTTGTGGCTTTCACCTTTGCTTGTCATCACCACACTCCTGCCCCCATAATTCGAGAATTGGTGATAGTTACATCTGTCAAAACAATAGTCTGTCAAAACACATGTAGTCTGTTTACACATGTAGTACTTCCTGTCTGGATGAGGAATGGGATATCCTGGTTTCCTGCAATTAGGAATCAGAAACTTGTCCCTAAATGTATGGTGACTCCCCTGCTGGGTGCCCCTGTGTACGCCATATGCTTTTTAATCTTTTTTTCTAAACTGCTTGGAGGTTTTCTACAATTAAGCGGTATATAACTCTTACGAGATGTATATAAATATAAATAAATCAACAGCTTCTTCCCAAGCCTCAGCACCCAGGGCATTGTTTTTTGTTTGTTTGTTTGTTTGTTTGTTTCCAGTGCCTGCATTTGTTGGGCTGTGAGGATGAGATTGGGCCAACCCTTGTGAAGTATGGGCATTTCCATGTGTATCGTCACTTTGAATCAACCTTTCACAATATGATTATTTTTATTCTATAACACATTCACACAGCAGCAGAGCTGCAGAACTGAACAAAAAATCAGTGAGTAGGATGTGGAGCTCACTGCCAACTGAACGGAGTCACATGATCAACACAATAACATGGTCAGCTTTGGAACAGACAATTTCAGTCCATTTTGTTCTGTGAAACATTAAGTTGAAGCAAGTTAATTATTTGGTTCACTATAAATGATAATTCCCTCCCTCCGCATGGTAACACTGCTCCAAGAGACCCATTGGCAATTGTTCCAATGCCAAACATGCAGGCTAATGATGAGTTACAGATGTCTCTAAATATCAGCACTGAAGTGTGATAAACACTGAGTCCAGACATCACCAGATGTATATCTGTTACTTCCAATGACTGTTAACAGCTAATGTCTGCTGGTGGGGATGATCTGTTACTACAACATTTCATATTACTTGTGCTTTGGAAAGATATCCAGGTCTTGTATGACCTTTTCCCACCCCTAGTCTGGAGTTCTCCAATGCGTTATACATAAACACCTTTCTTTAAAAAGGTATTTTGTCTTCCACACTCTTGGAAAAATCATAGCCACTTCCTTAACTGTCCGAGATAGTGCAGGCCTGATGGAAATTGGGCCACCATGATCAGGACATTTACAACTCAGCACTTTGAAACACCAAATTCTGCACTTGGAAGAAAGCAGGTGAGTTGCTTTGATTTACAAGAAATGAACCATGTTGGTTTGAGGTACATGAGTGACAAAATACATAACCTGCAAGTGAAGATGGCAGTGATGGAGATGACAAAAAAAGAAACAATATGCCCAAGAAAGAAAAACCGGTTCTTCAAGGAAAGCTCACTAAGCTAGCAGTTCAGATTGGCAAAGCAGGATTGCTGATGTCTGCAGTCACAGTCATCATTCTTGTATTATGATTTCTTGGGCTGCAATATTGTGTGGTGCTCCAAAACTTGTGGTTTTTTTGGGTGTTGTGCCCGAAAAAGCGTGTTTTTTTGTGGGGGGGGGGAATTGTGTGGCGAGATCACAGCGCCCAAAATGACTGCCATCCTCTCACAAGAAGAAATGGGAAGATGCAGTCCCAGAAAATGGTGTCCCAGTTTTTCCCTTCAATGCCTATGTTTGCCATTTTCTTCATGTTCAAAATGTTAATTGTTCAAGCTTTCAAATAAAAAATTAAAAAGAACAAGCTGCTTAGAATTACCACCTTACTGACAGAGTATACAGAAATGGCGAAAATCATCAGAAGATTAAGAAGTCTAGAAGAGAGGTGTTTTAATATAGAATGGGGGAAATTTATTGATCATCTGAAGAATTATTGTAAACAACTTAAATCACTAGCAGGACTGATATAAAAATGTGCGGTGAGAATAACTTACATAAAATATAAAGGATGGCTAGTAGATAAAGATAAACTGGGTATAACATAAGTAACCACAGAAAGGGGGAGGGGTCAATGATTGGATGTTTTAATTGGATCTGTCAATTCAGATGTGTGATTATATTTTAAAATATGGAGATGAAAAAATAATATATATATTTTAAAAAATAGAATTACTACCTTGCATAAGCCCATGTTTGCTTTTTTCCACATTTTTTGTTTTGTTTTTGTGCATATAAAAAATGAAATGACAAGCGAATGTTCACACTTTCTTCTTTTTGGCCTATGTTTTGGGGATGGATAATGTGGAATTGTAAAGGGGAATACAGAGATACAGGGAACACAAAGATGTATTAAGTGTTGTACAGAATTACGATGGATCCTCCTTTACTAACTGCAGAATGCCTCAGTAGCACTAAAAGGCCCCAGGGTGTAAAGAATAATAGGAATGAGGAGGAAAGTGAAATAATACAGGGTTGCATTCAATTTTGGTTCTACTCAGAACAGATCCGTTGAAGTTAATGAACCTGACTAACATATTTTCATTAATTTCAATAGGTCTACTCTAATCAGAACTAACATGAGCTACAACCCACCGTCTTTCATGACAAATTCTGAGAGACAAGGGAAACCCCCTCATATTCAGATCAATTGGGAATTTTAAAAGATCCCAGGGGAGAGGGAGCAGAGTGATAACATCCTGAAACTTCCTTTGATAATCTCTGATAATGACATCAGAGGCCTCGTTTGCCAAGGGTGGTGTTCTGCTGCATACCTACCATGATTGCAGCCAAGATACTTTTTTATCGCTGAGCAGTGACATACAGTGGTACCTCAGGTTACAGACGCTTCAGGTTAGAGACTCCGCTAACCCAGAAATAGTACCTCGGGTTAAGAACTTTGCTTCAGGATGAGAACAGAAATTGCATGGTGGCAGGCCCCATTAGCTAAAGTGGTACCTCAGTTTAAGAACGGTTTCAGGTTAAGAACGGACCTCCGGAACGAATTAAGTTCTTAACCCGAGGTACCACTGTATAGTTTGGCTTTAATTTTTAAAATAAAATAAAAAAGGGACAGGGGTTGAGAGACAGATTTGGGATGAAAATAAAAACTGGAGAAGGATACTTAAGACTCGTGGAACACTGTAGTAAAGGCAATAGACAAGTGTTGGGTATTCTCATTTGTGCTAGCGCAAGAACCTTGAAACCAAGAAGGAAGGCTCATACAGATGCCCTTTGGGCTCTAAAGGACTTTTCACACGTGGCCTACAATAATTTTCTGCTTGTGCTGAGTCTGTAATTTAAAACCTAGCTGTTGTGTATTAGTGAGAATGTACATCTGACTAGGAGGGAAATATTGTAGTCATTTCTTACATTTCAATTCATCCTCCCATCTAGGAGCTTAGGACAGCATCGGGCTCTTCTGTCCCGTACCTCCCTGCTGTTGAATCTCACAACAACCCTGTGAGGTAGGCTATGCTATAAGAAAGACTCGTGCCCTGGTTATGATTTGAATAGGATCAAGGAGTGTGTGTGTGTGTGTGCGCGCACACACACACACACACACACACACACACAAACATTCAGTCATGAAGTTCACAACGACACCTTACACTTTTAAGTGCTCGAACACACTCTTCTGTGGCATTCTTGTGTTTCTATACCACCTTAAGAATATGCACAAGTGGTCAAAAAAGGCATGAAAATGGCACTGGGCAAGAAATATGCTTGTTTAAAATGATAGCTTCTCCCAAATGTAATACGTACAGTTATATCTTGGCTCCCAAACGCCTTGGGAGTAAAACATTTCGGCTCCCGAACGATTGAAAACCGGAAGTGAGTGTCCTGGTTTTTCAATGTTCTTTTGGAAGCCGAATGTCTGATGGGGCTTCCATGGCTTCTGATTGGCTTCAGGAGCTTCCTGCAGCCGATCAGAAGCTGCACTTTGGTTTCTGAACATTTCAGAAGTCGAACGGACTTCCGGAACGGATTCCGTTCAACTTCCGAGGTCCAACTGTACATGCTTTTAGCCTTTATTTATTGCATTACATCTAGGACAGCGTTTCTCAACCGCTGTTCCGCGGCACACTAGTGTGCCGCGAGACGCTGGCTGGTGTGCCGCGACGTGCAGCGACGAGAAGGGCGATTTGCATTGTCACGTGCCTGGCGGCCGCCAATGAATGACAATGACCCGCCGGAAAGCAATATTTCTCCTCCTCTTTCCCAAAGCTCAGTGCAAACGAGCCTGGCGGCCGCCAATGCACATCACTGACCCGCCGGAAAGCAATATTTGGCAAGTGTTTCTTACAGTCATAATTATAATATAGGGCGGCACAGAGTTAATTTTTTTAACTTTTTAAATGGTGGTGTGCCTCGTGATTTTTTTCACGGAACAAGTGTGTCGTGGCCCAAAAAAGGTTGAGAAACACTGATCTAGGAGAAGCTATCATTTCAAGCAAGCACATTTCTTACCCAGTGAGCTTCATGGCTCAAGGGGGATTATGAACCCTGGTCTCCCAAGTCTTAGTCTGGCACTCTAACCTCCACACCACACTGGTCTTTTGTTTCTATGTGACCATTGCTCTCTTTTCCTTACAGCAAGAAAGTAGGCGTGGCTGTACTTCTGAAAGAAAACTCCTTACCAGACATTGTACTGGAGTTGCACTATCCATCCTGGAAGGGAAAGTTACAAAATGGCAAACCTCTGTCCTTACTTTGTAAAAGCAGTGATTGTGAGGTGGAGATGCTCTGTAGTACGACCACAAAGGATAGGTGTGTTGTTGTTTTTTGCAAACAAACTTTTCCAAACATGATTCTCTTCTGTAATAAAAAGGGACCAAAAGGAAAAGTTATCAGTGGATCTTTATGGCTCTATTGTCGTTCCAGCTCATCTCTCTTGTCCCACCTAACCCTCCCCACCAAAGTAAACTTTCACCACATAGACATGGAGGGTGGGTCTGTAAGCAAGCGCCTAAAAATAGAGTGCTGCATTTTAGACCTTATCTGCTTCACCAGGCAAATGAGAACCAGAAAGACACATACTTCTATATAGGACAGCTACACTTATAATATACTCCCGACGGGTTTTCCAGCTGTCCATGCACTGAACAGCAGCTAGATTCATATTGTGTACTGTCTGGCAGCAGCTCTCTAGGATTCCACACATGGGATTCCCAGCCCTACATGGAGATGACTGGGGTGGGCAGCGGCAGGGATTGAACCCATGCCCTTCTGCATGCAAAGCAGATGCTCTGCTAGGTGATCTACAGCCACTCTCTCTCAGCCTAACCTACCTCACAGGTTTTTATTTTGGTATGAGCTTTCGTGTGCATGCACACTTCTTCAGATACACTGTATCTGAAGAAGTGTGCATGCACACGAAAGCTCATACCAAAATAAAAACTTAGTTGGTCTTTAAGGTGCTACTGAAGGAATTTTTTTATTTTACTTCGATCCAGACCAACACGGCTACCTACCTGTAACCTACCTCACAGGGTTGTTGTAAAGATAAAATGTAGAGGGGAAGAAATGTGCACGCCACTTCAAGGCTCCTTGGAGGAAAAAGGAGGATATAAATGTTAATGGCACAAAATAGTAAATAAATACATAAGATAAAATGTACCACTGAGCGACAGCCCTTCCTTGTAGTGCCATACAAAGCTTGGTATGCACAACAAAACTGGCTGAAGACACCAAATCAAGATGCCTAATCTCATCAGAACTACAAGGAACAGCAACATCCAGCCAGGCCCCCGTAAGTCTGACTTTAGTGCAGGACAGCACCCCAAGATTACTGCATACTCAGTCGCCACTGTTGCAGGTCTCAGGCCATATGCTGACAGTTTGTGGTCAAGATAAAAGAATAAAAGAAGGAGGCATAAGCAACTGATCCCCTGATAGGAACACAGGAAGATACCTTGTACCGAGCCATACCATTGGTCCATCTAGCTCAGTATTGTCTACACTGACTGGCTTTCAGGCAGGGGACATTCCTATCTGAAATGCCAAGGATTGAACTGGGGACCTTCGGCTGGCAAGGCCAATGCTCTGCCACTGAGCTATGGCCTGTATCCATCTGGAACTGCATCTGTCACCCTTTCTTCCTCCATTCCTCTTGTCAACACTCTATACTGGCCACCCTAGACTGGCCATCCTGACAATGTATTCTTCTTCTTCTTTGGCGATTACTCATAGCTGAGTAGGATTGTCTTTCATGAACACAATCTTAACAGTGAGTCCATAATCCTCCATCATTCTGCCCGGACACTGAGGTCCAGCACCGAGGGCCTTCTGGCGGTTCCCTCGTTGCGAGAAGCCAAGTTGCAGGGAACTAGACAGAGGGCCTTCTCGGTGGTGGCGCCTGCCCTGTGGAATGCCCTCCCAACAGATGTCAAAGAGGAAAACAACTACCAGACTTTTAGAAGACACCTGAAGGCAGCCCTGTTCAGGGCTTTTAATGTTTAATAGATTATTGTGTTTTATTTTTCTGTTGGAAGCTGCTCAGAGTGGCTGGGGAAACCCAGCCAGATGGGCGGGGTATAAATAATAAATTATTATTATTACTATTATTATTATTATATAAGTGACTGTGGAGGCCAATTCTGGATCCACAAGTCCTTCCACAGTGGGGACATCAGTTACTTTCCAGGCAGGAGTTGATCACGGTGAGGGTTTGCCAAATGTGTCTTCCTATTAGCTCATTTCTCCTTTTCGCCCTGAGTTTGTGCTTCTTCAAAGTCCATGACACCTTTGGTAAAGGCTGTTCTCCAGTTGGAGGATTCACAGGCCAGTGCTTCCCAGTTATCAGTACTTCTACTACTTTTTAAAAGATTTGCCTTGAGAGCATCTTTAAACCTCTTTAGTTGACCACTGGTATTTTGCTTTCCATTCTTAAGTTGAGAAAGAGTAGTTGCTTTGGAAGACGATAATCAGGCATCCACACAACATGACCAGTCCAAAGATGCTGATGTTGAAGAATCATTGCTTCGACACTGGTGATCTTTGCTTCTTCCAGTCCCAACAGCGTACCTATGTCTTGTAACTGTACCCCCGGAGAGTTGTATGAGTGTGTTAATGCGCATGTGTGTGTTAAGGTTTTCCCATGTAAGAGTCCTACTATTTTTGATGTTGCTGTTCCTTTGTTTTTAAATTTGGGTTTTATATATATATATATATCTGTGCTAAATATTTAGCACTCTTTTCTATTTATTTTTTAGTCAGAGTTGGATATGTTTAGTGCCATTCTCTCCCAAATTCTGCCAATATCAAAAACTAAAACCCAAAACTATGCTCTGTATTCTGTATGCTTCATACAATTATGGTTAATTTTGCATTATTTGTTCTGACTTTCATAGATCCCCAAGCAAGCTACTCCACACACAGACCACCACTACCACCACCACAGTACTCATCCCAAAGGAATAACACTGAAGGGAATTGCTTCTTCCAGGCTGGTTATGGAATTATAATTGTTGTTTATTCGATTAGTCGTGTCCGACTCTTTGTAACCCCATGGACCAAAGCACACCAGGTGCTCCTGTCTTCCACTGCCTCCTGGAGTTGAGTCAAATTCATGTTGGTCACTTCTATAAGACTGTCCAACCATCTCGTCCTCTGTCGTCCCCTTCTCCTTGTGCCCTCAATCTTACCCAACACCAGAGGTTTTTTCCAACTGGTCTTTAAGAATGGTAGGGATATAGTCTGGCCCCAAACTGGTGGGGAAATTAATTCAAGGTTCTTCAGATCAGTCCTATTCAAATTAGCAGGTTTACTTCAGAGATAGCAGCTTGTAATCTGGAGTTTACATATAAAAACACCCACCCACACCCATTTTCTTCATTTTCACAAGAATAACTGCATTGATGTTTCAATTGGTTTTATTCTATATAAGCAGGGGTATGTTTCAACTTTCGGATAACCAGTTTTGCTTTGTTCTAAGAAGAGAAAAGTAAAATAGATCACCCCAATTATTTGTAGAGTCCATTCTCCTAATAATATAAAACAAAACAAAACAAAAGGTCATCTTTCTGCTCCTCCCCATGTAAACAGAAAGGCAACAAGTATTACACAAAGATAGGAAGAAATTTCCTCTGTGTTTGATGATATTGCATCCTCTCTGACTTTTTCCCACTGGTCTGTGCTCTTGGAAAAAGAAATATTTCATTGAACAAAGGTTTTCTAGTTTGAGACGAATACAAGGATTGGAATGATCACTGTGCCCCTTTGACACACAGGCAAATTCCTGTGATCATTTGCACATGGTATCTTGCAGCTTTCCCCCTTGGATGTTCCAGCTATAGGTGTGCCTAGGGCGTGACAGTATCTGTTGACTCTATTGGCCAATTTGTTTTCCCTGTCAATCTCTCTGACTATTCAAAACTGACTACTCCTTGAAGGGTATCTGTGATCCAGCTGTGCTAACTAAAAATAGAATTTTCTCTCCATGTTTGTTATGCACTGTAGGAGAGCACTGCACATGCTGAAATGCATGTGGGGTAGCAAATCCCCATTGCCAAGCTAAGGTGTGGGTGAAGGGAGTGGCTTGAGGAAGGGAGTGACTGGAGGAAATAAAGGAATTCTAAATGGAGACTCCAGCATGAAACTGCTGAATTAGAACTCATCAAGAAACTTAGATTACATGCATCTGGGCATGAATAGAGACAATGGTTTCCTATACCACTATGATTATTTTGTGTACACTTAATCTTTAATTTAATTATCTGTACTTTTTGTTTTCTATTGCCATTTGAGCCCACAGCTTGCAGTTTCCCAAGCCCCTCTATGACATCTCATGCCCCTAATGAAGAAGTTTGGGGTTGTTGTTTGTTTGTTTGTTTGTTTGTTTGTTTTACAATCAAGCGAAAGCCCTAAGACTCTGCTAGTTTCCCATAAAATAACAGTCCCTTACTATGGTGCACTACCCACCTTGCTATATTATTTCATCACCAGGTGGGAATGAGCCACACCTGTGATTGGATCTTTTACTCCTTTGAGCAGATCTCATCATTTGCACTCTGCATAGTAGTGTGACACAACCACATTTCACACTGATTGGTCTTTAAGTCTCACTTCTCCTTTTTCTTCTGTGTATAGATACCTGAGTGAACACTGTAATGAAATGAGCTCTGGCCCATGAAATCCAATTGCTAGTGAGCCACTTTAATCTTTGGCTTTTTGCTAGAGCAAGCACTGATGAGCTGGCTACTTAAGGAAGGCTGGCTGCTCCCTTTGCCAGCACTTCAACTGCTGTGCTGAAGCGTGTGGTTGGTCTTGCTCTTCCTGTTTCTGATTCCAGTGTTCCTGACTTTGGCTCCTCCTGACCCCAGTATCTGACCTCAGCTGGTTCCCGACTCAGACTGCTCCTGACTTTGGCTTCTCCTGACCCGGACTGTGGACCTAGGCTCTCTCTGCATCCGACTGCTGCCTTCAGCGTGCTAACCTGTTGGTGCCCTAACACCATATGATCCATAGAAATCCACTTCTGTATTAACCTTTCCAGTGCCACAAAACTCTTTGGAGTTTTAGTTGCAACAGACTAACATGGCTACATCGTATCACTGGACCTTGTTAACTAGGACTTGCAGTTCTTGAGAGAGCATATTGCACAGGGTAATGCACTTCCCTCTTTCTCTCAAACTTCAAAACCAAGGCTGTGTGCTGGCAGATCACAGTTTATAACTTTGCTTGTTCTCTTCTAACCCTGCTTCTGATTGGCTCTGACATATTTCACAAGTTCTGGATACCCTAAGGGGAAATAGGGATATAAACATCTTAACTGTGATAATCCTCAACATTTTAACCTGATTTCCACCCACCCCTGACAGTAATCAGCTTGCAACCCCTGTGGACCTCTAGCCCTAGGTAGAATGTCCCCTCCTCTCATCAATGCCTGGATGCTGACTCAGAACTATATTGCCCCTATTTGTGGAAGTATCACTTAGCTGTCAGAGTTAAAAGTTGTTGATAAGACATCTCCTCTGGGAATTTTCTTACCCATTTTAAAGCTAGTAGCCAATACCACATTTTGTAGTGAATTTCCTAAGACATGCATCCTGTGAACATGTGCTTCCTTTTGTCCGTCCTGAACTTAATGTCAGCCGAATTCAAATTCTTGTATCAGTATAAAGCAAACTTGTGTGGGAAATTACCAAGTTATTCATAATTTTACACAGCTTTATAAATAAATCCTTGCTTTAAACCAGGGATGGGGAGCCTCTGCCTGCGTATATTTTGTTGCACTCTAATGTCCATCAGCCCCAGCCAGCTGAGTCTATGGTTAGGAAAGATGGGAGCTGTAGTCCAGCAACATCTGGAGGGCTACAGTGTTCCTTTGCTGCCCTAAACTAAAAAGCTTCAGATCACTTTAGCCTTCTCTAATGAGGAAGGTGCTCCAAAATCTCTATAAACCTGCCATTTTATTGCAAATCCCTTTCTGAATTATTCCCAGAATTGAGCTTGCCTTTTTGCTGCAGCTGTCATTCTCAAGGAGCTTTCCACTGCTCTCCCAACATCTCTCCTCTCAGTAAATCCAGAACAGCAAACACTAAAAATACTTTGATCAACTTTGCTCATGACGATGTGTCATTGCACATAATATATAAGTCCACTTTATCCAACGCAGAGAAACTTCTGTTGTAATCTTGTTTGTTTTATAAATAAAACATATTGTCTCTTCAATAACAACAACAAAAAAGTCTTCAGATTGCTATGCTCTTTTGAAGACTATGTATCATTTTGTAACTCCCTCATTCACCTGCATTTCCCACAATTATCCCTGGCTACCTTCACAACGAGTTGTGAAAGATTTTGTAGCAAATTGCTCATCATGGGATTTTTTTTTTCATTTTAACAGATTAATGCCTATATTTACAACACTTTCATAATCTTTTTTTCTTTTGACCTGCAAAATAAGTACAACTGATATTTAAAAAGAAACAAAATGGGATAATATGAATTTAATTAGACTTTTAATTAAGTTGCTGTGCAATTCCCAACCCTGTTCATCACGAGGAAGGCTCTGAAATCACCAAGCACCTCAAATTATGACAGTCACTTTTAAAAATTCAAAAACTTGATTTTTAAATTAACTTTGAATTTCCTTCTAGATTTTAGGTAGTTGGACTTGATGACCCTTGAGGTACCTTCCAACTCTACAATTATGATTCTATTATATTCTCCCTTTTAAAACCAATATCTAGCAATTTTTTTAGGAAAGGCATTTATTTATTGTTTTCTGCAGAGATCATGCTAAAATCTATGGGTATACTGTATAGTTTTCTATTGCTTGGCAATTATAATAATTTTGCACAGCCCAATCTTGGAATCCTACCCAGAGAGTTCAATTGTCTTAAAGCAAAGAGTTAAAGTATGTTAATACTTTATGTTAATACTTTAAGTATGTTAACACTCTCAAAATAATAGAAAGGGAAATTCTGGATTAGAAAACACCAAGGAAATTGCCTTGTACCGGTATTATTTCACAATGTTCCTTTATAATATCTAATTACTCAATTTGTATAAGCCACCCATTAACATTTGTTCTCTCGATGGCTTACAGAATAAGTAGAAGATAAATAAAACCACTTAAATTAAAAGATACAACTCAAAGCCTCTGGGGTGGTACCACTGAGCAGGCCTCTGAAAAGGAACCAAGGCATATGCAGAAGGTGGCAGTCACATAACTGCATTGATGGTCTTGTTTTTTTAGAGTATATCAACTATCTGAACAGAGGTACTGAAAAACTTTAATAAAAACATGGGGTTTTAAAACAATCTCCATTTCAATAGAAGTATCTCTATTGTACAGAAGGCAAACAAACACTTCTGACATACCGGTAGGTTTGCTTTTTCAGATTTTTCTGTATCTGTTAAACTGTGAGCCAAACCTGAAAGAAGTGCTTTCAGAGGAGATCTAAATAACACCTGTAATAGACAGGTCTCTTAATCAGTTGACCACTTTGCCACGGTGTGTATATCATTGGGAATACTATGTACAGACAGAGAAAAGTCATAGTGTAGCAAAAACCATTACACTCTTTAACATTTGTCTGCCCTCAACACACAAACAGATACAGTATAGGCACTTCCCGAAGTAGATTTTGTACACTACTTGAGTGTTTATTGTTTATGAGACAGATTAATTTGAATTAGGAGCACAGATTTTGTGTGTGTGTGTGTGTGTGTGTGTAATATATATATGGTAGAGGTTAAAGTTGTGGTGCCCATGAGGTCTTTAAATGACTAGGAATCTATAATCTCATGGGGCTGAGCTACTCCTAGGAGTGCAACAACTAGCTGGAGACTCATTAATCTTCAGAGGGGTAGCCCGCTAGTCTGCTTCAACAGACCAAAGAGTTTTGTAGCACTAAAGACTAACAAATTTATTATAGCATAATATTTTGTGGACCACCGTCCACTCCATCAGAAGCAAGAAATGTTATCCGAGTTGCAGGTACTGGTATAAGCACACATTGGTGGCGTATCTAACAGTTTACAACCTCCTCACTCCCAAAATGTGGAGTGTGTCTCAAGATAACATTTGATGTATCCACATTTCCTGCATCTGACAAGTGGACTCCAGTCCACAAAATACGATGCTGTAATAAATTGGTTAGTCTTTGTTCAAATTAAACTGGAAACGTTTTCAGAGCCCTGCTGGGGGTTATGAGACCCTTGGACAAACTCAAGCAGGCAGTTAGTACAGTACTCAGCTTTCAGTACAACCCTCTAAAATCACTGAGACTTTCTCCAGTAAGTAAGGAGAGGATTGCAACCTGTGCCTTTTTTTTCTTTTCTGGGCTGCTGAACTTGTCTCTTCTTCCAAGTAAAATAAGGAAGCCGCGAGCAGGAGAAATCCCTGCCGTGGAGCACGACCACCCTCCTTTGCATGCGCCTTTTGTTAGGGGCGCGCCTCTTCTCCCCAAGGAAGGAGGAGTTCCTCTTCTTGTGGGACAACGGCTGGGCTTCTAGCAACGTGTAGGTGTGAGTTGCCTTCAAAAGGATAAAAGGCACGGCTGGCGGGGTGGGGGCAGTTTGGAGAGGGCAAGCCCTGACACTCAGGAGGCTTTTGGGGATGGAAATCTGAGGGTGGTTCCCAGCAGCAGGTCCCAGCCTTCCTGAATTCAGGATCTGCAGGAAGAGTGGTTTGAAATCTCGGCGCAGTAAATCACCGTACACGGAGATCCTATGGATTTCATTGCCCACGTTATCTTACTGGTATCAGCAAGCCCCTCTCATTTGAATTAGCCGCATTAGTGTTTCTTATTGTAGTAGCAAACGGTTTGTGCTTGCTGCTCAGAAACGAAGGAAAAGGGGCTCTTTTAAAATTTTGATCTATGCCACACACAGAACTGTCCTCTTTCAATACCAAAAGATTCACGATCGTTCCAGGAAGCCATGCTCCGTGTTTCTTGCCCTGTCAGGGAGATTTAGCTACCAGAGTCAATATCAGTGGCTGTTTTGTTATGTAACTCCAAAAAATACCGAAGAAGAGATGGTGTAAACACGTGTGTATATGTACGTGCACATACACTCACACTGAGACTATTGTTACGGGGTCCAAATCCCCACTAAGCCTTTAAGCTCGCTTGGTGATGTTGGGTCCGTCACTGTCTCAGCCTAGCTTACCTCGCAGGGCTGTTGTTGGGGAGGGGTACAATGGGGAGGAAGAGAATCATGTGTGCCCCCGGAGAAAAGATAGAATACAAATGAAATAAATAAATAATATTATATTATATTAGAGAGAGGCAGACTACTGTAGAGATGTAGTTTTAAACCTTTTTAATGACTCTAAAGATAGTTTTGATGATGTTTTCTTCGCTACGTTGGGACGCTGCGGGAGGAAGGGCTGAAGAGAACTATAATGGAAATGTAATAAAATGTAATAAATGTCCTAAATCGACTGCTGAGTGAAGAGCGGGCAGCAAATATTTCGAATAGATACGTAAACATAAAAGTTAGTTTTGGAAAGCATTCCTACCAATTACTAGTATTATGACCTCGCATCAGAGAAGAGCGTCACCCGAAGATAAATGAGCTCTTGTTTTCTTTCTCTCTTCCTTCCTCCTTCCGCTTCCCTACTTGATTTCTCTGTTTTTCGAAATTTCTAATTTTTAAAAAAATCTCCTTTCAAAGGTGTGCAATGAGGATTAGCGTTTCGAATTATTAACAGCTGCCTTTCTTAATATTCATGGAGGTGTTTATATTGGAGAGATCCACTGGAAGAGCACGTCGTCTTTTAACAAGCTCAGCACTGCTGCCTGTCATTCTTTGGACACTTCCGACAACCAGGAAAAAAGGTTGTCCAATGATGGTTGGGGTGGTGGTGATTTTAAAAGACCAGTGTGTTTTTTCTTATTAAAATCTTCTTCCTGAATGGATGCAGTTGATTCTACTTGAATATTTTAATAATGATGATGATGATGTGTTTGTTCTTCAAAGTGGAGAAATTTGTGTGTGTGTTATGTTCATTTGAAGCAGGAAGCTGTGAAAACTGAACCTTTCAAGAAAACGTAGACTCACCTGATTATTACGTTAATATTTATAAAGATAAAGTTCCCCCACCCAATATCTCCAGGCAAATATTAGGCCCAGGTTTCTGGGATGTCCCGTTAAGGCATCCTCAGGCGTCTGGTAGCCTATGTACCATCTTAAATGGTTGGGATGGGATTATTAGAAAGACCACTCCAGCATGGCTATGTGGCTTCGGGGTCTCAGAGGGATTTAAAAGTGGAATCGGTGTCCATTTTTTGCACGGAAAACTCTGCTTGTTTCACATAATAAACACCATTGCTTCTACAGAGCTGATCGTGAGAAACTAAAATCCAAAACGAACAGACTAAAGCCCCTTACGACCCCTTCAATTTTTTGTAAGTCTCTTTTTTAATCAGGTGCTCCAACTGGTGGAGATGCCAGGTTGCCGGTCTTGTAACTAAATGACGGCGACTACCTGCCCACTGCCTGGGAAAACCCATGGAAATACCACCTCTCCCTCCCCCCTCCCCGTTTTCCTCCTGGGCCCTTTACCTGATGACCCCTTTTGTGCCTGGATTTCTTTGTTTTCTCTGGGAACTTCTCAGGCCTTCCTTACCATCTTAAGCATAACCTCCTCTGTCAGGGCCTTTCCTCTCCCCCACCCCGTCATTTCTATCTGCTGAGTAATTTGTACCCAGTGGCTTCCCTTTGATTCCTGCACTTTGAAATGCAAACCTGCCTTTCAATGCAAATGCTCCGGGAGCTTGGCCCAATAAAAAGCCTTTCCTCTGGGAGGTGCCTTTGCAAAGTGGGGAAGTGAAGGGAGAAAAAGAAAAAAACCCACACCACTGACCAAGAAGTTCAGGTGAACAGCTAATCAGGAAGAAGCTGCGAGTGATCGGTAAGGGCAGGCCTGGGAAGACGCGGCTGTGGCACAGGGCGCACACATTATGCGCGCAGGGCCACTTGGGGATGATGTATGTGGGATACCTGTTGGATAAGGACGCCACCAACATGTACCCCAACCCGGTCAGGCACCCCAGCCTGAACCTCAGCCCTCAGAATTACGTGCCGGTGCCCCCTCAGTATTCGGAGTTTGCCAGCTACCACCACGTGCCTGGGATTAACAGCGATCCTCACCATGGGCAACCCGCGGGCGCCTGGGGCTCTCCCTACACCCCCACCAAAGAGGATTGGCACTCCTATGGCACAGGAGCCCCTTCTTCTGTCGCCAACCCGGGGCAGCTCGGATACAGCCCCCCTGATTTTAATCCAATTCAGCCACCGGGCTCTGGACTGCTGCCTCCGCCTATGAGCAGCTCGCTGCCCCAGCTCTCGCCAAATGCGCAAAGGCGCACGCCTTATGAGTGGATGAGGCGCCCCGTCCCCACCAACAGCGGCAATGGTAAGGAACCGTCTCCGTTTCTTTCCTCCTTTTGCTCCTGGGGAGAGGGCTCGCTTAGGTCACGCAGGAGACTAACTTCTGCTGTTTCTCTGCCTTTCCTTTTTTCGCTGAGCAAGCCCCACACTAGTTTCCGTTGCTGGTTAGTAGGACTGAGCTGTCAACTTTATAAGGTTTACTCTTCATTATCTTTCGCCCATCAACTTGTAGACATAAGAGTTTGTGGTCAAACGGCATTTTAACATAAAAGGGTGCTTGAGAGGTTGGCTGCACACCCAGGGCCATTTCAGACTCTACACTTAGCAGTTAAACCTGCAGATTATATGCTGTTGTCATGCGTACCCTTCATACATATAGATTTGTCCACTGGGGAGAGAGAGTATATAACTTGGTGCTTTGCTTGCAAAACGTGCCAGGTTCAATCCCTAGCATCTCTGGCCAAAAGAAGTGGCAGGTAGTGAGAGCCTCTGCCAGTCAGAGTAGGCAATACTGGGATAGATTGACAAATGGTCTCAGTTTGCTTCATATATCCAAGACAATGGTCACAACTCAGCACAGAGTTAAGGGCGCTTAAATGTGGATCTTAGCCGGTGTGTGTATGAGATCCATACTACAGTATATGTTAATCACATTGACTATGACTAAAGAGATTTACCTGGAAGTATGACTTCTTTTTTCTGAAAAAGTTATAGCCAAAATTATAAAGGTCATAGTACCGAGGAGTGGGTGCAATGAAGGATTTCCAAGAAAATAAGACTGGATGAAGATAATACAGTATGTAACATTAATACCATGAAGTTTATGGTTTGGGCTGATGGCTGTGTATGTATGTTTTTGCTATAAAATGGATGGCTAGAACTTTCAAATAGCTACCTTTAACTGTCGAATTTTTTCAGTATCATTGTCAAACACTTCACTCAGATTCTAGCACTGAGTCACAAGTTAATTTTTCTCTCATCTAGTAAGCCTGTAGTAAACTGACATTTTCTCAGTCTAGATTACTGACAGCCTCTGCAGGTAAATATTATGTTGAGGCAACTCTGATGGATACAGCAATCTATGTTGATTGCAAATAGTTTGGTAACCTGGAAATATTTTTTGAGTAGACCCTTTGAAAAAGGACCAGTTGTGGGGAGGGGGTTAATATACGTATTTGGATGTGTTAGCATCCAAGGGGGTGGGCAATCTTCTTGCTTTGTCAACATTATTTTATATTTCAAGGATCATCTTATGTGTTTCTGTTTTAAAATAATAAAATAAAGGTGGCATCTTGGGGAAAGTATGCCCCATTTGCAGGGACTTGTGTTCATTAATCAAGGAGCTGCTGTGTTTATGAGCTCTCTTGTTTGTGGGATACGTCACACTTTGTTTTTAGTATATACTTGCTAGCAATGCAGTATTATAAGAATCCTCCACTATGTTCAATAAGACTCCCTTCTAGTAAGTTTATCTTGAATTGCAGTCTGCGTACACTGACAGAAAAGTGTCCATGTTCCAATTTTCTGCTACATATACCTTTTAAAACATAAACAATTGTTTCACATAAGATGCGAAGTGGCCTTGCTTAAGCACAGCCTCAAAGATGCACTCATGCATTTGTCTGGAAAAATCAATATTCCACATGGGATCTAATCAAATTTTGGATCATTATAGGACATAAGCATGGACTTAGCTTTAATATTTCTATTCCCCTTCTTCTGATTGCTGGGAATCAGCCAGGTCTATGATACTTTAAAATGAGATGCTCCTTTGAGTACAGTTATTTATTTTATAGATCTATAATTTTGGAAGCTGTTACCATGAAGCTTCTGCACTTCGTATGCAATAAGGTTTCACTATTTCAGTTCTGATCCTGAATGTTTGCAAGTCCTTTTCAGATCCGTGCTGGAGGCGGTTATTGGGAATGGCAAACCAGCTCTTTTGGGTGTCCTGAGGCAGATGAGTAGAATCAGCTGACATTTTCTAATTTGTGTGAGTAAATGCCAAGAAAAACTTAGAACCTAGTTAAGCAAGCAGAGAAATCTTTCCTGGATCTGAGATATGCTTTGTTTTTGTGGAGCAAGTGACTGGGGGTGAGATGTGATTTAAGGGTGGATTTAATATGGACGGATGGTTTAAATTCTACTTTTCTTAAACATTTCTTCAATAGAACTCAAACCAGTTTACATAACTTCTAGGCAGCCTCTAGTCCAGGTACCCACCAGCCCCAAAGCTGTTTAGCTTTAGCACTCTGGCTCTGCTACATGGATTCCGACCATAGCCCTGGTAGCATTAAGTTACATCAGCCACAGTCTTGATCACCACCTCTTCTTTAAATGAGAAACTGTTGGATCACTCATTTGGGTCTGGACTGATCTGTTGACAAATAATGTGGAACTACTAAACTAGGTGATGGATTTGCTTAATGTGATGGTTTAGTATGCAAAGAAGAATGAAAAGATATTTTCGTATGATTGTATGGAAGAATTTGATGTTTTGCAAGGATGGGTTACACCTGTGTACGAAAGGAGAGTTCCACTGGAGCTGAGATATGCTTTATTTTGTGGAAATTCTGTATGTAGGTGTGTGGTGAGTGCATACATAGACATCTGCACATAGTCAAGATCACTTAACACAGATTAGTTACGCTTTAATATTGTCTGTACTGTAATCATATTGTTTTAGTCATAACCAGAGTGGTAAAAAGGTAGATTCCCACCTTTCAATTCTTGTGTTTATACTCTAATCCATTTTAGTGAGTGCAAGTATACTGAGTGTTATTTATTTGTTCTTAATTAAGGGAAGAGTATGTGAGAATGATGGATCTGTAGGGCATAGCTGCCAAGTTTTCCATTTTCTCCCGAGGAAGCCTATTCAGCATAAGGGAATTTCCCTTGAAAAAAGGGAGAACTTGACAGCTATGCTGTAGGGTGATTTTCTGTGAAAAATTAGGTGTTGTACAAGGATGAGCTACTTAATATCACCATAAGATGTAAAAATAACAAAGAGTTCAGTGGCTCTTTTTGAAGTGTGACTGCTTATTTGACAATAAATTGGGTTTAACTAACACATTTATTGTGACATAAAGCTTTCACAGACCAGAATGCATTTCATCATGTGCAAAGTGTTCTTCTAATGCTGTTAAAGCAGCAACTCTTTATCACTTACCTAGAAGAAAGCTTTATTGAACTAAATTGAAGTTACTTGTGAGTAGGCAAGGATAGGGTTACACTGGGAGTATTTTTTTAAAAGAAACATGAATCATGGTTTGCAATCAAATGAACTGATTTCACATATGAAATCAGTTTTACAGAGGCCATACTTGTGTGGGTGGGGTGGAGGACAGGTCATCTCTTTATAGTGTTTATGTCCACATGAGAGCTATAATAGGAGTAGCCTATCGTTTTAACCTTTCTGCTGATGATTGGGCAAACAAAGATTTGTAATTGTGTAATTTATCAAAATAAATAGAACTTCTGCAGAATTACAAAATGTACAATTAAATGCAAACTTGCATTCAATATCAAAAGGAATTAAAAGTGAAAAAGGTGGGGAACGGACAAGAATATAGATTACCTGTCGACAATACATTACATAATAATTTAACTCTCCTCACCAACAGCTTGTGTGGTAGATAACCGTCCCAGAGCCAACCTCATGGCTGGGCATTCGATCTCTGCTGTCCAAATCTGACATTCTGCTCACTGCCTGCTTCTGTTTCCTTTTAAAATGATTTGGTGTTTCAAAATGTCACAAATCCACCTTGACTCACAGTGAAAAAATGGGATGTAAATTATAAATTCTGGGGTACCTTTTTTTTACAGGTGGGAATTATGTATATGGTGTGGTCAAGCAAAGGAGCTCAAGGTGACATACTTGGTTGGTTCTCTTCCATCCAGTTTAATCTTCGCTACAACCCTGCGAGGTAAATTAGGCTCAGCGCCACCCAGTAAATTTCATGGCTGAGCAAGGATCTGGACCCTGGCCGTCCAAGTGCTAACCCAACGCTGGAACGTGACGGACGGACTGTGGCAGTGGTTCTCATCCAGCGTTAGCCATACTCCGAATAGAGCCGCTGATATGAATGAACTTTTAAAACTCTTCCGCTTCTGGAGATCTCTTCCCTGCGTTTTTATGAGGGGGAAAGGGCGCGAGCGAACTTTCCCGCCAATTCCATAATTCCTCGGGAGCTTTTCGGCCCCCTCGCGTGTTCGCGCACACCCGGGAGCTCTCCAGCAGGCCGGCTTCGTGATGGCGCTGAACTCTTGAACTCTGCGCGGGGTCAGGATTTTAAAGGGCTGGGCTTGCTGCCGGGTGGGAAAGTGGAAGTCTCTCCCCAGGGAAACGCAAATGAACATGCCGGGGAAAGACCCCGCGGCGCTGCCCAGTTCAAAGGCGGCAGGGACCAGGAACTGGTTCATGAAAGGGCCTGCGAGCGCCTCCCTCAAGCCCAGGGCAAATTTACAAGCGTGCCCCCTTTGTCATGGAGATAGGCAGCGGCCCTTCGTACAGCGGGGCGCCCAGCGGCTTCCATTGTCCTCAGCTTCGGGGGCTGGGAAGCGGGGGCTCCTGGTGCCCTTTGAAGTGGGGGGCAGCATCTGCAGGCACTTTCTGCTTCCTGCTCGGCTCCACTTCGGGCCGGGCAAACAAGCCCGCCGCTGGCCGGCGTGCAACAGGCCTCCGCTCGCTCCCGCGCAGAAGTGCCAGACTCGCACAGAGTCTTTTTCGCCCGCACCGCTTTCCTTTCTTCGGCTGAATGTGGGCGGCGAGTTGTACTGGTGTCTCTTCATTTAAGCCAAGCGGCGTGATGCAACACCCCAGCATCTACCGTATCTCACAAAGAAGCTTTCACCTATTATGCCAGCGCCTGTTTTACAGCATCTCTGCTTCAGGTGGAAATTTGGCATTGAAAATCCTTCAGGTTTGGAAATGTGTCGCTCAATTCTGTTTTGAACCACGTTTTATATACCATAGGCCCAACCTTGCCAGAGGCAAGCATTTTCAACTACTCTCTTGATTTCAAGCGAGAGAAATTTAAGCAGGAGTTTAACGTTTCCGTGAAATCAGCAAGACTTTTAAATACCAGGCTTGTTATTTAAAAATAAAACAAAGCAGTGGGTTTTGTTTTGGTTTTAGTTCACCATCTTTTTCCATGTAAAGAATGATTTTGCTGATTACAAAATAGCCTTCATTTGGGCATAAAAGTGGCCCATGTCACAATCATGCCATCAAACTTCATGATTTTTGAATGGAATGAATGAATGGGTGGGTGGGAGGGAGGGAGGGAAATGAACAACATCTGAAGCAAGCACAATCAATGACTTTACCACCATCACCACCTTGCACCATGATTCATGGATTCATCCACAACAATAGTGACTTCTTTTCTACCCTCTGACAAGGCTATACTTTCCAGGAATGGTGTAATAGTATGTCCCCATACTGTTTTACTTACCCCTTCACATCCTTTTTAGTGAGGGATAATGCGTACATAGTGTTTTGTGGTATTGTGATAGCAATCGCAAGCATGTCTGCACCAAAGTATATGTTGAATCATTTAGAAGTCGAGCAGAGACTCCTGGTTTCCTTAAAAAGGTTGCTAAAGAAAATACAATGAAGTGGGCTGGCTGGGAAGGTCTCAGAACAGTCAATATTCCTCATAGGAGATGGTTTCCCACCTCTTCTGGAGCGCAGATCCTGGGCTATTTCCCTGTAAGAAATCTTAACAATGTGTCAATTCTCCTGTACTTTGTAGGAAAATCTGTTCACCTCCAGATGCCTATTTTGATTTTGTTCAGTGAATTCATGCATCACAAAATTTTGGAAGGCATCTCACTTTGGACTGAACCAATGCTGGTTTAATATTTGCATATGAGAGTTGAACTAAAGCATAGAATTTGGGGTGGGGTGTATTTTAGTTGGTGTTTTCTCTTGAGACTGGAACCATATATGCGGTTTACAACTTGCATGCTTTTCTAGACAGGCCTAAGCAGGGGTGAGGGACCCATCACCTTCAAAAATAATTTTTTGAATTGAGTTAAGTCTGGAAGGTATGTGAAGGTGATCCATCTCATTGCTTGCAGTGAATTAGATTAGTAACAATTCTAATTGAGTACACGGTCAATTAGACTGAACTCTGGAGATGTACACCCTTAGACCTAGATCCTTTAGGAAATTCATTTTTTTTTCTTTAGCAAGAATGGGGAAACTATAAGAAAATCACAGCAGCTGCCATTTGTGTGAGTGGGTGGTCAGACACACAGGTTCAGGAATTTGTCATTCATGCATCTCAAACCCAAATGTAAAAAAAGGGGGAAATCAAATATTTGGTCATTTTCTAGCAGTATTTTTAGAACATGTACATTGGAAGTGCCTCTGGAGAGTACTGCAGTACGAAAGGCCACCACTGCATGAGTCACTGCTGAAATGGGGATCTGTAAGAGAAGACTGAAATTTTGTCATATTATAAACTTAGTGTCTGGCTGCCCTGGCAGACTGTACTTAAAATAGAGCCAAATCTGGTGCACGAAGGGGGGGAAAACAGTTTATGCAGCCTGCATTAACTATAAAAAATTGATCTCTGCTTATTCTGCTTCTCTGATGGCAGGGAGGGGCAAAGGAGTGAATCCTGCCAAGGCCTCTCCTGCTCTGAGATTTAGTTATCTACACATTCTCAAGCCAATCTTTCCAAAAAACAACAATGAATAATATGAAATCTAAGATTTCAAAGAGGCAATCCAGTGTTTGATGTCCATGATGAGCTGGATAAGGGCTAAACAGAAACCAAAGCTAGTTCTTCTGATCAGTAGGCAGGATTTCGGTTTGGAGGTTCATTGGCATTGAAGGGGCATGCTATTTGAGGTAATTTTGGGCTGAGTCTTAGACCTGGATTTTCAAATCTTGGACATGGCTAGAACCATCTTTGCATGAATAAGATTTCTGCGCCATCCTGCGTCATGTTTTTTAAAACTTACAATTTGGCTGGGATGATCCATGCCATCTTGGTTATTTTAACATGCTGAATATAGGGCTACCGTACCTTTGAAGACCATTCAGACCATTCTGAACAGTTGGATCAGAATGCTGCCACCAGATTTCTTAGGCAGGTGAGATATAGTGCTCATGTTATCCAACTGCATTCTGCATTGGCTGCCCATTTGTCTCCCAGCACAAGTCAGAGTTCTGGTTGACCTATAAAGCCTTAGGGACAAGGTTATCTGAAAGACCATCTTCCTCCATACCATCCTGTCTGAGAATCGAGACCTTCCACATATGCCTTTCTTACTGTCCCTTCAGCTATTCCTAAGACAACAATTAGGGATGGAATTTTCTGAAAATGTTTATGCCGACCTTATCCAAAGATATTATTCCCCCCAATTCCTGCCTTGCTCCTTGATCTCAGTGACAAGCAAGTTTTTTTAAAAAAAACCAGCTCTGCTAAAAAGAGAAACATTTTAGCATTTTATATGCATAATATTATATGCATATTATACGCATATGCATTCCAGGTTTCTTATGGTAGTGCCCACATAAAAGAGATACATGCAGCAATGCATATAACGGAATAATACTTGTGTTTTAATATTGTACTTATACAGGACAAAATGGTGCTTCTTTTATATACTAGATATACATATACGTATAATAGATGTATAATTTTGCATATAATTATCCAGGTTTTTTTTAAAAAAACATGAAAATGCATGAGAGGTTCTGACATAAACTTTTGTATTCAAGAGGTGATACAATACTTGATTGGGTCAGAAAAGCCAGATTCTGTGTCTAAATCCATTCAAAAATATTTTTTCCTCCATCCCACACAACAGTGCACAAAAGGGCATTTTCTGTGATGGTTCCTGCCCTCTGAAACACTCTTCTTCTTGAGATAGAATCCTAGAATTGTAGAGTTGGAAGAGACCCCAAGGGTCATCAAGTCTAACCCTCTGCAATGCAGAAATTCCTCCCAAAGCCATCCCTTGGTGGGCACAAACCACCAACCTTCTGATTAAAAGCCAAATGCACTGACCCATTCCTCTCTATGGTTCCTTCACTGCTTGTGTTCAATAGGACAGTTAAAACATTTCATTTTAATAAAGGTTTTGAGACCTCTTAATTTTGGGGGGCTGCTGTGAGTTTTACTGTTTTCTATAACTTGTCTTTATTTCATATTGTTTTTAATGTACACTGCTCTTAGGGAGGAAGGATATACAACATTTTAAAAACAATAAACATGTACATTATCAGGTTTCTGAACTGAGCTGAACCCTGTGTTCCCTACCATAGTCCTTGCAGTTGATTTATTTGCCTATTTTCTCTCTGCCTCACAATAATGTGAATTATACCGCAGCAGCCAGTTATATGAAAAGTGTGGACAAATTATGGAAATGCTAACGCGCGTAAATTGTGTGATGAATAAAGAGTCAGAAACGCATTGTATTAGATGAGGTATTCTTTTCCCACATACCATCTGCACTGGGTTGTTGCACTGTACTTCATTTCTGCTGGATATTATTTTCATTCTGACATAATGTTAATTCATGGTTTAGAGTTATGAGAAACCCCCCACCCACACACGAGAGAGAGAGAGAGAGAGAGAGAGAGAGAGAGAGAGAGAGAGATTCCCGCCTCCACTAGGAGATCAGAAACTTCTGCTTTGGTTTTAGATTAACCAGGTTTAGGATGTGGCTTTGAACCCATGGCTGTTAAAACAAGCCAGTTTAATAACCAATGCTCCGTGTTTATTGTGATAACCAAACATAACCATTAACTTGCATGGTTTGTTTGCACAAATACTTTTTCATGTATTAGTGGGGACTTTAGGCAACTGTAACATATGACTAGTTTGAATTGCAACCAATGGGAAAGTAATGTAGGTGCAGGACTGAGAAACGAAATATTTGTGTGACCTTTTTCATAATAAGGTGCATGGGACAGGTGAATGATACACCTTCTTTAAAAGGAGCAGTAGGACCTAGTTTTGTGGGACCATTATGCCCGGAAACCCTGATCCTTTTCCAGAATGATTTTCCCAGTGGTTGGTCTGCATTTACTATAGAGGCTTAAGTTTCACAAGGTAGAGTTTTAATTTGTCTGTGTTTTTGATGGTTGGTAGACCCAGAATGACACTAGGTTTCCTCTATTTTTGTTCTGTGCAGCATCTAATGGACTTTTGATATTGCTTGTAACAACCACAGCATTGCAGGATACAGTACGGTAATAAAATATGGCCATTAGATGACATGTTTAATGTTTTTATAATGCCTTAGATTTTAATAAACCATTTGGAGAATGGCATAGCTGCCAAGTTTTCCCTTTTCTCGCGAGGAAGCCTATTCAGCATAATGAAAAATCCCTTTAAAAAAGGGATAACTTGGCAGCTATGAATCGTAGCTTAATAGGTCTTTTTGCTAGTTTTCTTTAAGGGCCTCAAACTTTCATCTTTTTGATTTGTTTACTTCCCAAAGGGTCTGTAGAATAGAAAACATAAGAGAACAGGTACTGAAAGAATCACACATTTGTTATCTGTGTGGTTAACTTGAGAGCCTTTTTTAACCAGGAAAGGATTACAATCTAGTTTTGCTTAGAACTCTTCAAAGACTTGGTATCACCTTCAGTTTATCAAAACTG
The DNA here is from genome assembly GCF_963506605.1 of Zootoca vivipara. Classification (NCBI taxonomy): domain Eukaryota; kingdom Metazoa; phylum Chordata; class Lepidosauria; order Squamata; family Lacertidae; genus Zootoca; species Zootoca vivipara. The sequence goes on along the minus strand of NC_083277.1, from coordinate 63,782,259 downwards.
GAGCCAGTTGGTATTTTGAGGTCCTGGGGCAGCAAAGAAGGTGTTTTATTTTGTGATGGTGGGAAACCAAAACAATGTCACTAGATTTAAAATGTTACAAAACAGAGTTGCATTAAGATAAAATAAAATCTCAAAAACATTTCTAAATAAGTTAAATGATCTGGTTGGATTGGATTATGAGAAACTTACTCTCTCCTTAAATACAAATGAACAAAATAATTAAAAAAGAATTTTATAATAAACTACCGAAGATTTCATACACATTAAGAGTTATAACACTGAAATGAAAATATATACTTGTATATTATTATGAAAATTGTTTTATATAAAGTATCATAAATCAGGGTGGATAAAAATCAATGATTTTTAAAATATATATATTAAAAATAGGATTTTTTTATTTAAATTGGATTTTTTTATTTAAATCAGATTTTTAAAATAAAATGTTTTTTGAGGAAAAATCTTTCTAAAGTTTTCTATTTAAGTTACATTATAGTCCAAAGGCTATTCATCAGGAAATAAGGATTTGTTTTAAATTTTTCATGTGTGCTAAAACTCAGTCTCAGGGTTGTTGTTTTTTAAAAATTGTTTAACCACATCAGTTAACAAACATGGATACATATGCTATAATGTTCTTGCTTTACTTAAATAAATTGTTTAAATTGTTATTAAGGAAATGATTATTTTTCTCCTTCCATTAAAGTACAGCAGAAAATTTGTCCAAATATAAACAGTTAACTTATAAAACCTCACAATAATTTAATAATTATCTGTCAATGTATTTTTAATAGTATAACCAAATCAGTAATTTTTGATATAACTGTAAAAACTACTTTGAAAATTTATTAATCCAAAAATGAAGCCTTCATCTGGTTGTAAATATTAAGATTAAACCAGCAAGGATCAGTCTTTCTGTAAAAATTAATAAATGATTTAAATCAAGTCTTACTGACGAGTGGTTTATATAAATTTGATTTAAATCAATTTGATTTAACTCAAATCCACCCTGTCATAAATACATAACATTTTTCAATGAACAGTATTTTATTGCCCAAAATAACTTCATTAAATTACACTTAGTGGTTTGTTTAAAAGCTAATGCTCTAAATATTATTGAGCAGTTCTGAGATTGGTAGCACTCGTCATAACCCCCCCCCCCCCATGAGTTGTTATACGGATTCTCACTGATACAAATGAATTTAATATCAAATCAGAAGAAATGTCTTAGAACTAGGCACCTAGGTAGAATTTATTGTATATGTATATACATATGGTGCCAGAGGTTTGTAACGCCCAGAAGAATTCTTTTTAAAAAATATATGGTGGTATCCAACGCTACTCAAAGTAAACTCATTGGGTTTAAGTAAGACTTGATTTCAGTGGGTCTACTGTGAATATGGCTTAGTTACCGTAGGTATCACACCATGAAACTTCATTTCAAAATAGAAATTGAAAATATGAGCAATGAAAGGGAAGAACACACAAAATTACAAGATCGCTTTTTAAGAATAATAAAAAGTGAAGCTTAACTTGGTATATCATGGATGAGGTTGTGAGCCATGCTATTTTTCTAGAAAAAGAGGTGCCAGAGCTCACCATGAACTTCTTCCTCATTCTCTTAGAATGGTAATGAGAGGTACCAGAACTGAGCGCTTGGGTGAGCTCTGGTTGAAAAAAAAGCCCTGGTTGTTAGGCAATTATAGTAAAAACAGCCTGAGGATTTCTTAACTATTGAAAGCATCGGATGTGGCAATGATATAATTGAATCATAATGAGAAAATATTTGTGCGCATATAGAAAAACTGTTAATGCACATAGATTGGAATAATCTAATCTTCTGCCAGTGCAAACCCTTTCATTTCATTTTGGCCAGTGCGAGTTAGGCACTTCGTATACAGGTGCTGTCCTATGTACATTATATTAGGTACATTATATTATTTGAAATCTGTAATCATTTTAAAGCATTTTTAATAAACAAAAGAATAACCCACTCAGGAATACGATTAACATAGATAGCAAATAAAACTCTTAAATGAAATGATACAATCAAACAATCAGTTTGAATTGATTAATGGCTGGCATCATTCTGCAACTGGAGTATGCATTTGCCTTAAAAATATCAACAGTTTAATTATGCATCTTATAAATCATAATACTAGATGGCTATGTTAAAGGCTCCTTCTCAGCTCCTTATTGAATAAATCGCTACTGGGATGTATCCTGAGAGCTGCTGGAAAATAGCGTAGTGGTGTTATTAAATCTTGGATAACCTGGGAGAAAAAGGGACTTTTAGATGATATGATTTAGTGTTCAAGATATCATGAATGAAATTATTAAAAGCTTCTAACACCCTGATCAATAGGATTTAGATCTATTGATTTTAGTGGAATTTATATCCACTTGTTTAGTGTTTAGTAGGATAGGGATAATTTAGGTCATTTTGTGTGCTTGGTTATAAGCAAACATTTCCAGCTTGTGATATTGAGGCTACCAATTATTTAAGCAGGAGCAATTTCACCTAAGCCAGCTCAAACACCTTGTGTTTGAAACTAAACAGATATATTGGCACACGTAGTTTATGCATCATCAGCAGTGATGGGAATTGGGCCAGCTTTAATTTGCTTGTTTGTGGCATTTTAAGACCACGTACCGCTAAGTGGAGCAGCACCTTTCACGATTAACAACAATCTAAGAGTATCAAACGTAACTGTAACTTTATCAAATTACGAGAACACTTAATGAAATAAGAATAAAAATAGTTGATGCTGAATGTCAGTGTATTTTTGTACTATCTGCTCAGCAGCAATAATTCTAAGAAGACTCAGTGGCCAGGAGATGCCTTTTTAAATAAATAAATAAAAACCTCACTTGATGCCAAAAAGCAATGGGACAATGGCAGTACATGATCTCATTTTTAAGCAAGCTACCATATTCTACACAAGCTACAGCTTCTGAAGATCCTTTAAAGGTAGCATGTGTAGAGTAGGCTACAATAGTTTGCCAAGGTGTGGGTGACTGGCCAAAAAATTAGAATAGCAGCAAACTTTAGCACAAATGGCACAAACATCACATGAGACTTCAAGAGTAACACTGCACCAACAACATTTTGAAACTGCACCCACTCCTTTTTTTTTTAATTTTTACGCACACAGTAGAACTCACACCTAAACCACATGTAATGACGAATATCATTAGCTTTTAAACAAACCACTAATAGTGATTTACAGGGGCATAGTGTGGGGGGTACCAGGGGGCTGTGGCCTTGGGAGCACAATATTTGAGGGGGTGCAAACCAGGTGCCCCCATGTAGGCACGCCCAGCCCAGCCCAGCCCAGCCCAGCCCAGCCCAGCCGAGTGCTCCTCTCCACCCACAGACTAGACTCCCCCCTGCCCAGGCAGGCAGGCGGCTCAGCGCAGCCCCGCTTTGCCCTGGTGGTATTGAACCAGAGGGTGGAAATTATGCCACATTACTATTTATATAACTACCCAATGAAGGGCGAGTTTCAAAGCTCACAGATAAAAAATGTGCAATGAACTATACATAGACTTATTTATTTACAAAGGTGGGTTGAAAATAAAATCACAAGGAAGTCTGTGAAAAATTGCAAAGAAGTGCAAGACTTTCACACATAGTTTGTGAACATCTTCTGCAGAGGAAAAGAGGAACATTTAACAATGACTGTAGCTAATAATAATAATAATAATAATAACAATAATAAGCATTTGTTTTGTTGTCCAAATAAAACAATATTCCAGACAACATTATAGGCACAAACCAGCAAGTTAGTTGCAATGGCAAGTCCAGTTAATTTCAGTAAAACGTTACACAATACTGTTTGGCTGGAATGTGCCTCTGGAGTATCTCCCTTCTCTAGCCCCACAGTCTCAATATGTATCACCAGCAGCATAGATCATTGTCAGTGCCCAGGGCACCCGCCCAGCCCTCAACACCAATGCCAATTGTTAGCTACAGTCATTGTTAAATGTTTCTCTTTTCCTCTGCAGAAGATGTTCACAAACTATGTGTGAAAGTCTTGCACTTCTTTGCAATTTTTCACAGACTTCCTTGTGATTTTATTTTCAACCCACCTTTGTAAATAAATAGTCTATGAATAGTTCATTGCACATTTTTCATCTGTGAGCTTTGAAACTTGCCCTTCATTGAGTAGTTATATAAATAGTAATGTGGCATAATTTCTACCCTCTGGTTCAATACCTTTTTCAAAACAATGAGTCCCAATATTTTGTTGCTAGATATTCAAGCTTGACTATTGTCATTTTGTCACAGTGGTTACAATGGATGGTGAAATGAGGATTTGAATGCAGTGACAAGCCAATGTTTCCAAGTTGCAGAAAAACAGTTGATTAGAATCTAAATAAATATTCTCAGAAATACTTCTGTTTCTGTTGTGGGGAGGAGATTAAAATTCACTCAAATCATAGAAGATGAGTGTGTTTCAGTCTGAAAATACTGTTGCAGAGTTCACATTAGAGCCTTTATGGAGTCTTTAGCAGAAAGGCTTTTCATCTCTGTGTGTAATTCCTATGTGTGAGTTCATTGTGGATTTTTCCGCATGATCAAACTTTTGGGGTTTGTTTTCAATATGGAACACATCACAGTCAAATGCCTGAAACTGATAGCTTCTCTTCTCCATGCAGAGATACATATAGAGGCATGCTACCCTGTTTCTCATATTTTAAGACATACCCATAAAATAAGCCATAGCAGGATTTTTAAGCATTCAAGGAATATAAGCCATACCCCGAAAATAAGACATAGTGATAGGCGCAGCAGCAATGCCGGCCGCGGCAGGAGGAGGAGGAAAAAAATAAGACATCCCTTGAAAATAAGCCATAGTGTGTGTTTTTGAGGAAAAAATAAATATAAGACATGTCTTATAATATGAGAAACACGGTATATGTACACACAACCATGCACGTACACACACACGTCTTTCTTAAATTATTAACCACAGCATGCTGCTGACCTCATATGAGATTTGTTGAGAAGCCAATCCTTTGTCCAAGGTACATACAGTCCTTAAGGTATGGTTTCTTTGAAGATACAGAGAATAGCAGCCTCCCTTTAAATATGCCTGTATATTTAACTGATATTTCTAATGTGCATTGTACATTGAATGCACTAAAATTAAAAATCTGAATGGACATTAAGGAACTCCAGTGGTGGAAAATACATCTGCCAAAAATGAAAGCCCTAAAAGGATTTACATTGGAATAATACCAACTTTTAAATTGTAGGCAAGCAGATCCACCGTAATTCTCTTTTTACATATAATATGTATATATTAATCTCATGGCTTTCATCATTATATTAACAACAACAGCTCTGTTCTATAGCATTGTTTGATGCATATTTCCTTGGAAACAATAAGGCTTACTTTCAAGTAGGTGTGCAAAGGATTGCTGTTTTCATTCCACACTGGCACAGCAATCTACCTCCCCCCTGCCACCATCAGGAAGAACTTTTTGACAGTAAGAGCGATTCAACAGTGGAGCGGACTCCCTTGGGAGGCTGTGATTTCTCCTTCCTTGGAGGTTTTAAAGCAGAGGTTGGATGGCATGTATTATCTAGTTGAGATTTCTGCATTGTAGGCGGTTGGGCTAAATGACCCTCTGGGGTCCCTTCAAACTCCACAATCCTGTGATTCTGTGATTCTGCCCTGGCCTTGCGCAGCAGGGATGGGGAGATGGGGGTGGGAGACTTCAGAGACTTATGATTGCAGCCTAAATCTATTACACAGAGTGAAAATGACAAAGGTGAAAAACAGCTTAAAAGGCAGCAGTACAAAACTAAAAAATTAGCGGATCATTTACAGCAGCCTTCACCAACCTGGTGCCATTCAGATGTTTTGGACTGCAACACCAGCTGTACTGTGGCAGCTTGGGCTGATGGGAGCTGTAGCTCAATACATCTGAATGGCAGAGAGGCAACCTGGTGGGTCTTGACTGTGAAGTCGCTCCACAATTTTGATGTCACCTCCAAGAAAACCAGTCTCTTATATACACCCACTTGAGCTGATGTATAGATGGCCATGAGAACAGGACCTCCGAGACTGATCTTAAAAGCTGTAGGTCTACAAGGGAGTGGTCAGTTTTGGAGATTATCTGCTCCCTAAGGTGTTTCTGTAGCTATGCAAGGGAAAGCTGTTGTCCAAATCAGCTCTGGCTCCTAAAACAATCCAGCCTAATCTAGGTGCTGGGCATCTAGATATTCACCTGGTGAGTCAGCATCCACAAGCCTGAACTGAGATAAAACCAATTCCACTCGCAAGACTGAGGGGGACGGGTAGAATCAAGGAGAGAATAGGAAAACAAGAACTCTGTGGTGTGGTGAAAGGCAGCTTGGGAGAGCGACATTTTGATCAGGAAAACGTCCTACTGAGAGAAGATTAAGCAGCCATCCCCATTCCACCACAGCCACTGCTGCAATCAAATTCAGAGCCCCTGAGACAGCATTAAAATAAAATTGAAGCTTGCTGAGAGACATGTATTTGCTACTTTATGCCTAGTTTGGTCCTATTATGGAATGCTGTGATCTTGCTAAAAAAAAAAAGAATTTCCTCCTTTACTCCACAACAACCATTTTTTTAAATTATGGTGCTTTCCCCCCTATACGCTACTTGCTGGATTAAATAGTGTTCTGTACTCAAACACATTCTGCATCTTTCCACCTCTGTGGTGAATACAGTAATCTGCACGCACACTCCTGTCTTCTAGGTAACCAGGCACACAGAAGCAGGAGTTTTAGTTCCTGTTGTTGGCACAGTTTAGAAAGTATGCCAACCTTGCTCATTATGCTAGGCAGCTTCACTGCTATTTTAGGTTTCACAGCTGAGAAGATGGCTGTTCCTGTGGGTTACAAAATAAGGGAGCATTTGTCCTGGTTGGAGAGGCGTTGTGTTTCAAAGGTACTACCGTAGCACAGGGAGCAGATCTGGCAGGCTTTTCATACAAATGTGCTCAGGTAAATACTAATTATACTGCAAATCCACAATCTGCTTGTTTTAGGGCCCCACTGTTGAATATCCTGAATGGCTAAGAACTCCAAATGAAATCTATTTATTACTTTTTCACACACCCCTTCCTTTTTGTTGCTGTATAACCTAACACTCACCTCAGTGCACAGTTTAACAAGAAAAGTATATTCTTGTTTCTGACACACTTAGGGTGGTAGTCAGGTAGGTTTCACTCAGAATAGACCTGTTGGATTTAATGAGCAGGTCTAAGTTAATTTCAGTGTGTCTGTTTTGAGTAAAACTTAGTTGAATACCAACCTCAGCTTGGAAAGGAACTTTCTCACTTGATGAGAAAATCTGTCTGAAACAAACTGTACGCCACCCAATCCGATGCATTAGTTTGGAAATGTTTTTGGTGAGTACATTTTAGCTTGTGTCTTTAAGAAAACGCAGCTTTTTTATTGTCAGAGATTGTGAGCTTGCATGCACATGACATTGGCCTGCTTTGGATGACACACTAAGCCAAACATAGGGTAAGCCAGACCTTAGCTTGGCCTAGAGCAGCCTGGCAGCAAAATGGACCAGGGAAGAGTAAGGTGGTCGTGATCTCCTCTTGGGAAGCTTGTACACTCCCTCGATTTCATTAAGCTAAAGTTGTTTCACATGTTGTGTGAACCAGGTAGTTGCTTCTACAGTTACCAAGAACTGACTAAGATTTGGAAGTAAAATGATTTCTTATCAGCCTGACTCATCCCCATGCCGCATGGATAATGATTCTTGAAACTGAGGGGAATTCCAAAATAGTTCTTGGGTATGGTGAGCACGTGCTGTTCCAAGAGAACAATGTCACGGGGCCTTATGCAACACCTAAATGCCTAAAGCAACTCTTGGAATCTTACCACGTGTATTTATTTCATGTTGGTTATGTGCTGCTGCCATATTGGGAAGAGGTACCATTGGTCTTAGATGTGCATTCCTTTTGTGGTCTTTTTTTGCCAAGAGTTGCTATTTACTCTAAATCACAGATTCCTGAAATACTTTAACAAAGTGCATTAATCTTTGAGCAAAATTTCACATTGGTTTTCTGTGTGAAAACTGCTATTTCAGAAGGCACAAAACTGGTTCATGGAAAATCTTTACCCTCCAGCTCCTTTGTGCCCTTTCCATGCCTGTTTCCAGCCATTGATAGCTCATCTAATTCTGCTTAGTAACAGGGAGAGAACATGTCCGCCTTGCCCTCCCTTGTCTTGTGATGCTTTGCTGGAAGCTTCATCGGCCACCACTATTGAGCAGCATGACTTTTGCCCCAGTCTAGCAGTTCTGGTGATGCATCATGAATCTAGGTAGGGACAGAGTATAGATGTGAATGGGCATGCACACCTGTATGGTAATCCAAATGAACATACCATTAAACACTATGCAGGGTCACGAAGAGTCGGACACGACTAAACGACTAAACAACAACAACAAGAATATTCATCTGAAAGGGTATGTTAGTAGTTTCAGTGGAATGTGCATCATTTGTACATAAGCCAAGATGTGAATCTCCATCCACATTCTGCGTCAACTGATCAAGTTCATTCATTGTTTAAAGATACAGTACTCTTTTGTTATTTGGGAGTATATAAATATTGCAAAGCGACAAGTACGACTGGACTGGAGTGAGGGAGCAATGAGATGTGTTCCATATTTCCTCCCTGATATCTGCAACCTTACCAGCAGTTTTGCATTCTGTTGAAAATGTGTGCAAACAATTAACAAGAGGGTGCATTTAACCAGAGTGAAAAAAGATCCTAATGTTTGGCAGAACACAGGCTTAAATCCTTTTCTTTTTTACGCCCATGATCTATTCAGATATTGATATAATTGGTTTACACTCTGATGTGCCGCTCCAGCCATTAACGCAATCCTTTTGTTTTCTTTGGGGACAGCTTGCCAGCAGAGAGATTATGTTATGCAGATTAATTGGGATAAATCCTGGCCCCAGAATAGCAAACGATACAGAACAAATCATTGGATCATGACAAAATTAGTACTTAGGTGTTGATTGTTGTAGGTAAAAAACCTGAATGTGTATCAGTGTGTCTTTGCATGTGCATACACTCAAAGGTGATTCCTTTTGTGGTTTATGTAGCATATTAAAGCAGTTCCCTTATCTAATGATAGCTAAGTTGAGCGCTATTAGGGTTACACATTAACAATAGTAACGATACCTTCCCTCCATATGGACATTAGCCTCCCCTTGATCCCCATTTTGAACTTCTTGCCTCTGGCCTCATTAACAGGTTTATTTGGGCTGATCAAGGAGGTCATTTACCTCCCATAATTGTGACAAGATTGTGGATGGGGGCGGGAATTCCAAAATAAGTTAGCCCTTCTTATCAGAAGATAGTCAGATGGTGGCAATAAAGTTTTCAAATATTAAAAATTGGACAATTGGGCTCAATGCCTACTATCAGGAAAAGTGGTTTAATGAATAAAGAATAGGAGTTAATTGGAAAGCAAAGATAGCAAGAGAGCTGCCTTTGAAGTTAGGGATTAGGGCTGGGCGATATCTGGTTTTCAACACCACAATATATCACCAGCTAAACATTGTGATATTTCAATATATCATGTGATATTTCAATATATCACGATGTTTGAAATAAGGCTGGAACTATGCAGAGGTGAATGTGGTAATGCCCTGGCAACTGCTACTACTTATGGGTCTAACTCTAAAACTGGTAAATTTTTACTTCTTGTTGTTGTTTAGTCGTTTAGTCGTGTCCGACTTTTCGTGACCCCATGGACCATAGCACGCCAGGCACTCCTGTCTTCCACTGCCTCCCGCAGTTTGGTCAAACTCATGTTCGTAGCTTCGAGAACACTGTCCAACCATCTCGTCCTCTGTCGTCCCCTTCTCCTAGTGCCCTCAATCTTTCCCAACATCAGGGTCTTTTCCAAGGATTCTTCTCTTCTCATGAGGTGGCCAAAGTATTGGAGCCTCAGCTTCACGATCTGTCCTTCCAGGGAGCACTCAGGGCTGATTTCCTTCAGAATGGATAGGTTTGATCTTCTTGCAGTCCATGGGACTCTCAAGAGTCTCCTCCAGCACCATAATTCAAAAGCATCAATTCTTCGGCGATCAGCCTTCTTTATGGTCCAGCTCTCACTTCCATACATCACTACTGGGAAAACCATAGCTTTAACTATACGGACCTTTGTCGGCAAGGTGATGTCTCTGCTTTTTAAGATGCTGTCTAGGTTTGTCATTGCTTTTCTCCCAAGAAGCAGGCGTCTTTTAATTTCGTGACTGCTGTCACCATCTGCAGTGATCAAGGAGCCCAAGAAAGTAAAATCTCTCACTGCCTCCATTTCTTCCCCTTCTATTTGCCAGGAGGTGATGGGACCAGTGGCCATGATCTTGGTTTTTTTGATGTTGAGCTTCAGACCATATTTTGCGCTCTCCTCTTTCACCCTCATTAAAAGGTTCTTTAATTCCTCCTCGCTTTCTGCCATCAAGGTTGTGTCATCTGCATACCTGAGGTTGTTGATATTTCTTCCGGCAATCTTAATTCCGGCTTGGGATTCATCTAGTCCAGCCTTTCGCATGATGAATTCTGCATATAAGTTAAATAAGCAGGGAGACAATATACAACCTTGTCGTACTCCTTTCCCAATTTTGAACCAATCAGTTGTTCCATATCCAGTTCTAACTGTAGCTTCTTGTCCCACATAGAGATTTCTCAGGAGACAGATGAGGTGATCAGGCACTCCCATTTCTTTAAGAACTTGCCAAAGTTTGCTGTGGTCGACACAGTCAAAGGCTTTTGCATAGTCAATGAAGCAGAAGTAGACGTTTTTCTGGAACTTTCTCCATAATCCAGCACATGTTTGCTATTTGGTCTCTGGTTCCTCTGCCCTTTCGAAATCCAGCTTGCACTTCTGGGAGTTCTCGGTCCACATACTGCCTAAGCCTGCCTTGTAGAATTTTAAGCATAACCTTGCTAGCGTGTGAAATGAGCGCAATTGTGCAGTAGTTGGAGCATTCTTTGGCACTGCCCTTCTTTGGAATTGGGATGTAGACTGATCTTCTCCAATCCTCTGGCCATTGCTGAGTTTTCCAAACTTGCTGGCATATTGGGTGTAGCACCTTAACAGCATCATCTTTTAAAATTTTAAACAGTTAAATTTAAATTTTAAATTTTTACTTACCTTTAACATTTTGTTAAAACTGTTATGCTATAGTACTACTGTACTGATAATGCTGATAATGTTTAAATTAGCACATAATCTCTAAAATTAAAGTTGTAGGAGTAATTAAGTAGCCTAGATATCAAAGGTAAGGTGAGCAAATGTTTCTTTAAAAAAAATAATTAGTACATTACTAAATAAGAAAAAAGCCAATTCACAATCATTGTCACACTTGTAGACATTCCAATATATTTCACTATTGAGCTTTAGTTGAATGTGTGCATCCCACAACACCAGTTATTAGATTGTTAATTTTCTTTTCTAAACCAGGCCAAATAGAAAGAAAGGAATGAATACATTTTAATAGAACAAAAAATTGCTAAATGAAATTTATATTTTTAGTGCCAGAGGAATGTGCATTTCTTTTATAAACCAGGCCAAACCAGAAAGAATGGATAAAATTTTACAGGAAAAAAATATGATTAAACAAACATATATTTTTGCAAGGAAAAATATATTTGCACAGTGCTTTAAAAATATTTACAAATATATGAAAGAGAAATACCAAACTATAGCAACTACTGGTTAAAAACAGGTTCTTAAAAACAACAAACAAAATAGTTTTAAAGACACCCAAAGTTTGACGTTCTGCTCAAATCAGTGAAACTTAAATCCTTTCAAATATTAATTTTCTGACAAAATTGTCTTCAGCTAGATTTTAGGCATGGGTCTTACCACTTTCTCATCAGAGGAAGAAGGAAGTGCCCAAATGGGGAGGGTCTGCATTCAGATGATAAATAAGATATATTTGCAACAACTGCTTGTAAAAATGTAAATATTTTTCCCCATTGCAGATTATATTTTGTTTAAAAAAGGGGGGGGGTGGTATTCTAGGCTCCATAGCTGCCAAGTTATCCCTTTTTTACAGGGATTTTCCCTTATGCTGAATAGGCTTCCTCGCGAGAAAAGGGAAAACTTGGCAGCTATGTCTAGGCTCACTCTCTTCAGTCAACCTTAGAAGGGATGTGAACGCCTATGTATAATGGGGCATGGCTTTGTTGAGGCTGGCAAACTGTACTGGTAATGCCTATATTTACTGTCCATATTACTAGCAGAACATTCCTCTTAATGGACAATTGAGCATGGAGGATACCAAACCAAAAAATGATCTATTGATGTATAGATGATACATACCGTATTTTTCCATGTACAGTATAAGACGATGTTTTGTACGATTGGTGGTCAGGTGGGTGTGTGATTGTCGGCAATCCTGCCCTCCCCCCCAAAAGCTCAACAACTCCGGGCAATCTTCCCCCATTTCCTTAATAAGGGGTCCCCAAAAATAGGGGTCTTATACATGGGGGCATGTTACACACAGAAAAATATGGTACATAAAATCTGGCATGAAATGCAGTATTACCATGCAGTGGAATGTTGGATTGTATTTAAGAAAATTGTAAGTCATGCTGTTTAACATGTACATGAAACCACTTGATGGGGTTACACTCCTTCTGAAGGAGCAGGTACATAGCTTGCGAGTCCTTCTGAATCATAGCTGCCAAGTTATCCCTTTTTTTAAGGGATTTTCCCTTATGCTGAATAGGCTTCCTCGCGAGAAAAGGGAAAACTTGGCAGCTATGTTCTGAATCCTTTGCTTGAGGCTCAGGTGGCCTCAGTGGCGTAGAGTACCTTCCATCAGCTTCAACTGATGGCCCAGCTGCACCCCATATGGGCAGGGATAACCTACTGTAATTTTTGTCATCTATGCTCTGGTAACCTCTACTGAAACACATTATGCTTACAGCTGCTCACTAGGACAAGATGGTTTCAAATTTCACTGATCCTGGCCAGACTGCACTGGCTAACAGTTAGTTTCCAGGCCCATTTCAAAGTGCTATAAAGCCTTAAAAGGCTCAGGATTTCCTCTCTCCATGTGATCCTACCTGGACCCTGAGATCATCCTCTGAGGCCCTTCTTTGTGTGTCTCCTGCATGAGAGGTCCAGAGAGTGGCAACACAAGAATAGGCCTCCCCATTTGCAGAATGCTGTCCCCAAGGTGTCTTGCCTGGCCACCTTTATTACATCTGTTTAGACACCAGGTGAGAACATTACTCTATAATCAGGCCTTTGGCTGATTAACTTTCTATGGCCTTTAAATGAGTTTGTCAGAGGAAGGGTTATTGGTTTGTTTTCGTTTTCATTATGCATTTTGTGTTCTCATTTTGTATTTTTATGTTGTGAACTGCCCTGTGATCTTTGGATGAAGGGCAGTATACTACTACTACTACTACTACTACTACTACTACTGGTATTACAAACAAACAAACAAACAAATAAATAAAAGGTGTTGAGAAGCCCATCATTTCTGTCTTTCTCTCTGATAATCATTTCAAATGACACAGGCAACTCCCTATTTACGCAAGGGTTATGTCATTTTTGCCATTCTCGCACACTTTTGGGAACTGTTTTTGCCTCTTTAGGTGCCATTTCTGGGTTTGCGGCAATGTGGACAGTCACACATGACTCGATTGTTCATAAATGGGGAGCTGCCTGTTGAAGCAAGTACAGTGGTGCCTTGCTAGACGAATTTAATTCGTTCCACGGGTCTCTTCTTATAACGAAAAATTCGTCTAGCGAATCCCATAGGAATGCATTGATTTTTTTTTGTCCATATGAACGCATTAATTGAATTTAAATGCATTCCTATGGGAAACCGCGATTCGTAGGCAAATTTTTCGTAAAACGAATTCGTCTAGCGAGGCAACCTCCGCTCGAAAAATCCTTTCGTTAAGCGGAAATTTCGTTAAGCAGGGCATTCGTTAAGTGAGGCACCACTGTACACAGAAACCTGTCACATGAAATGATTTTGGTATAGTTGTCTTTTGTATTCAAACTACCTATCTTCCATGCTTTCTGGTCAACACATAGTTCACTAATACAGGGGAATTCCCATTTACATGGGGGGTTCTGTTCCCGGCCACTGTGCACATCAGCGGGATGTTCTTAAGTCCCTTCCACCCCTGCCCCCTTTCAGCACTGAAAATAGTGTGTGTGTGTCAGCAGTTGCGCATGTGCTGATCGTGCACGAGTGGAAATGCCTGTATGTCAGAATATGATAATTGTAGCTGATACATTTTCCCTTTTTCCCAATAGTCCTCTCCCCACAAATGCATCTGTGAAATATATAACAAGATAACTTGGAACTGATATAGTAATTGTGTTCTCTCTCCACCCAGTCATTAGTTTTTTCCTTCTGTTTATGAATCACCCACATTTTTGTGCTCTACACGTATTTGCTAATTATCAACATGGATGAGTAATGCAGCTAAGCCAGGGGTTACCAACCTTTTAGGGGCCACAGGCACATTTTGAATGTTGAAAATGCCATGGGCACCACCCTCTCTGGTTGTTTATTTCTCCCCCTCCTAATTAAGATCTTTCACAGGCAAAAGGTGAAGTCCTCCAGGGTGTTATTGTGTCCATGGGCACCATGTTGGCAACAACCCAGAATGAAATAATATATAGGCTGTATTATTTGTGGACTCCTCTTTAATACTCCCCTGCTTCCTTCTAGTTCCTTTGAGTGACAGAATATTCAGATTATTTGACACTACTTAACAGCCTGATCCTATGCAAAGTTAGACATGCCTAAACCCACTGATTTTTGATATGCATGGGATGTACTGTTAATTCTATTTGGCTGGCTGATAAAATAGATTATCAAGTATGAGTAATTTACGACAAAACAAGCACACAGACCTTGTGTATCTCCACTTAATTGGGGGTGGGGGTGGGGAGGTAAAAATCCTATTTAAATTAATGAAATGTTTGAAATTGAAAGACAAAGTCATGAAGAGCGTTGTAAATGTTCTAGTGAGATGCCCATCAAATGGGCCAGAGGAGGGAACATATTTCAGAAAGTGGTGATATAGATGGACCATAGCTGAGTGTGTAGGCGGGTTGTGAATCCACCTCCACTAAGTTTTCCCATTCTTAGGTGGGTTTTGGACACATTACTTTTCCTCTGCATCATTTTCTTCCAGGCTTGCCCTCCTTTATTAGCAAAAGTAGGCCAAATTCTGTTCTGAGTATAAACAGGAAGCATTGACTTCAGTTCAAAAGACAATGAAGTACTCAATAGTTATTACAGCATTTTATTTACATACTAATCCAGTCAAGTGAGCAGGATGGGAGGGACAATGCACAGTCTGAGAACTACTGCTCCACATTGTTTCTCACTGGCTTTCTGCGATGTGTCTCTCCACACAAGTACTTCTTGTGATGCCTGCATCAACGCCATTTTGCTGTGTGCCCACTGCTGAAACAAGCACTGATTACGCTGGCCTCCATGATTCACAACAGCCTCCAGGGGATTCACCAGAGGCATAGCTGGGGGGGAGGCGCACCGGGTGCCAGACTTACCACGGGGCCTGCAGTGCACCCGAGCCATGCATCTCTCTTGGGAGAGATGCTGCATGGTGCCTGGATGTTGTTGCACGCATGCCTGGATGTTGTTGTGACGTCATGCGTGACACCGCCGTCATGACGTTGTGCACATGCGACCAGCCCTCCATCTTATTTCCTGAGTCGGTGCCGCTGTCTTAGAGAGTGCAAGCACCTTCCCATTCCCTCCCAGTGAAGCTGTTCTTGCAAGGGAATCGTATGTTCCTAGCCAGCAATCTTGCTGCAGCTTTTTGAGCTGGTTGACGTTTCTGATCACTTTTCAAAGGCAGCCTCCCAGCCCCACATAGAGCACAGTGCAGTAATCCAAATGGGATGTAACTTAAACAGTCAAGCAACCTGATTGCCATTTGGGACCCACAATCGTATGTTCCTACTATAAGCTCACCCTCTGCTCTTTTCCTACAACAACACCAGCTTTTCATAGAAGAAAAAGAGTGCATAGATGAGGGTAGCAGCAGCAGCTGTTATATTTGTGCTGGACATGCAGCATTTTAAAGGCACAGGAGCCCTGCTACAATATACTTCAGCAGCAGCAGGGCCAAAATCTGGTGCTCTACATCTGGTGAACAGTTGGAGATAAGCAATTGCAATTGCCAGGCAGAATTCTCACTGACAACTGATGTTGATCCCAGGCATTAAAATTAATGAGCAAATGCTCTGGATTTCGCACCCGCTGGGTGCTTGTTTCAATGCCAATCTTATTGGCCAAAAGTTAAGGAAAAGACAGCTAACAGACACCTGCTCTTCTCTGGACTGGTTCCTGTTCAGTGGACTGAGATTCCTATTTAAAAGGATGTTGATATCTTAAATGGTCCTGCCTGACGTTTTGGACAGAATTTATTTATTTGCTGTTGAGAGTCAAATGGTCATACGGTACTCATGCACTGTGTCACCATAGATGCCATAAACCCCATAGTTCCCTCATGGGGCTTCCAAGCCTCTGGAATGGGAGGCTGCAAATAATGCAGAGGTGTAGAAAGTTAATTGTGAGGACTGTTGCAAGATTATTCAGCCTCATTTACATTTTTGTTCCCTACTCTACTATACACAAGAGTTCCATTGTACATGACTCATAATTAGTCTGCAGGGGTCCAAACTGGATAGCTGATGTGATGTGAATGTCAGGCTGCCCACAGAGAACTCTGCTCAGTTCATTTCTGGTGGATTTAAATTAAATTTGTCTTGAATGCTAACAAATTGAACAGGGTGCTTGAGTGACCCTGCAATGGTTAGAATTGTTTCTATTCTTGATATTACTGCCTCTTCTTTCATGGGTGAAAGCGGATCCTTATGCAACCTACCTGGCACCATCCATGCACAAAAGGGGAAGTACCAGCAGATCTACCAGCGGAAGGGGGGGGGCTAAGAGGGTGGGAACTGCAGGGGAGAGATGGAGGAAAACAGAAAACTGAGTGAGAGGGACAATTGGATGGAATATCGTGGATGAGAACAATGGCTGGACTGGAACCCTAAACAGGAGCACTGCACATGGCTACATTTTGTTACCAGTTCCACTTGTACAGCTGTTTTATTACTCACAAGGGTTTCTAGATGGCAACAACACAAAACACACACAGGGTGGCACACACCTTTTGTGTTGTTTTAAATAATGTACCAAACTAGCCCGATTTAGTGCAAATTCCACAATATGTAATCGCCTCTCAGTGGTTTGCCCTCTGTTCGCATTTGCCTCTTAGGAAATGGACACTTGCTGCCATTACGGGGAAGAAACGGGAGCGTGCAATGTGGAGATGTCTCTTAGCGCACTCCTTATAGACAGAGGTTTCTATGTGAAAGTGAATTGGGGCATGGAAACAACACTACCTCTGATGCCAGTGGCAATTGCTAGGTCACACCTTAACTGTGTGAACATCAAGTAAGAGCAAAACAGGGCACATCAAGGGAACGACTTCAGCTGTTAAGAACGTGCTGCTGTTAAATGGGAGGCCTGAATACCTCTGAAGAATGGAACACTAGGATGAAGAAATGTCAACACTGGCAATCAGAGAAAGCTGCGTGGTGTACCACTGAAGAACTGGAACTGATATTTATCTTAACACTTGGCCAAAGTACAAAAAACATACATTTGAGAATGCACTTCCTGTAACTTTAAGAAACATCTATAGCTAGAAGTTTTAAAAGGCACAACATGAAATACGAATTTTAACTCAGAGAAACATCATTCTACCGCCACTACTGCTCCTGCCATCCTCCACCAGATTACCACTTTGCCATTCCCCACTTCTCCTGTCGTCCTCCTCCTTTTCCCATTGCTTTTTTCAATGTTGTTGTTTAAATTAAATTAATGTACTTCCCTTCATCAGATGATCGCAAGGTGGTTATGGCAATACATTTTCCGCATCCCTTCTGCTAATTCAGTGTCTTACTGTTTGCTGTTTATTAGGGAAGACCAGAACGAAAGACAAGTATCGTGTTGTGTATACAGACCACCAGCGCTTGGAACTAGAGAAGGAATTCCACTACAGCCACTACATCACCATCAGGCGGAAAGCAGAACTGGCAGCAACGCTGGGACTCACCGAGCGGCAGGTTGGTACAGAAGGGTCTTGCACTGGAGTGGGGGGTCCTGTTGGACTCCCAACTCCAATCAGCCCCAGCTAGCATAGCCAATGTTCAGCAGTGGCGGGCATTGGAAATCCAGCAACAACTGGAGGGCCACAAGTTCCTCACACCTGATATAGCAGGATCACAAACCATCGCAAAACGTAAAGTATTACAATGAGCATCTCAGGCACAGGTGACCGTGCAAATGTTGAGGATAAAGATTGCAATCTTATACACACTTACCTCGGAAATTGACCAAACTGAATATAGTGGCTTACATTTGTATAAATATGTATAGGATCAGGCTGTGAATGTGCTTCATGGTTGGTTATCTTCTGTCTTGCTTGGCATATATAAAATGTAGGCTAGATACCTACGTAACTCTTCTTTAGTTAGATGGTCCAGGTTGGTGGGTAGTGATGGGCCAAGGAAAAAGTGGTCAGATGATGAACCTTTTATAGCATTGGCATCATTCACCTGCCTCAGTGTAGGCCCCACTTTCCTCCTCACTGTTTGACTATGATTGAATAGTTCTCAGCAAGAAAACCTGAATGCTCAGCTATTACTATGTGGAACAGAAAAATGACATGGAAGTTTGGAAGTCTCCAGAAAGGTATCTGACTGCAGACTATTAGGGGCATTAGAAAATAGCAACAACATCCTAAATGAATTCTTACAGTTATGTATCCATTTTGCCTCTGCTCTGAATCAGCCATGCTCTTCCTCCTCCCAATTCTTTTTCACCTCTGCCTTTCCTTGGCCACTATATATTTTTTTACTTTGCCTGTCCCCTCATTCGTCTTCTTTCTGTAACCATCTCATACCTACTGTCACAGGGGTGCTGGTGGCTACTCTAGAGTTACGACTCCGACACGTTGCCTTTTCATGCTTTTATTATGTGCAGACTATTTACAGTGCAGCAGCTGTACAATGTACATGTTATCAGTCTGGGTCAGTACCCCGGAATGGGGATTCCCGCGTCTTTTTCCAACAAAGTAGTCTGGGAATCCCCAATCTCCTCCCCCTTTTCTTCATGCGCAGCTCCGGAACTGGAGGGAGAGGTCTCCTAGCCGCGGTTTCCTGCCTCCCCTTTTCCCTCTCCCATCCTTCCTCTCCCGATCGGCGCAGGGGCTCTGTGACCCTGTCAGAGCCCTGCCCTCTACTTCCTGTTTCCCCGCTAGACTCATCCCCCTCCCCGCTCCCGCTTGTGCTCGGGGAGGAACTGGTTGTCACGATGGGAGGAGGCAGCCTATAGCTCCTGTCCCTCACACCTACAGTACATACACACATCATTTTATTTGTGTGCCACTTTCCATACAAATAATGGAATAACCAAATAATACAAATAACCATGCTCAAGGCAGCTTACACCACGAAAGAAATCACATAATTACAAATATAACAAAAGTACTCATAAGTGATAAATAAAACACCAAAAAGGACACAACCAAATTGAACAATTTCAACGTAAGTCATAATGCACTTAAAAATACAGATAGTATCAATAACACTAATACTAATAACACTAATAAAGATTAGTGTCAATAACAGGGGACACACCTGGACAAAGCCCCCTATGCACAGCCCAAGAGTCTTTTCAGCAGCCTCAACTTTTGTAGATGGAGTCAGTCAGGGCTCCGCTGTCCCAGGCCAGGTGGAAAAAAGGCTGACAAGACAGGGAGCAGGTATTCCAGGACTCACAGCCAAGATGGTCTTGTCCTGTGCATCCATCTCAATCCTCTTTCTCTCCCATCTTCCTCCTTTATATTCTGTATGGCCTTTACCACCATCTGCGTTTGTCTCTGCAGGTGAAAATTTGGTTCCAGAACCGCAGGGCAAAGGAGAGGAAGGTGAACAAGAAGAAGATGCAGCAGCAGACGCAGCCGGCCAGCACAACCACACCGACTCCTCCAGCAGTTGGCACCCCTGGTCCCATTGGAGGCATCTGCAGCAGCACTACCAACCTGGTTTCCTCGTCACCAATGACTATCAAAGAAGAATTTATGCCTTAAACCCAGCCCTTCCAGTTGAACTGCATATAAACCAAAACCGCAATATACGGATTAACCACGAGAATCGGCACTAGCTGGCATACTCTAGAAACTTACACAGAGGCAATGCTATCACTGCTGAACCAATGAAGCCATTTCCTCTTAGACCCACTGGGTTATTTTCTGTGATACCACTGCAGGGGAGAATCGTGGACTTATTCCTAGGAATAGAAGCAATAGGCTTATTATCTTTTCTGTACTTTTCTTTGGGAAGGACTTGCTCCTGTTGCAAAATATTTAAAGAGAAAAGAAAATCCAAGCATGGATGCTTTGGGGTTGGGGGGAAGAAGCGGAGAACCAGGGTACTTAGAAGGTGTTTCGGGAGCATTTGCCAGTATCTGGCATCTGACCACTACCAGGCCTTGATATCTTGGCCAGAAGGACTGAGCTTGTCAGGTCAACTATCCAAAGCCAACTCCAAGCCATCACAGAAGCCCATCCATGCTAGGCAAAGGAGGTCAGGAGGCCAGTGCCACACACCTGAGCTACAATTAATATTTGTAGGAGCAAAAGTCATTTTAAAAGCAAATAAATAGGACCCAAGTATGCAAGAGCAAGACAAATTTGAGATTAAATGCTTACAGGTACAAAACAATGAAAGAACCTTAAATGAGGCAATAAGGTATAAGGGAAAGGAAGCAAAGGGTTGGCTTCTGCACAGCACTGTCTCTTACCGGTACTACATCAAAGATTGAATGCTAAGAATGTCCTTTGGTTACTTTTTTAAATAGTTTTATGTGGCTGCACAGAGTTGTATATTTTGTCCACTGCTGGGCCCTGGTTCAGTTCCTGGTAGGTGGACTGGCAGAATTCAAGACAACAGCCTAGCAGCTTTCCAACTGAGGTTTCCTCCTACTACGTCCTTACATGATGTTTGGGATGTTGAGGAGCATGTCTTTGAATGGATTGCCAGGGCTTTGTATTTGTTGTTGCCTGCTGATTTGGCTATACAGTCATACCTTGGATCTCAAACGCCTTGGCTCCCAAACAATCGAAACCCAGAAGTGAGTGTTCCTGTTTTTAAATGATTTTCGGAAGCCGAACATCTGGCACAGCTTCCACTTGGCTGCAGGAGTTTCCTACAGCCAATCAATAGCCAAGCTTTGGTTTAGGAACATTTTGGAAGTCAAACAGACTTCCAGAATGGATTCTGTTCGATTTCCAAGGTACAACTGTACTTTCCTTCTTGTTTTTATATATGCCAATATTTGAATGACTTGCACATTGAGATGAGACACTTCCCCCTGAAGGTGAGGAACCTTTAATTATCAGCCTGAGGGCTGCATTACTTTCTGGACAACCTTCTAGGGGCCACATGGCTGTAGTGGGCGGGGACAGAGGCAAAAATGGGTGGAGCAACACATGCAAGTTTTACCTTTATACAGTAGGTTAGTTTCTACACTTACATACACACACACACACACACACACACACACACACACACACACACACCCCTCTAGCCTCCATCCATAGAATCATAGAGTTGGAAGAGACCACAAGGGCCATCCAGTCCAACCCCCTGCCAAGCAGGAAACACCATCAAAGCATTCTTGACATATGCCTGTCAAGCGTCTGCTTAAAGACCTCCAAAGAAGGAGACTCCACCACATCCCTTGGTAGCAAATTCCACTGCCGAACAGCTCTTACTATCAGGAAGTTCTTCCTAATGTTTAGGTGGAATCTTCTTTCTTGTAGTTTGAATCCATTGCTCCGTGTCTGCTTCTCTGGAGCAGCAGAAAACAACCTTTCTCCCTCCTCTATACGACATCCTTTTATATATTTGAACATGGCTATCATATCACCCCTTAACCTTCTCTTCTCCAGGCTAAACATACCCAGCTCCCTAAGGTGTTCCTCATAAGGCATCGTTTCCAGGCCTTTGACCATTTTGGTTGCCCTCTTCTGGACACGTTCCAGCTTGTCAGTATCCTTCTTGAAGTGTGGTGCCCAGAACTGGACACAGTACTCCAGGTGAGGTCTGACCAGAGCAGAATACAGTGGTACTATTACTTCCCTAGATCTAGATGCTATACTCCTATTGATGCAACCCAGAATTGCATTGGCTTTTTTAGCTGCTGCATCACACTGCTGACTCATGTCAAGTCTGTGGTCTACCAAGACTCCTAGATCCTTTTCACATGTACTGCTCTCAAGCCAGGTGTCTCCCATCCTGTATTTGTGCCTTTCATTTTTTTTGCCCAAGTGTAGTACTTTACATTTCTCCTTGTTAAAATTCATCTTGTTTGCTTTGGCCCAGTTGTCTAATCTGTTAAGGTCATTTTGAAGTGTGATCCTGTCCTCTGGGGTATTAGCCACCCCTCCCAATTTGGTGTCGTCTGCAAACTTGCTCAGGATGCCCTCAAGCCCATCATCCAAGTCATTGATAAAGATGTTGAATAAGACTGGGCCCAAGACAGAACCCTGTGGCACCCCACTAGTCACTACTCTCCAGGATGAGGAGGAGCCATTGATTAGCACCCTTTGGGTTCGGTCAGTCAGCCAGTTACAAATCCACTGAATGGTAGCATTGTCTAGCCCGCATTTTACCAGCTTCTTTACAAGAATATCATGGGGCACCTTGTCAAAGGCCTTGCTGAAATCAAGTTAGGCTACATCCACAGTGTTTCCTTTATCTACCAGGCTTGTAATTCTGTCAAAAAATGAGATCAGATTAGTCTGAAATGACTTACTTTTAGTGATCACAGAGTTTCTTTCTAGGTGCTCATAGACCGTTTGCTTAATGTTCTGCTCTAGAATCTTTCCTAGTATTGATGTCAGGCAAGCAAAAGACATTAGCAGAGTTCAAGGACAGATTTCAGTCAGTCAAAAGCACTCAAGGACGGTGTGAAGCAGGGGAGAGGGTGTGGTGGTGGGGAAGTCTCAAGGGGCAGATATGAGAGACTTGGAGGATGGAATTTTGCACCTGAGGTTTCCAGCCCTGCCCTGGGGAGATGGAAATCCTAAGCACAGCCCGCAATTACTTTCACTTAATGTACCAGTTCCTTGTTTCCACATGTAAAGCACTGAGGCAGAAATAGAGAGTAAAATGATTAATCAGTGAAAAATGGACTCACTTTGGAGCATGCAAAAAGTGTTGATTTAGTGTACCAATATGACTTGCTGCAAAGCTTCATGAGCTTATTCCTGATCTTCATTCAAATTGTACTACTTGGAAGTAAAATGAATCTTCTAATCCTGGAAGACCAATGGAAGTTTGGAGAAGTGGCGATAAAGCTGATGTCTCCCCGATGAAGGTTAACAGTTGGCTGAATCAGACCTACTTTCATTCATTCATTCTCCACCTTTGATGTATATTAGGCTTTGAACTTTTAGTTCTTTCCTCCTGAGTATTCCCTCTTGACACCAGTGCCTTCTGGGCTTAGTGTCAAAACCACTGATGTTTATATTTCTTCATAATGGCTACTCAGGCTGGTGATATTTTTTTGTATTTAGGGTACATTTTTTTAAGCCTCTTTAAAAAAATAAAAAATACATTTTATGTATTTGTTATTCTATCCTTTGTTCACTGTAGTGAGATTTGTGAATTCCTCAGTTTGAAATTGGGGCAGCAGATGGCCCATAAAAAATTTGGCATTGAAAATAACATATGTGATCTATTGGTGTTGAGAAGTGGGGGTTAGGACAAGTTGTTGTACAGTAGCAAACATGGGTCTGAACCAGCTTTCATTGTTCAAACATACATTTTTAAGAGGCGACAATTCCATTGCACACACAGCATTGAACGTGTGCTATGAGCTTATAGGTTGCCATGTGAATTGTGAATCCAAATATCTCCCAACAACATGACTCCTCCATTCTACTTTTTTGGCCATTGCACTTTGGTTAATTGTGATGGGTGGTCTTAGTCAAAGTGATCAGTGACGTTGTGGATGAGGAATTTTGTGATGCTCTTCCCTGCTGAAGTTGCACCTTTTCTCCAGATAGTCATGCTGATGGAACTGCCATTGTGCTAACATTCTGAGCCATTATTTCCTAATGGAGCAAGTTTTAGGACAGCCTGGGTTTTTTATATAGAAAAAAAATCTCTTATTAGCTGCTTCCAGTCCTCATCATATTGTTCCCTGACTACTGCTAGACTGCATCAGGCTTGTAAAGGCCATTCTTGTCCAGGTTTGTCTCCCTCACAGTCTTACCACTAACATTCTTGCAGATAAAGTCGCTCAGATTCGGAAAGAGGTAGACTCCACCATGGTAGCAGGGCCAGGGTGGGAGAGTGCTAGAGCCCTGTTGAGTCAAGTTGCATGGGATCAATTCCAATCTGTTACCTCTGGGGATGTGGACTGGCTCCTTGGACAAGTGAAACTGACCACCTGTCTCCTTGATCCTTGCCCATCCTGGCTCATAAAAGCGAGCCAGGAAGGGCTGGACAATGGGCTCTGTGGGGTGGTGAATGATTCCCTCTGTGAGGGAACTACTGATTTGGGCTCTACATGGGGCTACATTTGAAGGTGACTTGGAAAATACAACTAATCCAGAAGGCAACAGCTAGACTGGTAACTGGGAGTGGCCACCAGGACCATATAACACTGGTCCTAAAGGATCTTCACTGGCTCTCAGTACATTTCCAATCACAATTCAAAGTGTTGCTGACCTTTAAAGCCCTAAATGACCTTGGCCTAGTATACCTGAACGAGCATCTCCACCCCCATTGCTCAGCCCAGACACTGAGGTCCTCTTCCAAGGCTCTTCTGCTAGTTCCCTCAGTGTGAGGAGCAAAGTTTCAGGGAGCCAGGCAGAGGGCCTTCTTGGTAGTGGTGCCTGCCCTGTGGAACATCCTCCTTTTCCTTAAAGAACTACACAAATTTTAGAAGACACCTGAAAGCAGCCCTGTATCAGGAAGTTTTTAATGCTTGATGTTTTTACTATGTTTTTATATATGCTGTAAGTGGCTGGAGAAACCCAGCCAGATGGATGGGGTATAAATAATAAAATTATTGTTATTGTTGTTGTTGTTGTTGTTGTTATTATTATTATTATTATTACCACCACCACTACAATCTGATGTTCCTTTGTGCAATGGTTCTGTTTTAAAATGTATGCTTCTTATTAATAACTTGATTCTTGAGTTTTAAGGTTATTGGTAACCTAACCTTCCCTGTGTTAAAAGGCTGCAATTCAGTGCAAACCATTTCTTATCCCTTTGCAGCCTTAGTTCATTGAGGTGCATTGTGGTTAACACAGTTCAGGAATTTGGCATGTCTTCTTGCTGTTGGTAGTATGGTTTTTAATCTGGTGCCTCATACTATAAGATAGAGCTCACACAATTCTTTCAGGTCTTGAATTTCATTTCCCATTCCAGAAGTAGGTACGACTTGTACCAGAAGCCAATATGTATCTCTAGATAAATTTTCCCCTCATGGGGTGCAATGTTGGATGTTTTTTTTGCTTCATGTTCAAAGTTTAACTGGATACCTATTCCATTATGCGCTGTTTGGATTGTTTTACTATACTATTAATTTGAGCTGTGCTGGCACTTTTGGTTTTGAGCATCTTTGTTTCTCCTGTCCTTGGTCTGTAGTACATTTTGTATGATCTGAGGGACACAAAATATCTTTAGGATTGATGAATAGAGACTGCATCCTCTTTAGGTCCTTTTTTTTAGCTGTATGATTCTATGAGAACGTAAAAGAGTCCTGCTGGCTTAGGAAGGTGGATCATGGAGTCCTATCTCTGGTAAGTAGCTAAGATCCAGCTACAGAAATAATGTAAGAGAGGAAACAGGGCTATTATAGAGTGATCATTACTCATTTCCACCTTCCAGCAATGAGGTTTGGGAATATCTTAAGAATTAGCTCCTTGTTCACACTGATAATTTTATCCATCCATGATTTTATTAAATTCTCATTTGAGAATGAATACACTTGCATTGTGGGGTAAGGATCCTGCTGTGCTTGTTTTAAGCCTGCTTCTTATGCTAAATTGGGGATCGCAATTCCTTGAACCATACTAATTTTTTTTGCAGATACGCTGAAGAAAGCTCTCTTCTCACTTGCACCCAGCGGCAGTGTGTGTGTGTGTGTTTTCCAGAGGCTAGTTTTCTTTGCATAGAAGCCTGGTAAAGGGAGTTCTTTAGGACTGTTGCAATCTTGACACTGGGGGCAGCTGAGGAAAGCAAGAGAAGGGAAGGGCTTGCTTCTTCCTAGGGTCAAAGACCAAGGCCAGCAAACCATAAACAATCAGTTGCGCTGGGCTTCTAATCTCGGTTTATGGCTGTCCACAGGCTGACGAGCCTCCCATCCAAGAACAACAAACACAGAAGGAAGGCATGCGATACTATCGCATCGGGATAGTACAAGGGGCAGCTGGCAAGGGTACCTTCGGGACCCAAGGAAATTGCTTTGAAAACATGAATGGTACACCTTGGCCTCTCTCAAGCTTAGTTGTTACACACATTCCTTCTACTTGCAGAGCATCAGGACCAATTTTGCAGGTGGTACTTCTCTCAGATGGTATGTGGAGTCATAGTGTCACTTGAGGGCAGACAAGGAGAAATGACGGCGAGTCATCCTAGTTTCTGTCAAATTCCATGTCTTGCTAGTCAATCACATGACAGCAATATGGCCTTGTACGCCTATTATTTTCAGTTTTATTTATTTATTCAATTTATTATATCCCACCCTTCACCAGCTCATGAACCCCTCAAGTCATGATTAAGCAACCAGGAAAATCAGTGAAAGCAATTTAACAATTCAGATACTTACAGTATATAAAATAACAATACACAATGCAACAGCAGATAAATCACTGGTTTACATCTGGCACATCAGGTACTCTCGTCACAGAAACCTGGTCAAAGATGTGTGCTTTTACCCGGCACTGAAAGGTAAGCAATAAGGGTACTATCCGTACTTTGAGAGGGAGGGTATTCTACAATTGAGGTGCCACCACAGAAAACTCCCTGTTGTGTCACCACACCATTAACTTCATCCAGTGATGAGGCTATGAGAAATGCCCATCCAGCTGATCTTATTGCACAGGCAGGTTGATATAGGGGAAAGTACTATAGGAAAAGGTCCCACTGGAAGTCAAATTGGTAGCATATAGGCAACTGATATTGGATCCAAGTATCTGGCGCTGTGGTTAAACCACTGAGCCTAGGGCTTGCTGATCAGAAGGTCGGCGGTTCGAATCCCTGTGACGGGGTGAGCTCTCGTTGCTTGGTCCCAGCTCCTGCCAACCTAGCAGTTTGAAAGCACGTCAAAATGCAAGTAGATAAATAGGAACCGCTACAGCGGGACGGTAAACGGCGTTTTCGTGTGCTGCTCTGGTTTGCCAGAAGCGGCTTTGTCATGCTAGCCACATGACCTGGAAGCTATACGCCGGCTCCCTCGGCCAATAATGCGAGATGAGCACGCAACCCCAGAGTCGGTCACGACTGGACCTAATGGTCAGGGGTCCCTTTACCCCTTTACCTTTATCTGGGGACTATTCCATAACCTGGGTGGGGTTAGATTTGGCAAGCACCTGCTAGGCTATAAAAGGCCTGCAGCATTTTTCAGGCCCTTGTGATGGAGATGAGGCAACACATTTCAAAAGATGAAAGGGATAAAGTGCATTTATGAGTTGTGTAGAAGGCACCAGGTAAGTGAGGACCACTTTTTTAAAAAAAGTCTCCCATATATACAGAACTCCCTTTCTGCCTTTTGGACTGCATTTGTAGGTTTCCCCCTCTGTGTCAAATAACTGGGGTCAAATAAGTGTTTTTTTTATTTTAATAGTACATGGAAGATGGATCTCCATCAGAAGGTTCTGGACTCTCCTTCCTTGGAGGTTTCTAAGCAGAAGTTGGATGGACATCTGTCAAGGATGCGTTAGCTAAGTTTCCTACATTGCAGGGGGTTGAACTAGAAAGATGACCCAGCTCTATGATTCTGTTTTTCTGCTTCAATAATATTGCATTATGTTCCTACCATTTTATGTAATTACGTTTTGTATAAATTATTTTAAAAAACCATGTTCTATTTACAAACAAAACATTTAAAAAGCTACCTTTCTACCGGTACGATGATGGGGAGGAGCATGGGAATAGTCAGAATTTTGGTTGGGGGCAGGCTTTTGTTGGGGAAGTCACAGGAAGGAAACAGAGTCGGGAGGGGGCCACAATAGGAAAAAGGTTGGGAAACACCGGTCTAGGTGACCATCATATCAGCAAGCTCTACAAGCGAGGGGCTATCTCTAAGAAACAATGTCTTCAAAGGCTATATGACCCTGGTCAGCGACTAATTTTTAACAGCAGAAGTCATATTTTGAACCGAACAAACATTTAGAGACTCAGCCACATTGGCTCCCTGCCTCCAGTGACCCACATAAGCTGAACCCCAAGGAATTACCTCTCCCAAATTCCATCTCAATGGAAATACCAACAGCACTTCCTTTTAGCATTACAGCTGCTCACCATCATTCTGCATGTGAAGCATGCTCACAGAGCTTTGTTGCTGTTCCTGCTGCAGATGAAGGGGTAAAGGAATCTTTGCCTGCATCTTCGTATGTTTGAAGTTTCCGTGTATGCTGGTGGTTGAATTTGGCCCCAGAGCTCCAGATACCTGCTGCTCCTTTATCATTTCACTGTATTTCTGCATCTTTATCCCAGCAAGCTAGATAAATTAGTACAGTGGTACCTCTACTTACAAATAACTCTACTTACAAATTTTTCTACTTACAAATGGAGCTCCGTCCGCCATCTTGGATGCGGTTTAGATAGGATTTTTTCTACTTACGAATTTTTAGATAGGGTTGCTTCGACTTATGAATTTTTTCTCCCAATGCATTCCTATGGGATTCGACTTACAATTTTTTTCGACTTACAAATGTGTGTTCGGAACACATTAAATTCGTAAGTAGAGGTACCACTGTAGTTTATTGCAGCATGCCAGGATTCACAGCTTATCATTGCATATGCAAGTGTCAATGAGGGTGAGGAATGCACATGCCCTACTTAGGAGAAAGAAGTAAAGGCAGGCAGTGTAATCTAAAATGGGACAGAGCTAATAACACTGAAGAGGCATAAAAGGGGAGAACACAGGATAGCTCAGTCGGTAGAGGGTGAGACTCTTAATCTCAGGCTTGTGGGTTCAAGCCCCATGTTGGGCAAAAGATTCCTGCATTGAAAGGGGTTGGACTAGATGACCCTCCTGTCCCTTCCAACTCTATTCTATGATTCTATGAGGAGAGAGGGAGAGGGGAAGAGAGAGAGCACACACTGGGGATTCACTGACTCAACAGCAGTTCCGGCCATGTACTGAGATGATGAACTTCCAACCGAAACTCTATCAGACTTCTGCCTGTTTGCACAGCAGGGTAAAAGTCCATGGAACGACAGGCTGGTCCCTGTGGTTCCCGCCAGGCATGTGTGCACAGGGAGCAGGTGATGATGAGAAGCAGTCATAAAAGTGCCCTCTGTCCCCACCCCCGCTCGAACGGCTTGGCCCAGGTTATGAAACGGGCTCAGGTGCGTTTGCCCAAAGTCATCTCCCCACCTGTGTGCACTTTCAGGAGCTTAGCTGAGAGAGTCCTGTTTGCCTTGAACCAGAAGTGAGTGCAAATGTGCAATTTGGCTTCATCAGCTACCTACTACTGCTTGTTTCCTGGTTTTTCATGCTTCCACTTAAAGGGGGGGAAATATCAAGGCACCCCCAGAAGGTCACGTCAGGTGCTCTCTTCAGTGGTTCTGCACCAAACCCAAAAGGCAAGAAGAATGATTTAAGTCACTGCTGTTTGTTTTCTGCAGTTGTAGCTATGTATACTTTCTACATACATTTGTGGCTCTGTGGCATAATTTTGATCTCTGTTTTTTAGTCCTCAAGGTTGTAGTAATAGATGGGCAGGTTAATGGTCTATCTATGTGGTTCTCTTAGATCTTAGGGAATAAGATTCCCCCAATGTTGCTCTGACATCTTTTTCTTTTCTTTTTTAAGGAAGAAGACATCAATGCCAGGGATTTAATCTAGCACATAAAACATGTGCTCTACAAATGAGCTATGGCTTTTTTGGAAAAGACTCCCTTGGTTTGGAAGACTGAGGAGACTAAAGAGTGCGTAAAGTGGGGGGGGGAATCTAAGTACTGTGATAATTCCTGCCATCCAGTTACCACCCTTTCCCTTAATTAATTTGGAATACTTATATACTGCTGCCTCATTAACCTGTTTCTGTGTATGTCTTGCTGCATTTTTTCCTAAACGTTCTGGAGTCTGTGAAAATTTGGAATAAAGCATTTTCAGGTGGAGCCATTCCATGCAGAATAAGCCAATAAACTGGCACGTTTGTCTTTGTTTGCATAATACATTTTGTGCCTTTTGAACTGTGTGTATGGGTGAAGAGACTCCTCTAGGGAGACTTGCTCTTTCCTATATAGAAGAAGGAATTTCAGCAGGAGGAGCTGCAAGAAAAGAAATCAACGTTTGTGCATCAGTGCAGGCTCCCTTCATGCATTTGCCAGTAGGGGGAGCAAGGATATCAGGTGTGGGGAGGGGGGACTGGCTCAAAACAGGAAGATGTCACAAATGCTCCCGATCTCCCCGAGCTGCTAGGGTTCAGTCCCTAAATCTCTGGGTCACAGTTCAGTGCAAATCCATTTAGAAGTGGAAAAGTACTGAAGAGGTAGCTAGTCAAAGGAGGGTCAGACAGGTTAGAAACGGGTAGGCAGGTAAAACATGAATTCAGCTCTCGCTGTGATGAATTTGGAACAAAATAAGGACCTGTCTCATCTTGACTGAAAGCATTTTGTATACGAGAAGCATGTGGCAGCTACCCGATTTAGCAGTCACACTGTGTTTCTGTTCTGCTGCCTGAGTGTGGGGTGTTTTTTTCCCCCAGATGGCGCAACACAGACCTAGACCAGATCTGCTACCTTTGTTATGAAGTCGGCAAATCAGAGCTGATTACTTGCCATTGGATAAAGCAGGTGTGGGAAACCTCTAACCCTCTGGAGGTCGGTGAACAACAATGCCCATTATCCTTGGCTGTTGGCCATGTTTGCTGGGGTTGATGGGAGTTGTGGTTCACCAACCTCTGGAGGGGCAAGAGTTCCCTAAACCTGGCACAAAGTAAGGCAAGCAGAAGGTGGGATGGGATTTAGGATTTGTGAGAGCCAGTGTTAGGGACAGTAGTGCTTGCGACAGTGCAGCCTGGAAGCGTGAGGTCTGGTTTCTTATTGACAGGGAGATAGGCAACTCAAAATAGAGAAACAGGGCAAAGAACTGCTATGGGGCAGGCCACAGAAGTTGTGTGTCAAGTGGTTGGGGCCAATAGGGTCCAACAACCATTCTACTTGCTAACAAGAAAGTATTTATTAGAGCTCAGAAACGATACGTTCCACTGCTAGAACCAGTAATAGAATCATAGGTGCTTTATTTGGCTTGGCAGAAATTCAGTTATCAATCCAGGCAGTTGCTGTGAATCTAGGTGAATACTAGACAGGCATTCCATTCTGTCCCAGGCCACACAGAAAAGGTTGGTAGCACTTTAGTTTTTGTTAAAATCAAAGTAAATCCTACATACCAGAAATCTGCTCCCCCCCCCCAGAGTAGATTACCAGGGTTAAACACAGCATGAGAAATGGAAGTGTGTTAAGTACAGCTTTAGTGTAGGTGTCTTTTAACACTACTGCTGATAGTGTTCACTCCATTTTCTTATTTCTGGTAATGCCTCCTAAACATGTTCAAACCCCAGCTCACTGAAAAGCAACATATCTCTTAAATGCCACTCCACTGATGATGAAGTAACAACACAGACATAGGACATGGGGATCTGCCTTGTATTGAATAAGACGATTGGTTTGTCAGGTTCAGTGTTTCCTACACTGGTTAAGGTTCCAGAGATCGTTCCCTCCCAGCCAAGGATTGAGCTCTACCACTGAGCTATGGTCCAGTGTCATTTCCCCCAAATAAATCAAGATGACTCTGGGAAGTCGTCAAAGTCAGACATGGAGGCAACAGTCCCAGCATCTTGTTTGATCTCCCAGAAACAGGTATTCAGAGGCATAATCACTTGCTTCTGTATACAAAAAGACAAAAAGTCCTGTTAGCGACTGGCAGACCCCCTGCTCCAGGCATTTGTCCCCTCTTCACTTGCTGCTTGACACAGCCTGAAATCTCCATCTGACTCCGAAACAGAGCTGTGTGCCAAACAGCCAACCTGCTGCTGCTAGCCCTCCCTGGCAGCTCGCTCTCAATCCGCCTCATTCTCTAGCCAGCTAATGTTAACAACATACTCTGTGCTGGTCCAGAGAGAGACAGAAACATAAAGAGAAAGGGAAGGTTTGTCCTGCTCCCTTGCTGATCTATTTATCTGTCTTCCCTATTGTTGCAGAGAGAGGAAGAGAGGAAGCTAGGGGGGGAGGGCGGAGAGAGAGAGAGAGAGAGAGAGAGAGAGAGAGAGAGAGAGAGAGAGAGAGAGAGAGAGAGAGAGAGAGAGAGAGAATCTCTGGAACAAGTGGAAGAGCCAGAGTGCGAACAAGCGAACTGCAGGGAGGGAGGAGTGCATAGCAACGCGACTCCACGATGAAGAACCAGGAGCATCATCCTCAGAAGGTAAGACGAGGAGGCAGCAAGCAGCTTGTACCGGAGGCATATAATGAGATGCCACAAAAGGAGAAAGTGTGTGTGCATGTATCAGGGGAAGAGAGCTCTAGCAGGTGCCTTTTTCTGGATGGCAAAACAATCCAGGCTCAGGATTGCACATCCCACAGTCCCTTTATCCCCCAGGTAAGGTTGGCAGGGGATGCTTCTCCTTCAGAGTAACAGGTTGTCTTATGCTAAAGGTGGAGAACGACAACACCTTCTGCCCCTGGCTGAAGCAGCAGGTGAGGCAGCTGGGAGGCCGGGGGTGTCTGGCTGGCTGTCATTGCACAGCCAGCTCTTCTCACTCTCTTTAATTAGCAAGTTCACTGGGTGTGTGTGTGTGTGTGTGTGTGTGTGTGTGTGTGTGTGTGTTGTGCCTATACTTGAGTGCACCCGCTTTTCACCAGCCAGCCTCACCAGGCAGGTGTTTCTTTGTCCTCTAGAAGGCAGGTGCTTCCATCAGGGGATGATGCATGCTATATGGCTGGGGGTGGGATTTAGGTACGGAAGAATTGGGTGGGGAGAGAGAGGATATTCAGGTGCAAGTCCCTGTCCCCTGTACTGTTTGCATCAGTGCCTGTCCTCCCACTGCATCCTATGTGCAACAGGTGATATAATAATAATAATAATAATAATAATAATAATAATAATAATAATAATAATATATTTATACCCCGCCCATCTGGCTGGGTTTCCCCAGCCACTCTGGGAAAAGAGCATCCAGGAAGACAGGCTAGAGACGTTCACATTGGACGTGGCTGGAGCAGGAAACTGGGTCAGGTCTATCGAGTCCCTCTTTGCTTCTTTCCATATCCGCTCCCTCTCGGCTTGCATCACCTGGCTGGCTCCTCCCTGTTTTCCCCTGGGAAGCCTTCTGGCAGTGATTCTCTTCCTATTTTCCCTCCCCACTTTTACATCACCCGGGCAGAATCTCTTACATAAGCATGTCAGTGTGGCATAGTGGTTGGAGTGCCAGGCAGGACCTGAAAGAACAGGGTTCAAATCCTCACTCAGCCATGAAGGTCACTTGGGGCCAGTTACAGCCTAACCTGACCTCATAGGATTGTTGTGGGAATAAAATGGAGTGGAAGTGGAAGACCATGTGCTGTATACCCTGAGCTCCTTGAAGGAAAAGTGGGATATGAATGTAATAATGTTTATTCATTTATTTAATATCCTTCCCCACATCTCCCACTTCTGACTCTACTGCTGGCTGTTCCAAGACATTTTGCAGCAAATGAAAGTAGAGCAGCAAAAAGCACCCAGTGCCCCCCACGCCGGTTCAAGGCCAGCCAAGTTATTTTGGCCCTTGAGGCAGAAAACCCCACAAGCCTCCAACCACCATTCAGAGTGCTCTGTCTGAGAAAGATTTGCAGGGATAGGTAGTCTATAAGCATAGCCATCCATCCTGTTTCTGACTGGTGCTAGCAGGGGTGGACTTTGGTAATATTTTATAATATGACACCCTGTGCGAGACCGACATTTGGTGCCCCAAAATGGATCTTCTCAATTTTGAGCCCCCTTGGCTCGGCACCACCCTAAATCTGGTGCTGGTGCTAGTTTTTGGATTAAAAGGCTCTCTCATCGCGACAGGTAGCAGGCAAAGCAAATTATTTACCTATTAGTAATTTATGTACCACTTAGTTGCATAAACAAGTAACAAAAAAAAAGTTACAACCCCAAGAAAACCCCATAATTAAAATGCACAATGAAACAATTTAATCAAAACATTAGAATAAAAATCCACAGTCAAAATGCACAATAAAGCAATCCTATTAAGACAGCAGCAGGAGATTCAAGTCAGGAGCTATGGGGAATACTTGTCTAAATGGGGGTTTGCTATGATTTTGATGAAGCAGTGAGTCTTGTTTTCCTCTAGTGACTTTCAAGGTGGCTTCCTGCCATCTCTAATCCAGGTCTCCACCTCTCATGCCAAATTTTGAGAGAAATGAAAAACAATTTGTTTCTGGCCTAGTGGTGCTGGATAAGTAACAAGACAAGGTATTAAACCAGCTTCAAACCGAAGTTTAATATCATAAGCAGCTGCTCTACCGATTTGGATGGTCCGCCCCCGCTACTCAATAGATCCAGTTGGTTTCCAGAGAGTGGTAGGGGATGTTTTATCCCGTGCTGATGGCCTTTCAGCCGATTCCCTGGTGGTCCGCTGGAATGTGTGGAGTTAACCAGGGCTATTGACTGTCTGGCTCCGAAGCGCCCTCTCCGACTGCATGGAGCCCGGACAGCCCCGTGGTTTTCCCCAGAGCTGAGGGCGATGAAACAGTTGCTGAGATGGCTAGAACGCCGGTGGCGGAAAACTCATTCTGAATCAGACCGGACACGGGCTAGAGCTCAACTTCGAGCCTACCAAGCGGCAATGGCGACGGCGAAGAGGACCTTCTTCACCGTTTCCATTGCATCTGCAGAAAACAGCAGCAGGAGACTCTTCCAGGTGGTTCATAATCTATCAGAACCACCTTCGTCATCGGGGCCTGGTAAGGACCCCAATATCTCCTGCAATGCTTTTGCAAAGTTTTTTGCAGATAAAGTCACTCAGATTCGGAAGGAGGTAGACTCCACCATGGGAGCAGGGCTAGGGCGGGAGAGTGCTAGAGCCCTGTCTAGTCATGTTTCATGGGATCAATTCCAATCTGTTACCTCCGAGGATGTGGACAGGCTGCTTGGACGAGTGAAACCGACCACCTGTCTCCTTGATCCTTGCCCATACTGGCTTATAAAAGCGAGCCGGGAAGGGCTGGGCAACGGGCTTCGCGGGGTGGTGAATGCTTCCCTCTGTGAGGGAGTCTTCCCAGACCTGCTGAAAGAGGTGGTCATTAAACCGCTTCTTAAAAAAAACATCTTTAGACCCGGCAAATATGGCTAAAGGTGAGGGCTGTTTCCTAGTTCTGCTGGATCTCTCTGCGGCCTTTGACACCATTGACCATAACATCCTTCTGGATCGTCTAGAGGTGCTGGGAGTTGGGGGCACTGTTATATAGTGGTTCTGCTCCTTTCTCCAGGGCCGTGTTCAGAAAGTGGTATTGTGGGATGAGTGTTCAGACCCCTGGGCTCTCACTTGTGGGGTGCCTCAGGGGTCCGTCCTCTCCCCCATGCTTTTTAATATCTATATGAAGCCGCTGGGAGAGATCATCAGGGGGTTTGGGCTGGGTGTTCATCAGTATGCGGATGACACCCAGCTCTACCTCTCTTTTAAATCAGAACCAGTGAGGGCGGTGAATGTCCTGTGTGAGTGCCTGGAGGCGGTTGGAGGATGGATGGCAGTTAACAGATTGAGGTTGAATCCTGACAAGACTGAAGTACTGTTTCTGGGGGACAGGGGGCGGGTGGGTGTGGGGGACTCCCTGATCCTGAATGGGATAAGTGTGCCCCTGAGGGACCAGGTGCGCAGCCTGGGAGTCATTTTGGACTCACAGCTGTCCATGGAGGTGCAGGTCAATTCTGTGTCCAGGGCGGCTGTCTACCAGCTCCATCTGGTACGCAGGCTGAGACCCTACCTGCCCGCAGACTGTCTCACCAGAGTAGTGCAAGCTCTGGTTATCTCCTGCATGGACTACTGCAATGCGCTCTATGTGGGGCTACCTTTGAAGGTGACTCGAAAACTGCAATTAATCCAGAATGCGGTGGCCAGACTGGTGACTGGGAGCGGCCGCCGTCCTGAGAGATCTACATTGGCTCCCAGTACGTTTCCGAGCACAATTCAAAGTGTTGGTGCTGACCTTTAAAGCCCTAAACAGCCTCGGTCCTGCATACCTGAAGGAGCGTCTCCACCCCCATCGTTCAGCCCAGACACTTAGATCCAGTGCCGAGGGCCTTCTGGCGGTTCCCTCACTGCGAGAAGCAAAGCTACAGGGAACCGGGCAGAGGGCCTTCTCAGTAGTGGCACCCGCCCTGTGGAACTCCCTCCCATCAGAGGTCAGAGAGATAAACAACTACCTGACATTTAGAAAATACCTAAAGGCAGCCCTGTTTAGGAAAGTTTTTAATCTGTGATGATTTAATATACAGTATTTTAGTGTGTGTTGGAAGCCGCCTAGAGTGGCGGGCGGACCCGGCCAGATCAGTGGGGTATAAATAATAAATTATTATTATAATAATATTACAGAGCTAAGCCCTCTATTTTACACACGTAAAATAGAACAGGAAATGAAAGAGATGGCATCATTAGACCGTGCTAATGTAGAGTGAAGGGAGACTACTACATATCACATCTGGTTCCAACTAGATCTGAAGTCAAGGTCTACAAAATGGGACACTCCCTTGACAAGTTTTTCCAAAAACTGTGGAGAAAATTATTCATTTTGAAGTGTTGGGGGGGGGGTTGTCTGTTGATTTCTCCAGCTGCCAGCTTGTGACTCAGATTTGGCACAGATGCATTTCTTAAAGTGAGGGATTTTCTCTCACTCCTGTAACTCAATGTTCTTGAGTGTGATGTGGAATCAATGATCTTTCCAGTAATCAGTAAAATAAAATAAAAAAATTCCTTCAGTAGCACCTTAAAGACCAACTAAGTTTTTATTTTGGTATGAGCTTTCGTGTGCATGCACACTTCTTCAGATACGAAAGCTCATACCAAAAGCTCACACGAAAGCTCACACGAAAGCTCATACCAAAATAAAAACTTAGTTGGTCTTTAAGGTGCTACTGAAGGAATTTTTTTATTTTACTTCGATCCAGACCAACACGGCTACCTACCTGTAACCAGTAAAATAAAAGCTTTTGTGGGGCTTACACACACTCTAATAAAAGTTTTTCGTATTCCAAAAGGTGGTCTATCACATTTATCTGGTGTGTATTGGAATAATACTATTTGTCGTTTTTGCCTTTTTACCACAATAGTCACCATACACTTTCTTTTTATATATATATGCAAAGCTAGCTTATCCATTGTTCCTTCATTTATTTGAACTATCCCCCACCCTCCCGCTCTGATTCTGCCCTTGTTTTTTCTACTCTGAACTATTTCTGTTTGAGGATGCCTTCATAGAAGACAAAGGACAGGAGAAGGGAATGGCAGCAAGCTGTTAAAATTTTCCTGCTGAGGAACCTGTGCTGGAGTCTCTCAGTCTCCCAGCAGAGTTTGGCATTATAGAATAACCACAATGCTTAAACTTTGCAGCCTGGGAAGAACAGCTTCTCGCCTCAATTTGTTGTTCCAAGCGATGGTGTGTGTGATTGGATTTTTTCCCCCTTCAGGAACAGAAGGCTGCCTAAGAAAAATTAAAAGCAAAGAAAGATGCTCAGAATGCCACCAGGATTCTAAAGAAAGCACCAGATTGTAGCACGGAGAGACAAACACGTCACTCCAAAGTATAAGAGTGATCACAGTCAGTGGAAACTGGCCTTGGCCAGAAAACAGGGGTAGGGCCTTTGTCAGAATGAACTTTAGGCTGATTCATAAAACTTCAGTTGTGGGATAATTTCATTAACCCTTCTCGGTGCTCAATTTGTAGAAAGCCATGTGCTAGAAATTGCTCTCAGGTATTAGATATATGCATAGCTGCCAAGTTCTCCCTTTTTTTAAGGGAAATTCCCTTATGCTGAATAGGCTTCCTCGTGAGAAAAGGGAAAACTTGGCAGCTATGGATATATGCACGCTACATATGCTCGGAGGCATACTCTTTCTTCAGACATCCCATGGCATAGTACCCTGTTTCCCCTATTTTAAGATGTAGTTCAGGCATCCCCAAACTGCGGCCCTCCAGATGTTTTGGCCTACAACTCCCATGATCCCTAGCTAACAGGACCAGTGGTCAGGGATGATGGGAATTGTAGTCCAAAACATCTGGAGGGCCGCAGTTTGGGGATGCCTGACGTAGTCATAAAATAAGCCATAGCAGGATTTTTAAGTATTCAAGGAATATAAGCCATACCCCGAAAATAAGACATAGTGATAGGCGCAGCAGCAATGCCGGCCGCGGCAGGAGGAGGGAAAAAATAAGTGCAAGTGACTATAAGCTGTGATGTGGACATTTTCACACAGTAATTTATGTATGTGACTGGATATCCCAGCGAACACTAGTTCTTCAACTACTTTCCTCATACTATGCCTCTGCTTTGCAGTTAAAGAGAGAGAGAGCCAAGTATTGTGTGGGTTGATTCATTGCACCTGAGATACTGACACTGATTAGAAAACAATAACCAAGGACCAAGCTTAGAGACATAGTGGTCTCATAGATGATGAAGGGCATTTAGACAAAAGAGAGTATAGCAGGATGGGGGTAGAAGGGAGAGATTAAGCAATCAAAGGTAAGTAGTTTGGCCCATAATGTGGGCTGAAAATGGGGTTCAAGAGAATCTATTAGAACTACCAATCTAAAGATTACTAGTTAACATTGATTTCATACCAAACAGGTGCTAGGAAAAAAAACCTAAAGGATTTTGACTTATTTATTGAACATGTTTCTTAAACAAAGGCATTTATTTTTATTTTCAAAAAAAAACCTCCAAAAAAGAAGTGTTCTGGAAAGTGTAAGGTTCTCTCTCTCTCTCTCTCTCTCTCTCTCTCTCTCTCTCTCTCTCTCTCTCTCTCTCTCTCCAGTAAAAGCATTACAATGCCTGCTGAAATTATTCCCCCCCCCAGCTATTTATATACTGCTTAATCACTGAAGTGTATAAGTGATGTACATAAAGATTACA
Organism: Zootoca vivipara; assembly: GCF_963506605.1. NCBI lineage: Eukaryota > Metazoa > Chordata > Lepidosauria > Squamata > Lacertidae > Zootoca > Zootoca vivipara. Next base: position 63,742,797 of record NC_083277.1, on the reverse strand, counting down.
AAAGTAATACCGTGGGTAAAATCAGTTAAAATTGTTCATAAAACAGAAAACTTCCTTAAAATTTACTGCTTTCTTAAGTTCGTACACACACGTATGTACACAGACACTATTATTATATCAATAGGGGAAAAGTCATCATAGTTTCCTTGTACACCTTACTCAGCTAAGCATTTTTAAATACGTTTGCTGCTTACTTCAAAGGCATTTTCCCACCCCAACTTGCTTTAGAACACAGACTCCATTGCACCCAGCTAGTTTGTCCTACTTTCTCTGTGTGCTGCCCCACTCCTTTTTCTTACAAGGGAATGATTGCAAGATCTCATTGCTTCAGCAAAAACCCTGGAAAAATATAAGCCGTTACTGCAAGAGGTTTAGAAACTGGAGACTTACATTGCGTAATGGTGAGACTTAGGCTGTGTACACATGGATACCATTTACTCCAGCTTCAGTGCACTCCCACTACTGGAACAGTGAAACTGAGTACACATGATATTGGCTAAAACCCATCTGTATCATGCAGTTTCTTGAGAAATTCTCTTGTTCAATGCATTTCCCCTTAAACCACCTTCCACCTGATTTGAAAACATAAGCTGTGGTTAAGCTGAGATGTGTACATCTGAGACGGCCATTGCACATGTGCAGATGACCTCTTCATCAAATAGGACAGGCATAGGCAAACTCGGCCCTCCAGATGTTTTGGGACTACAGCTCCCATCATCCCTAGCTAACAGGACCAGTGGTCCCAAACATCTGGAGGGCTGAGCTTGCCTATGCCTGAAATAGGAGTTTGGTGCAGGGAAACTAAATCAGGTAATGGGCATGGGGTAAAGACATGGTTTGAAGCTCCATTGAACCTGAATTAGGTGATCATTCTGATCTGGTTGGGGATGCAATCTCCTGAATGATCGCATAGGCACTTTAGGAAGTTTCCTGGATCCTGCACTGCTCCTGGGTGCCCTGGGTTTTCAGCATACCTTGGCTGATGCACCAGTTGTGTTCCTAGCTGGAGAAGACCTGGCCAGTTCTTCATGCCCGTTATGCCCAGTTTAGATCATTGTAACATGTTCCTTATATGGCTCGCTGCCTTTCCAAAGCACTTCAGTTGCTTCAAAATGTAGCTGCCTTGGTATGACGCTTTCTGATCTTGTCATCCCAGTGATGCTCCAGTTGGTACCAGCTTAATTTGAAGTCTTAACCTCAAGGCTTTAAATGATCTGGGGCCAGCTCGATTTAAGGACTGCCTTCTTCCTTTTGCTCATGCTCAAGCACTCTGTTCAACTGCCACTCTGTTGGTAGCCCTCCTGCTGCCTGAAATATGGCAGGTGGTGACACAAGATGGCTTTTCTGACGGCTGAGCCTAGACTGTGGAATGACCTCCCCAGAAAGAGCCTCACTTGCTCACTTTTCAGTGAGAAGCTAAAATGTGGCTTTTTAAAGGAAGCTTTCGGTCTGTATTAATTTTATCTTGTAGCTGCTTAACGTTACTAATATATTCTACATTTTAAAATGCTGTATTGTAAATCACTTTGACAGCCTTTTGGAGGATTAATGGCATATAAATGTGTTCAGTGAACAGATGAGTGGCTATTATGGTGCCTGGAAGAATATACAGTACCATGAAGGGCATTTTTAGTAGATTTTCCCTGGTTATATTCATTTCTAAAGATGTTGGCACTGTCCTGTCCATATAGTTACTTTCTGCTTTGATGTGTTAGGTCTAGATTATTATAAATGTAAGAGTGTGTATGTTGTTTAGTCGTTTAGTCGTGTCCGACTCTTCGTGACCCCATGGACCATAGCACGCCAGGCACTCCTGTCTTGCACTGCCTCCCGCAATTTGGTCAAACTCATGTTCGTAGCTTCGAGAACACTGTCCAACCATCTTGTCCTCTGTCGTCCCCTTCTCCTAGTGCCCTCAATCTTTCCCAACATCAGGGTCTTTTCCAAGGATTCTTCTCTTCTCATGAGGTGGCCAAAGTATTGGAGCCTGAGCTTCACGATCTGTCCTTCCAGGGAGCACTCAGGGCTGATTTCCTTAAGAATGGATAGGTTTGATCTTCTTGCAGTCCATGGGACTCTCAAGAGTCTCCTCCAGCACCATAATTCAAAAGCATCAATTGATGCTATTGATTGAAGAGTGTGTATGAGAGAGAGAGAAAGCGAGCGAGTGTACATGATTATGTACTTGTCCACATGAGTTAAAGATATGTCATGTACATACATAGGCATCTTTTGCACTAAGATATATAGAAGTTTCTCTGGGTATCATGTTCATATATGTGCCATGAAGCCTTGGGTCAATCACCATCTCTCAGTCTAACCTAAGCAGAACCATGTACACCACCTTGAGATCCTTGGAAGATAGAGGTGGGATATAAATGTAATAAATAAATAAAAATATATAATTGCATCTATGAGGTCTGTATACGGATGCACATGTTATTCACATGTGTGTGATATTAGCTTGCCCACGTACAGACATGTTTGTATGGCTGGGTCTGAGCAGAGATATGTGTGCATGTAAGTGCAACAGCATGTAAACATATGGCAGGTAAATCTGTGCTTCATTATTACACCAGTTTCCTCACCGACTAACACTTTCTTCACTTGTCTCCATGGAAACTGAATAAGAGGAGCTCATTGCTACAACTGTAGCCTACAGTGGGAGAGGAAAGGGCAGCTATTGGAGAAAAAAAGAGAACCAGCGTTTAATTTGGGCCAGTGCTCACCAGTGCTCTGTCTGTTTTCAAGGAACATATGAATTAATAATAAAGATCAAATAGTTCTCCTGAGTTTCAGCAAGTGAACCTTTCAATTGCTGCTGAGTAGCCAGAGCCTGTCCCCTCATGTCAAGGATTTTAAGGGAGAGCTTTCAAGTCAGAGTGTGGGGTTTCCATATAGGGTTGGGCCCTGTCACCTCTCTTTTTATGAAATTAAGCACCAAGAAGCAGGCAGCTTCTTGTTTGGGGAAAATATATTTGGAAGCCACGTCAAGGAGGGTCATTTTTAAGTCAGACTAGTTCAGCCAGTGTCTTAGCTAGGCAGGCAGTTCTTAAATGAGGCAATGGAAGCCAGAGAGATGATGGGTTGCTATTTTTTAACTTGGCAAACCATAGAGGGTTTGTTGGGCCAGAGCAGTGGTAGCCAATGTACTCATTGTATGTTGTACACTCCAGGTGTTAGGAGACTCCAATTCCCATCAGCCTCAGTCAACATGGTCAGTGGCCAGGGATGATGGGAGTTGGAGTCCAACAACGTCTGAGGGCACTATGTTAGCTATCGCTGGCCCAGGGGTGTGATTCAGATGCAATAGGGGCTAAGTTAATCCCTGAGAAACATCATGCAAGCAGGGAGAGCAGGACTGGACATGGTGCATAGCTGCCAAGTTTTCCCTTTTCTCGCGAGGAAGCCTATTCAGCATAAGGGAAAATCCCTGTAAAAAAGGGATAACTTGGCAGCTATGACATGCTGAAGTGGTGTAGCTCTATGCCAGAGCACAAGCTTGGCATGATGAAGATCTCAGATTCAACTGCTAGCATCTCCAAATATGGCTTGGGAAAACGTGTGTTGGAAACGAACCCCCGCAGAGCGTAGTCAGTGTAGAGTAGACCAAGGGTAGTCCATGTGGTGCTCTCCAGATGATGTTGGAGTCTACCTCCATCAACTCTGTATAAAGCAGACAGGCAACAGCTTTGGAACTCTGTGGCTGAGAAGATGGACTTCACTCAGCTCATGACAGAGGCAAGTCTTTCCTTGCAGCTCCCATTAGCCCCAAGCAGTATGGGCAGCAATGATGAAAGCTACGATCACTCAGTGGCAGATCTCTTGGTGTTTCAAATTTCAGTGGTGCCCTGTGTGACGCCAACATTCGGAGCCCCTCCACCTCTTGGGCTCCCCAGAAGGCACCCCTGAGGCACCATGTCCAGTGTGACTGAACCAGTTGTGCTCCCCTAAGTTTGCTGTAGTCCAATAACATGGAGGGCCACAGGTTGCCCACTCCTGTGTGTGTATCTTACATACATATACCATCATCTAGCTTCTATCAACACTTTTCTTTAAAAAAAAATCATTTCCCCTTGCTCTCTGAAGTTTCCCTTGCATTTCTTTCTGTCTTCTTCCAACAACCTTGTCTTTAATTACTCACTTCTGCCCCTTGTCAGCCAGTGATTCCAGACTTGCTAATGACTCCAAGCGATCAAGGAGATGGTGACCTGGAGATTGAGTACCCTGAAGACAGAGGGAATTGGACAGGCAAGCTAGATTTCCTTTTGTCCTGTATTGGCTACTGTGTTGGACTGGGGAACGTCTGGAGGTTTCCATACCGCGCTTACACAAATGGAGGAGGTAAGCCCTGGGCTTTTCTTACTAGGGCTTTTGTGGGCTCCTGCCACATCCTGTGCTGGAGGGCTGCATCTCTATATTGAAAACTGACCATAGAAAACTGGCGCCAGGTAGGAGGTGTGTGTGTGTGTGTGTGTGTGTGTGTGTGTGTGTGTGCAACTCCCAAAGCAGCAGCTGCAATGCAGGCATGGCCCAGAAGAACTCCCCAATGCTGCTGCTTTGCTTGTAGCCACAACCAACTTCAGGAAACACACCAAGCGGACACCTGATTTCCTGCATCAACTTCTGTGCTGTGCTGATCCCCTGGGTTGGATGTGCATTTGCTCTTGGCTGGGGCACAAGCACCCTGGGGACACTGTTGAGTTACTGTCTCTCTCTGCAGCTTGCAAGACATTGATCTGGCAGGTGGGAGCGTACACCTGCATCTCTGAAATGCAGGGAAGGGGAGATGGAGTGTTTTATTTTTTTAAAAAAAGACAGACACGAGGGACAAAAGTGATAATATTATTATTATTATTATTATTATTATTAATAATAATAATAAATAATTTATTATTTATACCCCGTCCATCTATTGAAGTGGTATCTAAAGAATATCTGCCTAGGTTATGGTCCCTTTAATTTTTACAAAACCAAAATGGAGACAGGGTGATCACAACAAAAACTGCCAGGAAGTCAACACCTAAACATACAAAACTCAAATTCCTGTAGTTTGCTCCAGCTCAGTGCTGGATGAAAAGACACAGGTCCCTAAATTGTGTATTCTATTCATGGGTGCTAGTCCTCCGTGACCCATTTCCTATACCCCTATGGTGTCCTGGGATATACAACTAAGGACCATAGCTGCCAAGTTATCCCTTTTTTACAGGGATTTTCCCTTATGCTGAATAGGCTTCCTCGCGAGAAAAGTGAAAACTTGGCAGCTATGCTAAGGACACATTTATCAAGGGGCTGGCTGCCATTCCATATGAATTGTTTACTCTTAAGCTTCAGCATGATGCCAGGCACCTCTGTCAAATGTTCTGCGTGTTTCCGAAAGCAACGCTGATGAATCAGTAGGAGGCATACATCCTTCTGAGTCAATGTATAGTGCAGCTTGCATGAATTCAGGATGTAAAAGGGCAGCACACTCCTGGAGATACCATCTTCTCCACTGGGAAGAAAAGTAACAATAACAGCAAGATTCAGTGTTTTGCTTATGCCATAGGGGTGTCGGTCCCAGGAAGCTGACAGAATTCAGAGATATAATTTGATTTTGCTTGGCTAAATCTTCTGGTTAGTGTTTGAGGAACAGTGTCTTCAGATTGCTTTTCTAAGAATGGTGGGTGGAATTGTTTTTCTTTGACAAAATTGGCTGGCTTTCAGTAGAGTGGAAACTGAACCCTTTGAATTGACAGAAAATCTTGTGAATCTTAGACAGCTGCCAAAAATGCAAATTTGAAAATATGTGCCATGTAGATAGTCTTTGACGTTTTAGGTCCCCCCCCCATTTTAATCCACTGATTAGGATACTATGGGGATTTAATTGGGTTCATGGCTGAACCACAGTCACTCCAGTGATCTTGTCAAGTCATTTAGATTCAGCTTTCACCTTAAAGTCCCCCAGATCATCTCAGTTTCCTATTACCCATTTCTTGATCTTTGTAACCAGAGATGCTAAGGAATGATTCTTGACCTTCTGCAAACAAAGCATGTTCTCTACCACTGAACTATGGTCCCATCACAAGCAAGTTATTACAATAGGGGGTACCTCCAATGCTGGAGCCATAGAGTTCTCAGATGGCAACCTGGGCATTTGCACATACATTTAAAGTAACTGGAAATCAAGGGAGCTATTGTGGACTTGGTGTTGCTCAGGCATGCAAGTTTTTCTGCAGTATCCACACAATGACAACAAAATGCCGTCCTGTTCTCCCCACTCCCATTCTCAACTTAATCCACATTTACTGTTTCCAGTTTTTGTTTTTGTTTTAACCTACTGGGTTTTCCATAGAAATGTTCAATCTAGATTAAAGTTGCAGCCTGCACTGTAGATCCTACATTGAGCTTGTGTTGCATTAGATGACATCCAAGGTCCCTCCTAGCACAATGAATCTATGCTATATAGGGAAGTTATATAACAAGGTGCTCACATTTAACTGTGCTGCAACATCCACCCATGCCCCCTGTGCCTTGTGTCACGATTTTCTATCCTACAGGGGCATTCCTTGTTCCTTATTTCATCATGCTGGCGATCTGTGGGATTCCCATCTTCTTTATGGAGCTGTCGCTGGGCCAGTTCTCCAGCTTGGGGCCTCTTGCTGTTTGGAAGATAAGCCCTCTGTTTAAAGGTGTGTGTGCATGCAAGGCAGTTCTCAGCTTCCTTGACGTTTCTGTCTCCCTCTCTTCTGCTGAGAACTATAAAACCAGGGTCCATTGTGTCAGTAGCAAAAAGGCATAGCAGCAGCTGTTGCCACTGTCTCTGCTCATCATGGAGCAAACTTAGAAGCCCACTTACTCCTATGGGTGCGAATGGATGGTACACAAAGGGATCAGTGAAGCTGCATGGTGAGAGGCACAGAGAAGGCAGCCTCTCTCTCTCTCTCTCTCTCTCTCTCTCTCTCTCTCTCTCTCTCTCTCTCTCTCATTGTTTCAGAGTTTTAATGGTCCAGTCTCAAGCTCCGAGTTGCATGAGAAACAACCCCAAGGCCAATGTTTTCACATGGCTTGTGTGCTTTTAAATGCAACAGGGTACACTAGAGATGATGACAAATGTGACAGCCAGGATGAAAATTACTGGTGTGGATAGTTATGAATGGATAGGGATGCTTGAGGAATCCGTCCCTTGCAAATTCCAGTACAGGCAGACACAATCCACACCTCCCAGCTGAATGTGCAGATTGGAATGCAACTATCCCTTGGGATTTCAGTTTTTCAAATTCTGCAAAAAAGCTACTAAAACGCATATAGAAATGTGTAGTTTGAGACAAAATATATTTAGGGTGCTTCCAGACTGGTGTTTACTGTGGTGTTGGTGTGTCTCGTTTTTTGCAGTATCCAGCCTGTATTCCTCCCCCCTCCCCTGGCATGGCATTTAATCCAGATTTACCCTTTCCAGGAAGAAGAGGTAAAACAAACACCTGTTTGCAAAATCTCAATAACCTGCTTGCATATTAACTCCCCTCCTCAAAATCTGGAAGCAACCTTAACAATGCATAGTGATAGCCACCAAGTTGATGGCTTCAAAAGAGGATTAGACAAATTCAAGAAGGACATTGCTATTAACCACAGTGGCTATGTACTGCCTCCCCTGTAGGAGGCAGTATGCCTCTGAATACTAATTGCTGGAAATTGCAGGAGGGAAGAACTCTGTTGTGCTCCACTCCTGCTTGCAAAATTCTCAAAGGCATCTCGTTGGTCACTGTGAAAATAGGATGTTGGCCTAGATAGGCTACTGGCCTAGTCCATCAGAGCTATTTTCATGTACTTATGTAATTTGTGAGAAAATATGTGTCTAAATGTAAATTTTAGTTTGGATTTCTTTTTTAAATGTAGATTACTTCAGAAATTGGGCAAAATGGATTTATGAATGTAGACATGCAAAACTGACACGGACCAGGAATAGGCTGGTCCTTCCATCCTCTGTACATATCATGTAACCAAAGCAAATGAAGCTTTCTTCTTCAGTGGTCAAGTGCCAGCCTATGTGGTTATGGCTGACTCAGATTTTCTGACATGGAAATGTTCACCATATATAAGCAGCACCCAAGGAGCTGTCTGAGTCTTGTTGCCGTTATGTTAATCTGTCTTCCATTTTTGCTCCCTTTTCAGGTGTTGGCATGGCCACAATCCTGATTGTCTGCCTGGTGGCCATTTACTATAACATGATCATTGCCTACGTTCTCTTCTACCTCTTTGCCTCGCTGACAAAAAACTTGCCCTGGCAGTACTGCGGCAACTGGTGGAACACAGACCTGTGCCTGGACCACCACATCATGCGCACGGGGAATGGCGCTGTCCCCCTCAACATCTCTAACACTGTCAGCCCAAGTGAGGAATACTGGAGGCAAGTACGATAGGCCAGGCAATGTTTAGGTGACCATTGACAACCATATTGGACCTGATTGACAACTCCACACTCTAAATCAGGGATCCCCAACCCTTTGGGGGCCCTTGGCCCAATCCAGTTAATGTTCCTAAATTAGGTGGTTTTCAATGGCAGATTTGCCCTCCCTTGTACTAAGAGAGACGTGAAGCTCCTGTCCATTAACCACCTCCCTTTTGTCCTAGTCGTTATGTCCTGCACATCCAGGAGAGCTCGGGGATTGGCGATCCTGGGAGGATCCGCTGGAATCTATGCCTGTGTCTTCTCCTCGCCTGGGTCATTGTGTACCTATGTATCCTAAAGGGAGTCAAATCCTCCGGCAAGGTAAAGTATGAATCGGCAGCAGGCACTAGTGTGTTTGAAGCTATGCTTGTTCTGGAACTATTAGCTAGACTCACTTGTTGGCCTCTTCCCCTCCATTGCATTCGCAGTGACCCAGCCAGTAACCCTCCATACATTGGGGCTTAATGGGGGGTGGGGTTTGGCTTTACATGTGGACACTCCCCACACATTTTAGAATTTGCTGCCAAGGTTGTGTGGGGAGCTCTGCAAGTAAAGCAGCCTCCCAGCTGCAGATGCTCAGCCCTCCGATGCATGGAGGGTGACAGGACAAGCTACAGGGGACCCAACAGAGCTGGTGGGGCCAACAAGTACAGCTCCAGTCTCCTCCAGCGTACAATTGGGATCATTGTCTGACAATAACCATGTGTACCCCCACCCCAGCTGCACTAGGAAGAATGTCTTGATGGTAAGAGCAAACTCAAGTCAATTTCCAAGGGCGGTGGTGGGCTCTCCATCACTGGAGGTCTGGACAACCATCTTTTGGGGATGCTCTAACTTTGAATTTCTTGAAACGTGCAGAGGATTTATTTATTTATTTATTTATTTGTTTGTTTGTTTTATATTCCCCAATTCCTCCAAGGAACTCAAGGAGTCACACACCACTTTTTCTTTCTCCATATTACCCTCACATAACTCTTATTAGATAGGTTAGGCTGAGATTTGGTGACTGGCCCAAGGCCACCCAGTGAGCTCCATGGCTGAGTGGCAATATGAACCCTAGTCTCTCAGGTCCTAGTCCAACACTCCAACCAATACACCACAACGGTTGGACATTATGGGTGCATGACAACCGCTCTGAATAATCTGTGGAACACTGCAAGACTTCTACAGAGCTGTCCTGTAGACAGCCACCATCTCCACATTTTCTTATGCATACTGAAATGAACCATTGCAGCTTCAATCAAATACTTCTGTCCTCTTGCAGGTTGTATATTTCACAGCTACCTTTCCTTACCTCATCCTGATCATGCTCCTGATTCGAGGTGTGACCCTGGAAGGAGCCTGGTTAGGAATCAAGTTCTATCTCACACCACAGTTTGACCTGCTACTGTCTCCCAAGGTGAGGTTTATGCCATGTGATTTCACTGTAGAGTGGACCTTAATTACATTGACCTACCCTTTCGGCTGCCACACACAAATGCTCACCATGTTCAGAGCAGATGTATGCAGCAGGGGGCTCTTCAAGCTTGGCGGGATGCACAAGGAAGGAAAAGGCTCTTGTTTTAGAACAGGCATCCCCAAACTGCGGCCCTCCAGATGGTTTGGCCTACAACTCCCAATCTCCCATGATCCCTAGCTAACAGGACCAGTGGTTGGGGAAGATGAGAATTGTAGTCCAAAACATCTGGAGGGCCGAAGTTTGGGGATGCCTGTTTGAGAAGAATGTTTAGGGGCTGGATAGGCCAATCAGGTTTTAATTGGACCCCACTTGTAAGCAGAACAGCCCTTGCAAAAATAAAATTGAAAATCAAGTGGCATTCCAATGCTATGTAAGAATAGCATTTTAGTTCTGTCCATGCAAAATATACATCACTGAGACCAGAGCAACGTGCTATATTAAATATGTTGCTGCTACCATAAACAACAATTGAGTATTTTAGCACCTCCCCCTATAAAATCATTTCCAGCCCCCTCGTTTCCATCTGCATCACTCTCTTCCCTCATATGAGACATTTATATGAAAATATAAAATGGTCTTATACTGAGCCTCATTTCTCATTTTAGCCCATTGTTCCCTATTTTGACTAGCAGCTGCTCTTCCAGATCCCACTCCTAAACCTGTAAGTGGAGATGCCAAAGACTGAACACAGGCTCTTCTGTGTACACAGCATGTGCTGGACCACTGAGCCATGGCCCCTTCCCATGTGTTGACTTGTCTGAGATCTAGTACATGTATTGCATGCACTCTATAGAAATGCACTTAGGTGGGTCCAATCGAAACACAGAGTTCTCCTGTGCATTAGAGCAGTGGTCCTCAACCCCCGGGCCACGGACCGGTACCGGTCCGTGGATCAATTGGTACCGGGCCACCCAAGGAACATTTAAATACAATTAAATTAAAATTATTAAATCAAAACAATCTAAATAAAATATAAACAATCAACGTCCCCCCTCAGCGGGCCGCGGTAAAATTATCAAACGTTGACTGGTCCGCGGCGATAAAAAGGTTGGGGAGCACTGCATTAGAGGAAAAAGCAAAAGTATAATGTGTGTTTATTTCCTTCACTTCTGCTGTAACGTGCAAAGGAGAAATTAGCATGCATCCTGCATGAGGAGATGTACAGAAACACTTTAGGATCATTTAACTTCATTAAGGAATAAGTGCAGACATTGGCAGATAATTATTATTTATTAAATTTGTATACATTGGCAGATGTGCTTTGGCAAAGTTCTTCCTTAATGTTTCGTTGTCATGAGAGGTTAGGTAAAGGTAAAGGACCCCTGGACAGTTAAGTCCAGTTGAATTCAACTATGGGGTGCAGGGCTCATCTCCGATTTCAGGCTGAGGGAGCCGACCTTTGTCCGCAGACAGCTTTCCGGGTCATGTGGCAAGCAGGACTAAACTGCTTCTGGTGCAATGGGAGACTGTGACGGAAGCCAGAGAGCACGGAAATATTGTTTACCTTCCCGCTGCAGCAGTACCTACTGTATGCTTTCAAAGCTAGCATGCTTTCAAACTGGTTAGAATCGTTAGATCATCCTTAGAAAAAGCTTCACTGTGCAGATGACTTGACTGGTTTGTCACTCAAAGCAGAGTCTTCTTGACTTTTCTGGATTTCACTGGACTTCTCCTTTACCTCTTGTTTTCAAACACTGTTTCAGGTGTGGATTGAAGCAGCTTTACAGATCTTCTACTCTCTTGGAGTAGGATTTGGGGGACTTCTCACCTTTGCATCATATAACACCTTCCACCAGAACATTTACAGGTACATGTTTTCAGTGTAACATGGCATGGAGATGGAACACAGAGAGAGCTCCCTGATCCCTGAATGGAAGCTGTATAGAGTAGCAGATGCATTGTGGATGTGGCAAGAGGAAGGAGACAAAACGTAACTACAGAAAACAAGTGAGAATCTACAATGGAAAGTAGCACAGAGTTGGATCTAGACTAAATCAGTCAGCCTTTTCCCTGGCTCCCCACCATCCCTCTAATATGGATGCTTTGCAACAATGAAGGCAAAGGATGAGATTCACCCAACAAGCCCTGCTCCATCAGAGAAAGCCCTGTGCAAAGACTTCCATTTGCACAATGGGGCCTCCCACACTTTCCTTCCCCTACACGCCCCCAAAATTGGCTTGGGGGATGTTGGGAGATCCCCAAAAACAGCATGGGGCAAGGAGGAGAGAGGGGAATGTAGCACAACCACACAGAATTCCAGCTCATCATGGGATTCAAATAAAATCAGCATAAAGATCCCATGAGAACTCTGTTTCTGCTCTTTACCCTCAGCAAAACAAATGCTCTCCATATTTCTATAGGTGACATATCTCTTGATATTTCCATGTAAACCCAAAGCACAACAGAGTAGCATTTTCTAAGGTATGAATCCCCAACTTAGATCCTAATAGATGGCAAGTATGGCAGCCTAATTTGGTTGTGGTGTCATCCTTTCCTTCCTCTTGCCTTCCAATTCAGTACATCAGGGATGGAACCCTCTGGCTCAGGGCCCAAGTGTGGCCCTTCAATCCTTTCTGTCTGGTCCCAGGGACTCTTCACAGACCATACATTGTCTTGAGCCATACCCCTTCCCAGCTGTGCTCTGGAATCTCCTTAAGTCTTTTTGCCTGGAATGTGTTCTTGAACTCTAATCATACTTCTTGCTTGCCAGGGTGGTGGTGGTGGTGGTGGTGGTGTGTGTGTGTGTGTGTGTGTGTGTGTGTGTACGTATGTGCGCATGCAGAAAGTAGCCTACTGTTCACAGGTGACATTCATACTGCCCACTTTTGCCTCTATTAGTCCTGCCTACTGCTAGCATGTGACCGCCAGAATGTGACCCTTGAACTGAAAATGGCTCCCCACCACTGCTGTGGGGTCTCAAATGGCCAGTTCATGACGCTAGAGACTGCTGATCCAGTTTCTGTATTTTTTATTCTGTAGGGATACGTTTATAGTTACTGTGGGCAATGCTATCACCAGTATCTTGGCTGGCTTTGCCATCTTCTCTGTTTTGGGCTACATGTCCCAAGAACTTGGCGTCCCCGTTCAGGAAGTTGCCAAAGCAGGTAAGGCCTGGACATTCCTTCCCTCCATCTTCTGATTTCTGATGCTGCAGGACATCGTGAACAGAACATCCTCCTTTTACATTTTAAATTTTCGCCTTCCTTATTTTGACGGGAGCTAAGAATATTCTTTTTTATAAACACACACACACACACACACACACAGAGAGAGAGAGAGAGAGAGAGAGAGAGAGTGGAATTACTGCATAATTTCCCTCGGGGTATACAGCTATTCTGGGAAATTTAGAGTATTCTGACCATTTTCTAATTATGCTCTAGGTCGTTTCCCCTCTATGGTCTTTATTGCTCATCTAGGAATCAGCTCTGTTGCTCGAGAGCCAGTGTGGTGTAGTGTAGTGGTTAAGAGCGGTAGACTCCTAATCTGGTGAACCGGGTTCGCATCTCCGCTCCTCCACATGCATCTGCTGGGTGACCTTGAGCTAGTTATGCTTCCCTGAAGTCTCTCAGCCCCACTCACCTCTCAGAGTGTTTGTTGTGGGGGAGGAAGGGAAAGGAGAATGTTAGCCGCTTTGAGACTCCTTCGGGTAGTGATAAAGCGGAATATCAAATCTAAACTCTTCTTCTTCTTTAACCCTCCCCTTTCTAAATAACATTGTTTTATGTCATCTTTTTCTTCCTTCCCACTCTAAATTACAGCACGCAGGGTGGGGTAGGGTGTAACTGCAATTGTGATCATGGTGAGAGAAAAGGACTATTTAACTCCTTCCACACAATGGTCCCAGTAAAATTTACACACACCCTCCAATATTTGGGGCTACTCACTTTGCTAGCAGGTGTTGGAAATCTAGAAGCAGAGTTAGTGTTCCACTTCCAGCTTAAATCAGAACAGCAACAATTGGATTCTGCTAGATCATCCGTGTCTTGAAGCATCCTAAGTTGTGACCTAGGGTATCAATGACTTGTTTCCTGAGCCCTTGGCTTTCAAAAAATACGGTCCAGAAAGCAAGTAGTACTTCAGGGACTGGAAACTGTTTCCAGTTGGGAAACATTGCTCTATGCCAACTCTAGACTGTTTCTTTGACATTTCTTCTTTCCTGACATCTCTTGCTGTAAGTTGCCCTTATGTCTACAGCCATGAAACTCGACTCTTTCTCAGTAATATATTCTTGCCTGTAGCTGTATAACCCCACCTTGTGATTCTCCTCCTCCTTTGCCTGTCTTCTAGGTCCAGGCTTGGCATTCGTGGTGTATCCACAAGCCATGACAATGCTTCCTCTTGCTCCTTTCTGGTCTTTCCTTTTTTTCTTCATGCTGTTGACACTTGGCCTGGACAGTCAGGTAAGAGTGTAGTCTGCTGTGAGGAAGGACTTGAACTATATGCCCTCAAGCGAATGGTGCTTATGGCTTACAAGAGAGCATCTGTTTTTATCTGTGTGCAGTTTGCCTTTCTAGAGACCATTGTTACTGCGGTGACAGATGAGTTCCCATATTACCTGCGGCCAAAGAAGGCTTTTTTCTCAGGCGTCGTTTGTATTGTGATGTTCCTGATGGGGCTCATCCTCACAACAGAGGTAAGCAAAATGGACAAAGACTGCAGCAGCCAGACCTTTCTGTTGATCATTTAAGTTGAGGATTTACAGGGGCAATTGATGTGTTATCCCTCTTTCCTCTCTCTGTGCCCTCCCTAAATGTTCTAGGGGTTCCCCAAACCCTCTAGAGCAGGTTTTGGGAGGGCATAGGGACACACAGGGAAACAAGAGGGGAATGTCCTGTGGTGTGATTAGAAATCCTTGCGCTGATGGTTCTCAGTAGAATTCCACCCATAATTTGAGCTGTGATTTATAAAGCAAATCATAGTGTTTTCTGTGCCATGATAGAATGAGCCCATGAAATTCCTAGCGTGACTTCTTTGGTACGTGACACCCCTGTTCATACATCCTAAATATTCAGGTCATTAAAATGCTGGTGCTGGCCTGTAGAACAGGATGCATTGACACAAGTAAACTCACTGAGTTGACAATCCCATGTCTTGATAGAGGCTTTGACCATTCACTGCTTCTTCTTCCTAGGGCGGGATGTATTGGCTGGTGCTGCTGGATGACTATAGCGCTGGGTTTGGACTCATGGTAGTGGTCATTACCACTTGCCTGGTGGTGACACGTGTCTATGGTAAGACGAGATACACTGATAGTGTAGAAATTCAGTTCTGAATTGCTGAGTATGTGTTGAGATTTTTAAAGTGACATTGATAAATACAAAGAGATATACATTGGCTTTTGTGAGGTAAGTAAGACTGCCAGTAAGATCTGGAACATCTCAAGATGCACGTGGCAGTGGTTAAAATGATAACTTAGATTGTACCACCCCTGGCTTTCAAACTGCACCAAGGGTGGTGGTTGTTGTTGTTGTTGTTGTTGTTGTTGTTGTTGTTGTTGTTGTTGTTACTACAACTAAAAGTCTCAAAACCACTAATATATAATAAATGCAAGAAATACAGTACATATAAATAAGTTTTAACATTTTAAAGACAATGTATTCTGCAGAATACATTTGTACTATTGTTTGTTTTGTGGGTAAGTTACACATCTTTATGTACCATTAAAAATTGCTTCTCTGGAAGTCAGTTGAACTGTGTTCAGTGGAGTTTACTCCCAGATAGTCTCAGGCTGCCATCCTTTGGGGCCAAGCCACATTAACCATAGTGGGGCTTACTTCTGAGTGAACTTGCATAGGGTTGTGCCGTTAATGATTTAGTGGAAAACAGCTGATGCAATATCCCATTTCTTACAGATCATTTTGTTCTCCACAGGCATGAAGAGATTCTGCCGTGACATTCATATGATGCTGGGTTTCAAGCCAGGGATATACTTCAAAGCCTGCTGGTTGTTCCTTTCTCCAGTGACAATGATGGTAAATATGCTCCAGTATCCACAGCTGGACAATACCTTTATCAAAACCATCTAAAATGCCACAAGAGGGTGGGAAGCCTCTCAAATGGAAACAACAGACTGAATAAAGGCTTGACCACATTTCTGCTTGCCCTGTGCCTAGAAAGCACATGTCCAAATGGTTTTCCACTTGTCCCGCACACTCTAGGCATGCATCTGAGTGCTTTTGTATTTGCCCCGTTGCTCTCCCCCAGAAAATCCTCTATTTAGTGCTATGTGTAACAAATAGCAATCTGCTGAAAAACCTGATTGCAATTTGTTCTGATTCAGCGCTGCAGATTG
This sequence comes from Zootoca vivipara, assembly GCF_963506605.1. Taxonomy (NCBI): domain Eukaryota; kingdom Metazoa; phylum Chordata; class Lepidosauria; order Squamata; family Lacertidae; genus Zootoca; species Zootoca vivipara. Next base: position 63,726,618 of record NC_083277.1, on the reverse strand, counting down.
GCTTTTGGCGGAGGTATGGATAAACCTTCAGTCTCTGCCAGGTGGTAGTTCTGAATCATTTCCCCCAGCTCATCTCATTCTCCCCTAGTCTGTTAGCAGGGTCTTGTCCTACACTTCCTGAGATTAAAAGTTCATCTGTAGGACAGCACTCCCTACAGCCGACTCAAAACGGAAGGGGAAATGCCTTGTGCAACTCTATGATGATGCTCTTTGTTTCAGGCTCTGCTGGTGTACAGCATCATCAAGTATGAACCATCAGAGTATAATGGATCCTATCGTTTTCCATTCTGGGCTGAGATTCTGGGCATCCTGATGGGAATCATATCCTGCCTGATGGTCCCCACAGGGATGGTTTTTGCTGTGCTCCACGAGGAAGGAACACTCTGGCAGGTAAGCAGCTTCCGGGGTCATTTTCTTTGTTTTCTCATACCCTCCAACATTTCTCTGATGAAAACAGGGATGTCCTTAGGAAAAACAGGACATTCTGGGATCAAATCAGAAACCAGGATGGCTTCTGTAAATCCAGGACTGTCCCTGGAAAATAGGGACACTTGGAGGGTCTGTTTTCTCATGGGATCTTTGTTTTTGTACCTTTTACATCTACTTTATATGACCATTGTGGCTACAAGGAGAAGATAGGAAGCTTTCTCTTTTGTTTTAACTAACCTCAGTTTAATGCTTTGTCTAAACAGAGTTGGTCATACCATTAGGTACAGTGAATGAGGTTGCAATCATTCCCCTCTGCTAGAGGATAGCTGGTTGTCAGTTTCATTTTATTTAGCCATTTAAAAAGAATGTGTGGAGAAAGCAAAGGAACTTTCCTTGCCATCCAATCTTCAAAAAAATTGACTTTCCAGAGATACTCTAAATACCTATCTTCATTTGAATTACAGTACTTCATTTAAACAGCTTTTAATAATCAAGTTTCTATATTGCTGGGACAGAGGTTGCCATCTAGTGGTGCATATGTGCATTGCATAAACTTGAAATATTTTCAAACATAGAACCAATATAGCAGAGCCTTGCACTCCTGCTTTGCAGAAAAGAACATATGATATTGCTGCTAATCTCAGACTATATTGCATATTTGCACCCCATCAGGGCACCCTTTGAAATGAACAGAACTGTTTGCCTCCACAGGTGCTGATAACTTCTTTGGAGTTAAACAGTTGACACTAACAGTGAACAAGGACCAGTGCTCTGTGCTCATCAACTTTACCGGCTGTGCAAACACTAATCACTGTTTGGGTTTACTTCACTGGTCATGCCTTGGGAGCTTTGGAGATGTTCTTCCATGCTCTTTCACAGAAATGCTTCGGGCAGTATCAAAGCAATTTTGGATTCCCGGAGATGGACATTCTTTTGGATGTCCATCATGGTACCTCCTGTAATTGTTTGTCCTTCTACCTGCAGAGAATCCAGCAAGCTAGCAGGCCAACCATGGACTGGGGTCCATCCCTGGAGGAGAACAGAACTGGCATGTATGTGGCTACTCTGGCAGGCAGCCAGTCACCTAAACCTTTGATGGTTCACATGCGGAAATATGGAGGGATCACCAGCTACGAGAACATAGCCTTTCAGGTAGATAAAGAGATTGAAGAGGATGAGGAAGAGTCCATGATCTGAATGAAGTGGCAGCCTCCCAGCTCACCCCTCCAGTTGGGGGAAGGTGGAGAGAACGTGAGGAAACAGACCCCTGAACTTTTGCACAAAGTTGCACTTTGGCACTTCCAGATGCATTTAGCATCTCATAGCAGTGAACTCAGCATAACTCTGCTGAGAATCCCAGTGTTGTTGAGGTTCTGTTCGATGTGGAGAGGTGTGCAATGAATCTATGTCTTGCTGCTCTAATGTCTAGGACAGGTCACTTGGATCCACTGATGTTTTCCCTTCCTCACCGAAGCAGTTATGAATTCCTCAGGGTCAGGGCCTAGCATCCCATAAACTACCTTCTTCCTATCTAATCTATCTTCCTCCTCCCCCCTGATGGTCACCTAGCTATTCTTTTGCAGTTTTTAGCGTACATTGTGTCACTCAGTGTAGTTCTCCCAAAGCTGTCACTACATTCTGTGGTCTAACAACTAAATCAAGGATGGGGGACCTCGTCAAGCCTGGGGATCAAATGTAGCCCTCCAGACCTCTCTATCTGGCTCTTGAGGCTTCATTGGGTCACACCCCTCTTTAGCCCTGCTTTTAGCCCTGCTTTGCACTTTGAAAATGCTTCTTGCTTGCCACTTGCCAGGGTAGAGGATAGGGAGAGATGTGTGAGCATGTGTAGAAATCAGCCTACATGTAAACACAATTTGTATAATCATTGGAATGTAGGGTTGTATCCAATGCAGAGTAATCCCATTGAAGTTAATGGGCATTGCTAGCTTAGATCCATTCATTTAAACTTAGCTGGATAAAACCCATCCACTGCCTGAAGTACAGAGTGGAGGGGCAGACATGCAAACCTTCCATATCATTCATTGTTGTCTACAATGTGTGGCAGGAACTCTCCAGGCTCTATCAGATGGGATTTTCCCAGGCCCACCTGGGGCCTTTTGTATATAAAGGATGTTCTTTACCACTGAGTTACAGACACCTCCTCCTCTCTTTTTGAGGAGGAGCTATCAAATACACTGGACTTAGTTTTGTATGGCCGTATGTGCCCCAATGCCACACACTACCTGAAGTACGTAGTGGAGGGGCACACATGCAAATATGATGGATGGGCGAGTGGCTGAAATGGCCCAAAGTGCAGTTTGCTCTTCAGTTTTCAAAATGTATTGAGTTGGCAATTTTGCTTGTGGGGCTTAAATTGCAGTCTTATGCTTGAATCGGTGTCTCATAGGAATGTAAACAAAAAACAAAAAACCCCTACAGGAATGACTAGAATGTGCATTCTATTTAGCGTCTGAATTCTATCCCCTCACACCACTCAAATGTTGCATAAGTAGCAGGAGGGGGGATTTATGTGCATTTTGGGTCCTATGCATGAAAACAGCCTCCTATAGCAACCACGAAAGAGAGAGAGGAAACACAGGATCCGAGGGGGAGGAGTTACAGCTGAGAAGGAAGCGAAGCTGAGGGAGGAGTTAGCAACCAGCAGAAGTCAAACTTAGCTCAGTGCGCAGATCCTGGGAGCTCGCAAACAGACGTCGCAAACAGGGGGGTTTGCCAGGGCATTTAGCAGGGGAGGCCCAGAGTTCTGTCTCTTGGTGTGCACAGAACCAGAGACATGGAGAGCAAGGGAGCTGCTGCAGTGACCTGTAACACCTGTGCCATGTTTGTCATTCTTCCAGAGAACAAGCAGCAGTACACTTGTAGCAAGGGCAAGCTGGTTGTTTTGCTGGAGGAGAAGGTGCAGCAACTTGAGGCCCACCTAGCCACACCTCAAGCAACAGGACAGCTTCAGCTGAGATTCTTGCATTGCAGGGTTTCGGACTAGATGACCCTTGGGGTCCCTTCCAACTTTAAGATTCTATGATTCTAAGAGGCAAACTTGGTTCTGTTAGCACTGCCAGTTCTTCATAAAGGATCACAGCATTTCAAGGCACCCTCTTTCCTCAAGTGTAAAACCAGGAAAGATCAAATCTGACATTCTAAGTCCTATTTTTCAAACCTGTATGAAATGCTGCTATTTTATGAAACAATGCAGATCACAATATCTATTCTTTCATCCCCTAAAGAGAAAGAGCAGGTAGGAGCAATTTTCTACCTCCAGCTTTGGGGAGAGCTTTAGTGAAGGAAGATCAAGAAAGGACTTTGGTGTGAGGCCATTACCTATCTGGCTCACCATCAGCGAAAGTGAAGTGTAGACTGGAGGCTTGTTGTATTGTGTGGGACCTGTGAATAGACTGGGTTTTCTATAGAACCTCTAATACATTATGAGGGAAAAGGTACCTAGATAAGTTGAGTTTTTCCCTTACATGGCTTGATTTTCTAACAGTTGGCCTTTTTCTGTTCCTTCTTAAACCAATATGCATTGGGAAAGAGGCTATTTGTAGAAGCACAATGCAGTTCCCATTTCCTGGCACAGATACACGCTGTTCTTCTGTGTGACTGTCTGCATTCTTTTCTCTGGTGGCCTCTGTTGTTAAAGGTCGGGGGGGCAGTCCATTAGTGAGCAATATTTTAAGATTTTGCTAAAAATAATTGGCAGAAAAAGAGGGAAAGAAATCTCTCTCGCCTCTAGCCTGGCATAAAAATGTGCTGTCTGGAGTCTGGCTCTAGATGATTTTCTGGGACTAATTTGTCCACACAGGCTTTTCTTCCTGAGTTGGCCAACAAATGTGTGCATCTATGTAATGGGTGAAATCCCCTGGAGAATCCACGCTTCAGAAAACTTTTATATACAATCTACAAAGCCTCTTTTGGGTGTTGAGAAGTCCCTGTTTCCTTACAAAGCAAATAGATGAATGGACAAATAACTCTGATCAGGCATTTCTAAAATTCAATAGGTTCCTGACCTCATCTCTGTGTTAAGTGCACATGTGAGTCTGTGTGTCAGAATCTTCTTAATTTTATGTGATTATGGACAGCACAGGCCACTCCCCCTTTAAAGAGCAGTTCTAATGCTCAGCTACAGTGGCCAGCATCTACAATGTATTCCAGCTACTGATATGTGTTCTTGAGTGAGCGTGGGTGTGTACTGTTTGACATTAAAATAAGGAAGAATCAGTCTGCTCGTCATGTGTCTGTGGAACACTAGTCTTAAGGAGTGATAGTAATATGCTTATGAATTATTGCCATGTATCTTTTAAAGTCTGTGTTTCTATTTGTTTATTGAATTTATATACTGCCCTATACCTGCAGGTCTCAGGGGATTCACAGAAGAAAACCACAAAATACATAATCAAAATAAAAACAACAAAAACCCTGCCCCCCCCAATAAGAGGCTTGAATGATCAGGCCAAAGGCCTATCTTGCCCAAAATCCTGTCTCCCACAATAGCCAAGTAGATACCTATGAGAAGCACACAAGCTTAAAAGCACATTCGAAGCACATTCTTCCCCTCAAAGAATTCTGGGCACTCTAGCTTGTTAAGAGTTGCTGGAGGTTGTAACTCTGTAGGGAGTAAACTACAGTGCCCAGAATTCTTTGAGGGGAAGAATATTCTTTGAATATGCTTTAAGCATAAAGTGTGTATGCAGCCTTCAAGGAGCTTTAAGCCTCTGTAGATGTGCATCCTATTTTAAATTGGTAGACAGGTAGCTGTGTTAATCTGTGTTTATTTTATTTATAAAAATACATATAAATCAAAATTTCATTAAAATCAAAGCAGTGTACAACACACACACACACACACCCCAAAATCTCAGATCACAGCTTTGACAAAGAATTTGCAGCAAAAACAACAAAGAGACTTGTATCTTAAAGGCTACTAGCACATTTCTTATGCCATAAGCTCTCATGAACTAGAGTCTACTTCATTAGGTCCACGTCAAGTGTAATCCTCGGGTGCATGTATATATAAAGATGGGTGAGTGGGGTTACTGAGTAGTGGGGTCAAGTGGAAATGAAATGCAAAAACTGCAGCCAAAGACAATTCAATAGAGCATTGCTACACTGATTGTGTACAAGCCTGTGAACAAGGCACCCACTTATTCTATCTAGCCTTTCCTGCATGCATGGGACGGCTTCCTTACCCAATTCCCCTTTCCATGACCAAGAATATCTGTGTGATGTGACTATTTTGTTCAATGCCTTTTGCAGTCTCTGGTAAAATAGACAAGCTAAAGGAAAGCCTTGATGGTGTAAGGAGTCTACGCAACCAGATGTCCCGGTTTCATGAAGCACTTACTCTTGAGCAGGCGCTCACACACAGAGCTTTCTTTGCAGACAGCCACAAACAACACATGTTTTAAAGGAAGAAGATGCAATATCAGGGAGTGGGGTTAAAAGTGCAGCCCCACTCTATGGTCTTACACAGTTATGCCCTACACGTAAGCTAATATGAAAACAGACCACTTAAAGTCACTGAGAAAGCATCTGTCCACTACTCATATTTATCAAGTGTCAACAATAGGAATGAAGTGGCATGGGTTAACCAGGCCTTTAAAAACAACCACCACCTGAGACACCCCTCTAAGTATAGTTTTAGACACACTCTTTGAGAACCTCATAGTGTGGACTCACTGTCCAGCCAAGCTCATAGTACTGCACCCATTGTCGTTTTCTCCCAGTTCTCAGGTCTGATTCCCACCCACCCACAGGTTGCACTCTTAGAATGGTAGAGTAGGAAGTGACCAGGAGGGTCCAAACTCCTGCAATGCAGGAATCTTTCGCCCAATGTGGGGCTCGAACCCATGACCCTGAGATTAAGAGTCTCATGTTCTACCAACTGAGCTATGCCATACTACAGGATTTCTAACTATCAACTGACTGGATGAATACCACTTGGAAATCATGATGTCTGAGGCGACAAGAAGTGAAATAAAAATCTATGGATATTTCTGTGATGGCTCATGGGTTGTCTCTGAATATTATAGTCATCAAGTGATGACTGAATATTATAGTCATCAAGTGATGATGAAGATGCATATGTAAAACAGTTCTTAGAAGAGTGATGAACAACCTCTGCCCCTCATGCCCAGAGTTGTTGAGGTACAACTCCCATCATCCCTGAGGATGGGATTTATAGCCCAACAACTGGAAGTGCCACATAGTTTTCCATTCCCTGCCTTAGAGTCACCTGAACACAGATAGCAGGGCTGCAATCTATTATTTCCAATTATCCCAAGAATGCCAGGAATAGTAATGGTTGAAAATGAAAGCATAGCTGCTGTTTTTTCTCAATGATACTTGAGCTAATAGGTTACAAATTCAGGAATTAACCACTGAGATATTTATGAGAAAGAGAGGTTCTATTATTAGGATCCAAACAATGTAGAATTCAGCATTTAAAATAGGATCCCTCAACATTTGTGACTACAGAGCAAAGTTGGAGAGTGCCTTAAAAATAAATAAGAACTGGGGGGGGGGGCGTTTTGACACAAATTTTCTCATCAGGTCATTGAACTGTAGCCAATTTCTCTCCTCCTCATTTATCTGAAAGCGAGGCATCAGAGGCTAGGAAGCTTTGAAATGCTAGTTTTGCATGGCAATTTGAATGTTGATGGTACCATACATGCATACATACATTGCAGAATATTCCTTCCCTCTTTCGTTCTCCTCCCACCTTGAGGCAAGCGTTCTGAGGGGGTAACCAGAGATTTATGTGTAAATCATCTGGGGATGGAGATTCACAGCCCAAATTCATTCAAATGGCTCCCCCCCCCCTGTTCACAGGGATGCAAAACATGTGTCCTTCTATTCTCTTTCTCTCAGGAAGTTGAAATCATCTCAAGTCCCCACAGCGAAATCTAAGGAAAGGAATTAGCCTGCCATGTGAATTATTTAAATGGACTTCAGGGATGGGGATAAAGGGTAAGGAGATAGTTCAGAAGAGCAACATCCTGTTTACATACCTCCTTCTGTGGTAAAGATGTTGGATTCTCTAATGTATGGTGCCATAAAACAAAATGGAGCTGCATGTTAAAATTAAGATCCTGGGTTGAGTTTGGCAAATAGATGGGAGTTGTTAAGCCCTCTTTAAAGGAGAGACTGAATAAAGGACAGGGATTTCCCCTTTTATTTATCTACTTACATGCTGATTTACAAACGTCAGGAGAGTGTCCGTTTTGCCACATGTACATAAACAACATTCTATATCCAGCTGCATCATTTCTGGGTCACGTTTTTAATGCCAAGGTGCAAACATTTTGAATGATAGCAATAAAAAAGGAAGTTTTCCAGATACATATATATTCAATGTTTTCTCCTTGGCATCAAAAATATGACTCCCTCTCTCTCTCTCTCTCTCTCTCTCTCTCTCTCTCTCTCTCTCTCTCTCTCTCTGTGTGTGTGTGTGTGTGTGTGTGTGTGTGTAAAAAAGAGAATGTGTGCTATTCTTATTTATTTCACATTTATATTCCACTTGATTGTAACAACACCTCAAAGTAGTTTACAAAAAGATTTTACACACACACACACACACACACTTTCCAGCCTCTGGAATGGAAATGCTTTTCAAAATGTCAAGGCTTCCCCTGGGGCAGCAATTCCATTTGTCATCAGCTCTACAGGAGAGCAACACTGGCAGTGCATAATGGACTGCAGCTGCAAGTTCATAATGTCGGCAGATTCCCACACCCTGTTGCTTTCCTTGCTTCCCAGCAAAAAAAGAAGAAGAAAGGGAGAGGAAAACATTAAATACCAGATTAAGATTCAGAAGACCAATCCTGGATGTAAATAACACTAAAGCCAAGTAAAGGGACTTCCTTTGGAGCCCCTGCTTTCTCAGCGCGTATCACATGGCACTGTTTATTTCATTTACAACATGCCAGCCAATAACAATGTTTTCTAGATAGCTTACAGTTGCAAATGGGGGGGGGGGGAGCTGTTCTCCCTCAGGTGTGCTGCTCATATCAGGAGATATATGTAAAAAAATACTCCAGGGACATCACCCATTGCTCCTGGTCATTCTGACCCCAATGGCAAAAACGTTCTGCATGAGGGAATGCGGTCCCTCAGATTGAAAAAGACCCTGCAGCTCTAGATTGGAGTAGAACTGGGCAGAAGATGCAGGTTCAAATCCTCCTTCACCCATGAAATTCACAGTCTTGGTTTGCTGTGTGTTTTCAAGGCGTTGGGGGTGGGGTGGGGGGAGAGAAACTTAAGAGCCTTGGGGGGAAAGGTGTTGTGTAAATATAATTAATAAAAACTATGTCCTGCAAGGTCTGTCCATCAATTCAAATGCTAGTCACTTCACATCAACGCTTGCTAAGCAAACAGATAGTGGGACACTGAACATCTTCTTGCTTGCTCATTCTAAGGTGAAGTTTCCAGACAGTTCAAATTTTACCTCTTGGTGAAAGCCACAGTGGATGAGGCAACGTCCACAGTACGTATTACTGAACTCTGGTCTTAACTAGGGCTGGGCGATATATCAATGTATCATCCAAAACTGGTTTCAAGTCCATATCATAACTGACTGGACCAATTTACAGTGTAGCACTAGCAGGCTAAAAATAGAAACCCGGGGTGGGGCAGGGAGTCCCATGTAAGAATTCCCAGGACTTAATGACATTTTATTTTCAGATTAGTTCTCATTCTAGTGTATCTTGGCAAAGGAAACTACAGTAGTATCATAACCACACAAGCATATAATTTAAAAAAGGTCTGAAATTATTTCTCCTATACCCTTTAAAAGGTGGCTTTTGGGGGGAGGGCTATTGGATTATTATTATTAATAATGTTATATATTGTGATTTTTAAATGTAATGAAATGAAAATTATTGTTTGCTCTGCACTATGCTTTACAGAGCAACATGAATCAAACAGGCAGTCTAAATCATGGGTCACCAACATGGCACCTATGGATGGGCACACATATGCCCAAAGAGGCCTGTCCTCTCTTATCCCTACGCTGAAGTTTGACTCAATGCAACACTACAACAGAACAGGCTGCACTGTGCACTTGCTCATGAGGTGTGTGTAATGACCACAATTTGCAGAGGTACCCATGGGCCTTTTTTGGGGGGGGGCATCTCTTGATCTAAATTAATTACAGCCTTTATACAACTTTCTTAATGTTCTCAATGGAAAGCATTTCAGCCTGGAATCATCACTCTTCCAGTTCCACCACCATTCTTCCTTCCTGAAATGATTTCCCTCTCTCTTGTTGCCCCTGATGTTTGGAAGGACCTCCCAGCATACCTGCATGATGCCTCCTCTCCCCTTCATTCATTCATTCAACCTGGACAGCTCTAAAAGGTGATTAGACCAATACATGGATAAGATTACCAGTGACTACACACCATGATGGCTATGGCCTACCTCCAGTATTAGAGGCGGTATGTCTCTGAATACCAGTTCCTGAGGAACACAAGTGGAAAGATCACCACTTCTCATGGGCACCTGGTTGACCACTATGAGAACAGGTTGCTGGGCTATCAGTGGATGTGTCTTTTTAGGAAAAGGAGTCGATCCACTCAGAAGATCCTCTTCTGACAATAAGACCACACCCATCTGCATAACAATACTTTCCATTCCATTTCAGATATTCAGGTGGGGAAACTACATTGTTATAACCTTATTTAACTTGAAAGGAATTGAGCAGGTTTCTTTGCTTTCTCTCAGTTCCAACACTCTTAATGCTGGAATCAGGCAATTGTTTCTACAGCTTAAGTCAAGAGTCAACTTCAGGCTACAAAGAAGAGACTGCAGAGGCCCTTCAGAGTTCCTGCACTACCAGTGCCTTCCGCAGAGCTTTGCAAGCTGCTAAGCTCCAAGTTAATCATTAGAAGAAGACCTACTATAAACCTAGTGTTTATGGAAAGTTTAGTTTATGATGGGGGATGGGAAAAAGGGGTTGCAATAAAGATTTATTACGACAATGAATGACTTGCTCTAACCTTGACACCGTTTACCCAAGGAGAGGCTGGTTTAATTGCCCAAATTGCCTTTGATTGGGTGAGAGTCGGGGAACCCAGGAACATACTGAATTCAGGCGGAACAGGAAATCGGAAAACTATTGGTTTGTGCAAAGATAACTAATTAACAGGTAAGTTACTGGTTGGCTCTGAAAAAGATCACAGGCAAACTGTGCTGAATCCTGCCCTTTTACAACACAGTCCAGTGAGGCCATAGTGCAGTAGGAATGTAAGAACGTGAGAAGAGCTCCGTTGGATCAGGCCAAAGGCCCATGTAGTTCAGCATCCTGTTTGCACAGTGGGTAGCCAGATGGATAAGGAAGCCTGCAAAGTGGTGTGGACCAAGGAGCTGCTTGAACGGTTGCATTCCTCAGTTCTGTTGTGTACGGAAAAAATGATGGCATGGAGACAGGTTTGTGTAAACCAGGCTGCACATGGAAGGAGCAAGCTGCCATTTCAGTTTTCACTGAGGGGGAAATGAAGCCACGGCCATAGAAATGTCTGACCATCCCCATGTGTTCAGTTTGGGTCTCCCTTGTCTTTCACCACATGAACCCATCCGCCCTTGTGCATCATCACGCATAATGTGACAGTGCAGTGAGGATTACAGATGTATCCTGGAAAATGCTATGCCATGCCACCATATCAAAGTTTTCTTTTCCTGAACATCCCCAACCCCAATGCAAGAAAGGGAAGTCCTACATTTTACTAACACTGATCAAATTGTTCCCACAGCATTAATTCATTTCAGGTCACCATCGTGGCCTAAGATGTGAAGAGACCCAAGTGCTGCTTCCTTCTTAGGCAACACAAACAAGTGTTGTGTGAGGCTGCTCTTATAGGCTGGGCCAGGAAGCGGAAGGGCAGGGACCACCAGCCTCCGTTGCTGGACCCCTGTGGTTCCTTGAAGCAAAGGCACTTTTCACATGCAAATGATAACAGGATCATAAACAGGCTGTAACGGTAGGCATACCTACTTCGTGGTTAACTCCATCAAATAAATAGGACTTATTTCAAAGAAAACATGTTCAGGGTGGCAGTGTGAATATGAAATGTACCGTTACTGATCTTTTAGAAATCTAGGTAACTTGTGGGACAAAACTCTGCCTCTCCCAGATTACATGTTGCTCCCCACACCCCATCCTCTATTATATTTTCCTGCAGATTCCACTGGTCCCATGCAAAGGCACATGGCTAAGGCTATGTACACATTATCGGCTTAAAATGCAGCAAGGTTGTCGTCCCCCAGTGCACTTGAAGTCACACACTTGCATGTTGCTGTACACACCAGAGAGGGGTGGGATGTCTTCCTTTCCTATTTGCGTCCCTCGCCTCTGCAACTCCCAGAACTCCGATGCATGTAGCAGTCATCTGCACATGTACAATGGTTGACTCAAATGTACGCCCCTCAGCTTAATGGTGAAGTGACTGTGGCTTATGTTTCAAATCAGATGGAAGCTGGTTTAAGGGGAAATGTATCAAACAGCAGTATTTTTGAAGAAAATTCAGGATATATATGGACTGTAGTTAATGTCCTTCAAATACCAGCGGTGGGAGTGCACTGGAGCCAGAGTAAACATAATGTCAGATGTATGAACCAGACCCGTGTGTGTGTGTGTGTGTGTGTGTGTACCCCCCCCCCGCCCCCCGCAAGTGCTGCTTCCTGAAGTTCACATACAGAACCAAATCACAAAGCTGGGTGAGAAGCCTTCTGGACAGTTATTTTTTGGGGGGGGGATCCCTATTCTGAGGGATGGGAGTTCTTCCTCATCAAATGGCAATTTGGGGGTGAGGATGAGAGTGGGGTAGGGCAAGGTGAGTTAAGACTGAGGTGAAAAATCTGTTGCCTTAGGGACTTTTCCTCAGAAGCTGAATTCTCATGGGAATAAATCCAAGCTGTCCTGACTTGATCTAACACTTCCTCTTGCTCCTAGAAAAGATGTTCATAAACCATTTACAGAGCTTGGCGCCTATGTCAAATAAATTCATCCAAACATCTTATGTCACTGCCATGCTGCAGAGAGAGGGCGGAGAAGCAACAGTACACACTCCCATGCTCTGTTTATGGTTGTACCTGACTGCGACTATGGTAATTGTTCCATGCGGGGGGACCCCACGTCATCAACAGATACACACATCAACAGCAGAGAAACCCTCTTTAACCGGGGGGGGGGGGGTGCTACACAGAGGTCTAGTACAAACACAAAGAGTCATAATTTACATGGGGAAAGTCATTTGGCAAAAAGGCAAGAAGAGAGAACAGAACATCACGTCCAATGTACATATGTAAGTTAATGTGACTTCATGCACAGGTCTGTGCAGATTGTACAGTCAGACCAGCACACCCAAGTTGGGTAAGGCTGATAAAAGAGGTCACATTGGCCACCCTGCAGCAGAAAGTATGGCCACCTTTGTCTATGCATAACCAAAACATGTGTGACCAAAGGTCATCTAAGACTCCAGCTCCAGCCTAGTGCCAGGACTATCAACACGGAAGGTTCGTACGGTAGTACCAGAACTTAACCTATTCAACCAAGCCTGCTGTATATCACAAGCAGAAAACAGGAATCTTGCACAAATATATCTATATGTAGAGTAAATATAACTCAGATTAAGCAATATGTGGTACAAATGTCATAACCAGTCCAATCCTCCTCACCTTGCATGGAGCCCAGAAGATTAGGTTTGTGGGAAACACAGATTAAGTACAGAAAACAGGTACAAGATGCAGGGCCTTTTCTGTTTTGGCCCCTAAGTTATAGAACTCTCTCCACAACTGCATGTAAAAAACCCATTTATTTCAGACTACTTTTTTTCTTTAGTGAGGTCTCTTAATGCTGGAGGTTTAAAATTATTGTTTTAGTATTACTAATTTATTGGGTTCTATGCTGCTCGGTTGATTCATCCATCCCACCAAGTCTTGCATTTACCAGTGCCATTCATTGATAAAGCAAAAAGAAATAAAAGGTCACTATTAGAATGCAGGGAAGCAACGAATGTTTCTTGACAATGTTTTCAAGGGACTGACTAGCTAGTTCACAAACGAAGCAAACTCTTCTGGGAACTATTGCTGTAAACTAAAAATAAGCAATTTATTATTTCTGTCAGCAATGGGCCTCAGCACTGTTTTGGTTAGGATGGGTTTTATTGTAGTGTTTACAGCAGAATGATGTACATGTTTGTTTGAATTACAATATTTTGCTAGATTATAATGATTGTGTTCATTTATAATATATAGTTTATGGGGAATAGCTACTTCATTTTGAAGGAGGTGAAGGCCTGGTGGGGTTGTTTAAAAGTCAGCAAAATAGCTTTGCTTGTACTGTATAGTCAAATTGAAACTCTCCTTATCTATATTCCTCAGTAGAATATCTCAATGGGAAGCCAGCCTCAGTAATTCAAATTTACATTCTAGCTTTCAGTTGCATGTAGGCATTCTGCTACCATTGACAGCTCCTGAAGATTACTAAGACCATAGCTGCCAAGTTATCCCTTTTTTACAGGGATTTTCCCTTATGCTGAATAGGCTTTCTCGCGAGAAAAGCAAAAACTTGGCAGCTATGACTAAGACTACAGTGAGTACCCAAGAAATCTGATGTGCAATATACATTCCTATACATGTTCCACATGGGATACCAACCTCTTTGAGCTCTTAGGCACATTTGCAAACTGGAGGTCTTAAGTAATGCCTTACTGTAGGTGTGGGGAACCTTTGACTCTACAGATGTTGCTGAAATGTAACTCCCAATATCGCCACCCACTGGCCATGCGTTTTGGGGGTGGGAGTTGTGATCCAACAGCATCTGGAGGGCCAAATCTTCCCCACACGCCTGCCCTACTGGATCATGCCAAAGGCTCATCTAAATTGCAACCTTAGAGGTTTAGTGGGTGGGTCATCATAAATTGTAAAGTTCGCATAATATCCTTTGTATGGATTTTCATAAGTCGCTGACCGGCCACTGCAAGGTGATGATCAAGGTGTTAATGCGTTTTGCCTCCAGCACCTTTGGCCCTTACGTCAGAGAGCTGGAATGAAGGCAGTATTAGGATTTGTAGTAACAATAATAGGCTATGTGGAAAACAATTGCATATGATGTACACTGGGGTCACAATATTGTACCAAAATGAGCAAAGAGTGGATTTGTGGATTCAGAAGACTGAAAACCAAAAGCAGGTTAAACACATGACAAGCCTTGATAGCAGCAAAATGAAATGTAAGTGGCAAAGAAAGAAATTAGTTGATGGGCTTTGGGCAATGCCTTATTAAAGGAATTCTCACTGGTGGGGAACAAATTCCAAACAGCATTTTTAACTATATAAGATGGCACTTTAAAATCTTCATAAAAAATACATACCACATACCGGTAAACATAACAAAGACTATAATAAATGTATTTTAACATTAAATGTGACTAAAAGAAATTTGGCACTTACATTTCAGAGTGATCTTCTCTGACTGTTACTCCAGTTTGGAGCAGTTTCATTCTTTGAGAACTTCTTGCTTCTCCTGTATCACCACAGTTTATGGTCAACATGCACATCCCCATGGCACCACTTTCAATTCTCAGATTTTTTTTATTTTAAAAATTCTCACATCAAGCCTCATGCCTTGGTGATAACGGAGTCCATTTTGATTGGCTGCCTCTTTTGTACAGCAACGCTGGTCAGTTTTTGTCAAATTCTTCTGTAATTCAACTTCTTGTGAAGGGGGGAGTGATTTTCCCTCATTTTTATCCAGTATTCTGTTTTGTGTTTGCACATACCTCGCCTGAGACTCAGGCTGCTCAGCTGCCATTTAGGCCTTCCTGTCTCTCACACAGAAGAAGAGTGCAAGGAAGTGCTTGCTTGAGCTCTGGTTGGCTCCCCAGTAAAATCTTCTTCCTCTTGGCCTTTAGGGCTGCCTGTTTATTAAGATAGGGCAAGATATTTTGTTTGCAGGCCAGTGGGAAATTACTTACATATAGGATCTCTCTACAATCATGTAGACTAGGGAAAGGGGGTGCTTGGCAAGGGATTCAAGGAATGCACGGGATTCCCAAAGTAGATGAAAGCAAGTTAACTCTCTTCCTAGTGACCTCAGAAGTACTCTCTCATTTATTATGTATTTAGCAAGGCAGAGTGTGATTCTCTCACTGCAAACAATACAAAAGCCTGGGTATGGGGAAATTTCCCAGACTCTTTTTTGTCCGCTTCCAATTCTAAGAAAAGAAAATTATTGAAGTGGGCATGTAAATACCTCAGGTTTTCCTCACATTTAACATTCAAGCTTGCATTTCCCCCTGCCCCCCCATGGCAGCCCTGTCATGTCCATTAGCATTCACAGCTCCCAGCTGGGCCTTTAGACAAGCTTTCAATGAGCTTTCTTGTCATGTTCCCTGTCTGTTTGGGGAATCTGAAGAATACAGAGAGCAAAAAGGGCACCGGAAGGGAAGAGTTTGGAGTTCCCGAGAAGAAGGAACACAGCATTGGCCAGAGGAGCCCATGTCTTCATACTGAATAAAGAAACATGGTGAACACAAAAATGCACGTGAGGAGAATTCCTTCACTTTTTTATATGTTCTATTTTAAAAAAAAGACTTGGCTTTTGGGTTCAGCTGCTCCCAAGGTCTGGAACAGCAGGCCTTGACTTCCTGAGGGATCGGCCTCATTGTGAGGCTTCCAAGAAGGCTCACCAAGCCCTTAAATCTCTGGGACGAGGCTTTTAAAAATGAAACTTCCATGCCTAAAGGCAGCCACTCATGAAGAATTCCCCTCAGCAAAAAGGGTGACCATAGACCAGTGGTCCCATTAATTAACAACCCAATCCCAAATATGTTTATTTGCAATGCAGCAACAGGCTGTTTAGATACGGTTAAGGCTGCAGGGCTGGGGGAAGCCGGGGGCCAAAAGATCCCTTTCTATTCAATGTGTTCTATCATGTGCAGAAAGAACTCTTATTGGTCAGGCAAATATGCTCTCTCCCAAGGTCCAGTCCCTCACCCAACACAATATTAGGGCACATATACACCATTTAAAACTCTCCCATATATACACACGGTGTGTATTACAGTTAATGTATTAAATTTTATTTACACTCTTTGAATGCTCTACTGTAATCGCCCATCTCATTTTTTTAAAAAAAAACAACAACCCACCCCTATCTCCCTACATGATTATGGCCTTTCCCGTTTGACGCTAGCTTTCCGCAGACAGGAATTTTAGGAGGGGGAAGTCCATCATACAAAACGAAATAATCCCAAGAAACCTGTTCTGTGCAGCATGTTCCACCCAGAGTTCCTATTACTACAACTGCACAAACTTCCTCACAGTGAGCTGCTGACATCTTGTGGGCAGAGATAGCGTTGCGTGCTTAACCAGCTACAGGTCAAACTTAAATCCTTTAAAAGTACAGTAAAGGTGAGCAATGACAGGTGGGGTGGTGTTGAAAAGTCTCTTCTTCACTCTCTTTCCTTCGCAAAGCTTCTTCTTCTTCTCAGCTGTCTTGGTTTTGGTCTGAGAGCTACTTAGAAACTAAGTAACTCTCCTATTTTATTTTAGTTTGTTAGGCACATATATTATTAGATGCAGTTGGGTTGGTTTTCCTCATTCTTGTATGACTCAGAGATCCTTGATTTACACAATATTCATTAATTCAATTTCATCCAGATTTAATTTGTAACCAGATATCCGAGTAAAAACATCATTGTCATTTAGCACCTCCTAGCGAGGTTAGAGTTTATTGATGCAAATAAAAAATATAGAGGCTAATTTTAATCTCGATTTCTATATATTCTATACAGTAGTTGCATAATATTTTAACAAGGAGTTCTATAAGCATAGTGAACTGCAGTAGATATGAGAAGATATGGGAACTATAAAGATATGGGAATCCTTATCTAAAACCCCTCTAAAAACAAAAACCACTCATGAAATTATTTCATCCATGTTACAGTCTTGTTCCTTGAGAATTATGCAGTAACTTCATCCAATTAATGAAAGTTTTCTGTTAAATGTATTTCCACCTGACTGCTTCTAAGACCTTCCTGTTGACCTTACAAAAAGCATTTTGGATATTTAGGCAGTACATGTTTCTGAAGGCTTAACTCAGTCCTTATCCAGAGAGTCATGATTGTAATAGTGAGCTGTACATGCACTCACATATCTGATGGATGATGTAAACTCTGCCCAAAAGGTCGGGGGGGGGGGGGGGGACAGATTCAGCAGTCATCATGAGCGGTGGTTAAACTACCTTTCATGCAATTGAATGGTAATTACAACTACTTTATGAAAAGTAGTTCAAAATGACATACAGTCGCACCTTGGAAGTCAAACAGAATCTGTTCTGGAAGTCCATTCGATTTCCAGAACGTTCAGAAACCAAAGTGTAGCTTCTTCTGATTGGCTGCCAGAAGCTCCAACTGATCAATAATGAAAATTTTGTATAGATCTCAAGGGCCCTTCCAGGCTGGTGTTTTTTTGGCAGGTGTATCCTGCAACCTGTCACTGACACAACAATAGTGCATTAGTGGTGATTTTTTATTGAACCATCCTCACATCATTTCACTTTGCTAGTTGTTCTGCAATGTGAACAACACTGCATTATTTGGAGAGACACTCTTGCATTATGGCACAAGGAATACAAAAAAGCCCTCAAACGTTTGTGGTATAAATGTTACAGTATTTTTCCAGGAAACTACAGGACACACAGTGACAGGAAACAAAGCAACATGTTTGTCGTGAAACGGTTGCAGGGGCAAAGAGGATAGAAAACGGTTTTGAGTATAACTGCGCCAATACCATCAGCACAAATAATCATGAATGCACAGTAAACAAGGTGTCTGGGTGGGCCCAAGAGAATACAAAAGGAAACACTAAGAAGAATGCAGGCATGCCTGCAATTACCAGCAGAGGGTGTGGCAACCCTTCTACACCTCCTACACAGTTAGCTGCTATGGCCTTGCTCAGTTTGCAGCATTTCTAAAGGCTACGGTACTGATGGCACAGGGATGGGAAACCTGTGCCCCTCCATAGGTTGCTACTTACAAGCTGTGGTGGCTAATGCCCACTGAGACTGGTAGCGCAGAAGGCAGGAAGACCCACAGGAGGCAAAGCCAAGGATAGGCCGTTCTAATTTCGTCTCCTTTCTCAGATCTGCAAGGGACAACACTGAGGCTAAGGAAGAGGCTGATGAGGCAGTGTCACCCCTTGGACTGAATGCAAGAAAGAAGTCAGGTAGTGCCCCATTCACACTACTGGACCAGCCTCCACTGCTCCCTTTTCTTAAGGGGTGCCTATCAGATTCCTGTGAGTAGGGCTTTCAGTGTGGAATGAAGAAAGACATGGCCAGCAGCTGAGCCTTGATCAAATAGTGCTGATGATATTGAGGAATATTGCATTTTAGATTTTTGTTTTAATGTGGCTTTTAGATTTTGTTAGCCACCCCGTGCTCTGTGTGAGAAAGGGCAGGATATAAGACAGTAGTCATAGCGGTGGCAGCAGCAGAGGTGTCGTAGTATTGCTGTTATTTTTATTATTCCCTTCTCAGAAGCAAGAGAGGGCAAGCTAGATCTCTGTGTGAAAAGAAAACAAGGGTCAGAATTGTAGTGGACACCCAACTTGTGCATATTTTAAAGGAATAAGCCTCCAAGGGCCTCCTTACGATAAACCTCCAGAGGTTTCTAAACCACCACCCCTCTTTCCATCCAAGTATATCAAGAAGCAAAATCACAATTGAAGGAAACATCCCAACCAGGAAAAAGCACCTGAGGAGTAGAAGACAGGCCCTAAATCACCAAAGAGGAAGAGAACTTTCAGTCCTCCTTTCTGCTCTGTCCCTGAGTGTTGTATTCCAGATATGATACCCCTTAAAGACAGAAGCATCACAATGAAATAGAAAGTAAAACAGAGTCTGGGAGTCATTTAGTGACAATCAGCATTTTCCATACTCAAGAGTTTGTAGCTATTTTATTGCACTTGAAACACCAAGAATAAAACTGACAATCCCCATCTCCCCCACCCCAAAAATATAGCATAAAATTTTAGCAGTGATCATTTTGTTCACAGCCACAGCTTCAAAAAACTGGAACAATGAATCCAACACAGTCACACCGCTTTACAGGTCTGATTCACTTACAAAAGATACTGAAAGATTTTTGAATATTCCAGTCACATCAAGTTAACAAACATGAGAGGGACACTCTCTGACTGTTTTGTTTGTTTACATTACAAAGCTGCTTTTTTTCTTCCCTTCTTTTTGTGATTTTTTTTTTGCATTCATGTGAAATAAATATTTCCATAGAGATTTCATATATTTATATGCATATATATTTATATATTTATATATATCTTTTTATATACATTTATACTTTCTTCTCAAACCACTTTTCCAGCTTCTCCCCCAAATGTTACAAAAGCCAAAACATTGTGCAACAGTTAAAAATAAAAACAAAAATACCAAACTTTGCCTTCTCGCGGATTTTTCCCTTACCAAAAAGGGGCAGGGAGCAGGACAAAAAGTGGCTGAATTGCAGCCATGCAAGAACTAAGGAGGAGGAAGTAAAGCCATCCTAACAAAAAGGAGAACATGTGGCATAACTGAAGGAGAAAAGACAACTGGTATTCTCATTTAGGTAGGAAGCAAAGTATGAGCATATAAGGCTTTGCTCCAGGTCCTATCTGGAGTATATTTGAATATATTTATTTTTTCGTTCCACCAGCACAGTGGCAGCTTTAACGTACAATGGAAGGGTTTCCTAAGAATTATTCTGTCACACATAGGAACCTAGGAAGCTGCCTCTTACTGAGTAAGATCCTTGCTCCATCTAACTTCACTTATACTGACAGCCAGCTGCTCTCCAGGGTTCCAGGCAGGAATCATTCCAAGCCCTACCTGGAAATGCCGGGCATCAAACCTGAGAACTCCTGCAGGCAAAGCAGGTGCTCTGCCACTGAGCCACGGTCCTTCCCTACTGCTAACTTCATCTCTAGCTGGAAATTGATTTCTGGGATCAGTTGTGAAGTAGCTAAGATGACTAGACTTCAACAAGGAGCAGGCTAACTTTGCAGTTGTTTTCACATCAGTGGTAGAATGCTAGGTGAGGTAGCCCAGTTTCTCCCCACCTTGTCCAATTCAATAGGCATAAACTGTCCCTGATACAGGTATATCCCGATTCATCTTGAAAGTAATGAAATATGGAGATTACTCCTGTGCAGCTGTAGAAAATGCCAATAAATGCAGCACACCTTAATCCTGGTTCTAGATTGTTATGAGGAGTTATGTCCAAGCCAGGTATCCTCTTGTTGCTGTTTGTTAAGATTTTATTTAAGATTAGTTTGTCCCTCCTTATCCTTCTCCTTCCTGGTTATTGTGCCTTTTATTGCTCTTCACTGCTTTCCTATACATCCATGGTTTCTTTCTGTTCAAGACCGTAACGAGGGATATTTTTATTTTATAAAATAAGCACAAATATAGATGTGCAGCCCTTCATGCACCAGCAAAGGGGGTGAGGGATTGAAATATTTTTGTGGGGTTGTATAGAAGCTGAGGTTGTGCTGTGGGAAAGCCCCTCTATTCCACTTCTGCAAAGGGTAGCAGAAGGTGTTTGCGAGGTTTCTATGGGGAATGGGTTGAAATGCAAGAAAGCTTGTAGTTGTGGTTAAAAAGGTAGGGCTACGCTAAAGCAAGAGAAGGTCCAGGACAATGCTCTGGATAAGGGAAATAGCAAGATGTTTGAATAAACATTAGCAAAGGGCATTGTGGTGGGAAAGGTTAGCACAGGTACCAGCAAAAACCAAACCAGAAGTGTCACATTATTTGGACAGAATGCAAGATAAAAGTATGAGCCATTTGCAGCACTTCCTCCCCAGAACAAACCATGACAAAAGAGGCCTGTCCAGGCACAACTTTAGGATTTTTAACTGGCGTTTCCTCTTGGATCATATCACTAGGCTGTGAAAGGGAAGATGTCACTGAACATTTGACTTGGCTGATAATGACAGTGATGGTGATGAATAGTCAAAGCACATTTTCCAACAGCATCCCTTCTTGTTGGACTCCATAAAGCTCATATGGAGCCATGATCTTGTTGTTTTGTGCTCAGATAGATGCTGCTAACAGCCTATCACATACTAGAGGAAATTCCAATTACATTTGTACCTTTCACCATCTGAAATCTGCCTCACTGCCTAAAACCAAGGGGCAAACTACACATTGTATTGCAGGGGGTTGGAACAAGTGACCCTCGAGGTCCCTTCCAACTCTATGGTTCTCTGATTCTGTGTTACATTACACGTAAATGCACGCAGTGAAGCCCTGCTAATGTTTATAATGAAAAGCAGCTTCAAGAGTCTACAGTTCTGAGTGTTGTAACCCACCAACACTACACACTGTTTCACCTTTGTGGGAGTTCCAGGAGCGTTTACCCTCCTAAAGCACTTCAACCCTATTGTGGGGAGGACAAGGAGGTGGGGTGGCTTTGGGGCAGAAAGATGGAAAGCATTCCTTTCCCTTTTACCATGCCTTCAAAATCCCAGCCCCTTGATGCTGCTTGTGGGTTTGCTGCGTGCATTTTTGTGGAACATGTACTGCCTTACTGGCACCTGTAGCCTATGGAACCAGAATTGCACTTGGAAGAGGTACCCAGGCTATGTGCTCCAGAAGTGATTAGGATTCATAGGCCAGTGGGCCTCCCTGATGGCAGAGAAAATGCAAGCGTCCTTTATTGTGGAAGCCAGGAAAGGTGAACTTGTTTGTCTATAGGTATTATGCCACTGATATGGAAGAGCAAAGGCAGGGTTTGGGGAGGTACAGACAATGGATCAAAATCTGGGTATAATTGCTTTCACGGTCAAAACAGAGTTTCAGAAATGCCAGTGGCAATCAGGGCGAAGAATACATGAGAGGGCCTTGAAAAGAACTTCATGGTAGGAGGCCCCTCCTTAAAGTGCAGGTGCTTAATCAGATGTTTTGGGCAAAATTTTAATGGGATGGATTGGATGCCTTGTCACCTGTCAGTTCTCTTTACTGGAAGACTTGAGAGAAGCCAGGCTCTGCTAGGACAGACTCCCCCTTCTCTTTGAAATGTCGAGGTTTATGTTTGGAAATGATGCCAGAAATTACGAAATATAAATTCAATACAGGAAATTGTATTAATGTTTCCCAAAGAAACACAGTCAAAGCAGCTAATGCTTGACAGAATGTGTGCTTGGGAAACAGGAAGGAAGGGCCTCCTCATTCCTGAAGTACTTGTCATAATACTCTGGAAGCAAAAGCCTGGTGCAATGGGTACAGCCCAGACAGGCCAGGCTATCAAGGTTTATCAGATTCACCACCTGAGCAGAGGTTTTCACAGAGAAATGGGTCAAAAATAGTTCAGTGGTCAGGAAATTTCAGTGCTGCTCAACTCAAAAGGAGAGAACTTCATTGAAGTCCAATGTAAGATCAAGACATGTGAGCACTGGCAGCTGAAAAATTAGGCCTGTGGTTATAGATGTGTAAAGATGAGCTGCCATGTATGTTTTAAATGCTACTAGTAGGTGAGGATAATGAAACAATAATGAAACAAATTGACTGAAATCCAAGTAATTTGAGTGGGGGAAATGCAAACAGGTCCTCAGGTCTATATTTTTATGGCAAGTCCCCCCTGATATGAAAGCCCTTCTCACCTCAGTATAATTTTTTGTATTCAGCTGAGCATCAAAAAAACTCCAATGATTCAATCACATTATACTTTTTCTGTTAGAAATTGGAAAATGGTACACTGACAGCCCCTTCTGAGTAAAAAGCAAACTCCTGTTTAGGCAAATCAGATCCTGGTAAACGGTCCTCCTTTCCCCTTAGTCACTTTCCCCCTCATCTCCAATGGGAAGTTATTCTTGCACTTTGCAAAACTTGGCTTTATATTGACAGATGTCCGCCCTGCCTTGCAAGATGGAAAGCTAAGCACTTCAAACCATGGAAAAGGCAAAATCACACCATTCAAAATTTACACAGAGAGTTTTCCCCACTGTTGTTGTTGTTGCTCTTCTTGTTGTTACTGTCCCCAAACAAGCATGTTTGTTTGCTTTGAAGTACACGTAGCTGTCTATAAAGTTAAATGTCATGCAAATGAAGAAAGTGCCATTTATAAGTTCCCTTGGTAGTAGAAGTGCACGGTAGTTAATCTTACATCAAAGAGTAAAGACTTTTAAAGTTTCAAAAAAAAAAAGATAACAAGAAACGGAAAGACTGCTAAAAAATTAACAACCATCACACTTCCCATACCTGTACTAGAAGGCAAGAAGGTGATGCCAAAAATAGAAGATCTTTCAGCCCCTCCATATGCCATCAAAACAACAATGGTGTCAGGGACATTCTGGCCTGTGAAGAACCCATTCCTGCATTCCTTGAAGATGACTTCGGTGTTTTTAAAAGCAGATGCTGTCGTTTGACCCCAGTTTGGAAGTTTCCTCAGTCTCTACATTGGGTTCCTTTCAATAGGATGTGCGATTCTGATTGCCAAACCTTTTCCCCAGGCATATATAGAGAGTACACCACCACAAGGAGTCCTATTATGGCGTAAAGCACTCTGAGATTTGCCAGAAGCCCACATCAGAAATCCTGCCCACATGTCCAGCTTATTTTGTGCCCTTTTGCACTTTCAAGAACAATTTGCCACAAAGTCAACCTCAAATGTAAACAAGAACATATTAAGCCCCACCCACCCTATCCCAACTTCATTAAAAATCAGCCACAAACCCAAACAATTGATATTTCTAGGTATTACATAAATATCCATTTTAGCAAATACTCAAAATCCATTTACGAAATAACACGGAAGGGTTTTGTTTGTTTGTTTTTCATATAAAAAGGCATGCGCTGAAAGTACAAGAGATAGCGAAAGGTTTCATTTTGTTTCTTGAAAGCATAATCAAAATGTCTCAAAGTGTCATTAGTAAAGCTTGCATTCTCTGTCTTTGCTGGAAAGTATTGGCCTCTATTTTTATTTCAAATTGAAGGGGCAGTTCTGTTTCCATAGTGCCCGCATCTTCAATGCTGTCAAATTGCCTGAAGTGTGTATGTGGGAAATTGTGGGTCTAAAAAGGTTCAGCCTCCCCTCTTCCTCTTAATGGTGAATCTAAGTCTTGAAGGGACAGAGGGGGAAAGCATGAATCAAAATTCTGCCAGAAAGGAGCAAAAGGCCAGTTCAAAGAAAACTGAATTCTAAACAAAATGAAACATCTAGGAGATCCTTACTAAGTTGAATAAAGGAAGTTTCTATGATGTGTTGGATAGTGGCAGAAACTGCCTCAACTATATCACTGCATTACAAATAAGGTGAAAAATACCTTATTTCTAACCTATCATTTCATTTATTTGTGTGCTCTTAGACACATTATAATGCCAATATAGTGTTAACAGTTTCATTTCATGCAAGTTCTGAAAAGAGAAAGGAATTGTCACGAACCCCTATTGGTCCAGGCACACAAAAAGGTACGTTCTCTAGGAAGAGAATGGATTTTGCATTTTATGCGCCATAAAGCCATATTCATCCCAGCAGAATTTTACTAGGCTTTCATGAATATAGGCTGATACTTATGAGATTTTAACTTCACACAGAACAGAAGATGTAGATGTAGGTATGAGTGACAGCGGCGCAGTGTGAACTGCTCCGGATTTAGATAATGAATGGTGGCATAGAAATATTTAAAAATAAATAAAATGATTGAGTTCATGATCAAGCAAGAATCTTGCGTTGCATGTATGCTTATCGATCTGGAATTTAGGTAAGGAGGGGCAATATAAAAGTATTTTTCATTTTGGCTGAGATCATAATCGAGCAAGAACTTTGCATTGTGTGGAGGGGCATCAATCTGCCATTGCAAGGAGGTGGCTTCTGATTCTGCATTGGAACATGCTCCCCTTTCTCTCAGGCCCCTTAAGACTTAGTAGAAAACAGCAAAGAGACCAAAATAAATCATGTCCTTGTGAGAAACACAGTTAATTTTAAGTACTGAACCAGGGTGGTTCCATGAGCTCTATGGGCAGTAGTGGCTGAAGGCTACTATCCCCCCACATTGGGTTTCTCCTGTTAACCACAGAAAAGCTTTTTCATGCAATAGGGTGTCTTGCCCTGTTCTACTACAATGGCACAAAGTGGCAAAACGCAGAGCGTGTGAAACAGAAGGAGAAAAAAGTCTATTAAATTCTTGGTTTATTTTGGTGAGGAGCTCTGTGTGTGAAAGGAATTCCAGCAAGAACCAAGGAGGAGAGTCAGCAGCAGCAGCCAAGTTCCCTAGGTAAAGGATAGCAGGGATCTTCCCTTTGTAGTGAGGCAGTGAGAAACCTGGCCTGAGGGGCTGATGCTTCAGCTGAAAAACATAAAAGGAAACGGCTTTTTACTCCACCAAAATGGTGATCTTCCCATCTGGTTCTTCCCCCCCAACCCCAGCCATCCCCACCCCAAATAATTATCCTTTTCTATTTGTGAAGCCTTGTCCTCCAGCTGGCATCCACCTCTCAAGCTTTGTGGTGGGTCAGGGGTGAAGGAGTGAAGAGATGTCCAGGAGAATGTAAAGCATTCGGTCACACCCACACTGTACACTGAAAGCGTTCTTTGGTGTCATGGCTTCGCCCCAGAGACTCCTGGGAACTGTCATTCATTAAGGGTGTTGAGAGTTGGGTAGGAGACCCCTTACAGAGCTACAGTGCCCAGCACCCTTAACTAACCACAGTTCCCATGATTCATTGGGGAAAAACATGACTGTTAAAGTGGTATAGCAGTGTTTTCATTGTGTGGGGTGGATGTGGCTCATGTTGAGGGGGCCACCTTCTTTCCACCACTATCACCACCAGACTACTTTTGAACAGCCTTGCCCTGAAAAGAGAGCAGCAGCAGGAGGAGAATAAGAGTAGAGCTGCACCATCCCGGTAGCCGCTTGCACCCCAAACTACTAAGTGCCACCACCTCTCAAGGGGAGAACAGAGCATTCAGGCAACCCAAATGAAAATAACAGGCAAGAGCATACACCTAGATTGTCAATTAGCCTCAGACAAGCATAAGAAGCCTCTTTAGTGCTGTTGAGACATCACTCTTGCACTGCGAGCTGGACGGGGAATTAAAATAGCGGTTCCGTGTAGCACAGATCTTCCCCATTAGCATCCTGCAAAGCCTATACACATGATGAAGGAGGAACAGGGCCTGGCAGCTATTGAAAAAATGGGAGAGGGGAACTAATTTTGTTTAAAAATATTAGGGAACAGGTTCCTCCACCCCCTTTTGAATGCACATTCACTCTGGAGGACCAGTTAACCTTTTTTCTTAAATTCCCACATGCCAGGGAAATGACATAATAAGGCATCTCTGAGAAGCAGGGGACAGAGGAAGGCCTGACATACCATTTTAGGTGCTTTTAAAAATGGCCCTTCCTTGTTATGCTGAAGTGCAAGTGCAGCAAGGCATTTTCATTAGAATTCCAAGCTCTACAGCTGAGAGAAACCAGAAAATGATGGGAGGGAATCCTCTTGCTTGCACTGAGCCCCAGAGAAGCTTGTAAAACAGTAAGAAGTCTCCCTAACCCTCTCTGGCTTGAAACTGTAAGGAGCATCACAATGTTGTTGTGGTTCCCCACCCCAAATTTGTGCATGCATCTATTGCTGTACATGCAGCAGTGCAATAAGGAAGCGTCAAAAATATATTTTTTTTCTACAAGTCTAACAGTGACTGCACATGGGCAGAAGTGAAAGCCAGTTGAATCAATAGCTCTCTGCATAACCATGCTGAACAAGCTTGTGAGTCATCATCCCCCACCCCCGTTCAGTTGGAAAAATTGCCACAAATTAGATATGGGCTGGAAGATATGGCAAGGTGACACAGAAAACACCAGAATGCAACCATCTGACAAAAATGTTATCTAGATTCTCTATGGTACCTAAATGAGGGAAGGATGGCTATTCCTCAGAAAACAGTTAGTGTGGAGGCAAACAGGAAAAGCAGCTACTGCAAATAGGGTAGATGATTCTGTCAGTTTCACTTTTTCTCTGTCCCCCCCCCCCAACCTTAATTTAAGTTCACCACATTTGTATCAGTCTGTGATTTTTCTTTTTTAAAATTCCTCATTAAGATTTGCTTGCATTTTAGTGCACATTTCTCCTAATATACACATTTTTGCAAGTAAATTATCTAATGTAATGCATTTTAGCATGTTGCTTTCACTAATATATATGTATTTTATGCACACTTTCCCCTAACAGACATATTTTTGTTCTGAACAGTGTGAATTTCACAAGTGGGAATTATACAGGTTTGCATGACATTTCTCCTCCATCCCTAACTGCAAACAAATTTGTTTAAGCCCCAGTGGGGTGTGTTCTTGTACATCACCTTGAACACTTTTTTATTTAAGCAGAGAGGCAATTCATAAAAGCAATGAATGAATGAATGACTCTAACTTCAGTAGTAGTTTTCAACAGAGTGAGTAACCACTATCACGCTGGCCGCTAAGGGCTAGCCGTGGAGTCTCATCAAACCTGGACAAAAGATACTCTTCTCTGCTATCAGGGATGCCCATATGGAATCTTCTTGCACTCACATCAGAAACAGATGATCAGACACACGTGAAGTATCTGATGCTGGACTGTATCATTCCAGAGTGCAGGTGGGGGCTTGTGTGTTTGAATGTTCCCGCCTATTAAAAAACAAACAGTGTATACCCTTAACTTCATTTCTGCACCTTCGCACCTTGTTATCAAGAAGTATAGAGAGTGATAAAATAACACAGTTTTTCCCTCTTCACTTTCAACTCTACCTTATGGATAATAAAGTTATTTTCATTTCTTTTGATGATTTAAATTGGCAGTGCATTAGTTAACATGAAATACGAAGATGCATCTTTCTTTACTGAGAAAACACCTATGACAGTCATAACATCACAGTAAGAAAATTAATAGGGATGGGGAGAAGAATGTGGGAGCCCCAATTCTGAATGACATCACTAAAAGTTGAAACTTCTAAACTAATATAAACCGGGTTGGGTTGGTATTTTGCAATTAATTTGGCTTGCTCTGGCATAATAAATATCTCCTGTCACGTGACCAGATTCAAACATCATGTTCACAATTTATTTGACGTGGTGAAATTACCATGTGAAAAAGTGACCTGCGAACTGGGTCTGAGAGAGAGAGAGAGAATGTTAAACTTGCTCTAACTCCAAGAACCAGTCATTAGACATTTCTATTCCATGCATGTCATTGCTACCAATAAAATACCATTCTGAGCCTACCACATTGGGGGGGGGGCGGGGTTCTTCTCCATTCTGGCACATGGATCTTAGCAAATCATCAAACAATAATGTGTGACTATAACTGGTGGGAGGTTAAACTAAATATGCATGAATTGCCTTCGAATCTCTTGTAATTTAATGCCATGAATGCATCCTTGCATAAAGGCAAATGAATAATCCCTGTCTGGGATTCCCAATGCGGTGCCTGCAGGCACTACAGCACTCTCAGGCATCTGTCAAGGCCCCCTCCAATTTTAAGTTTTGTTTTAAAATTGTGGTTTGGGGCTTTTCACTGTTTGAGGGGGAGGTACCTGCGTTTGGGGGGGTGTTGCATGTTTATTTTTATTTTTAAAAAAATCTGTTTTATTTGTTGGGAGTGGTGGTGTAGGTGTTTGATTTTGAGAGCTGGGAGGAAGGTCTGAGCACTGTCCGTTTTTCTTCTGGGAAATTTATTTTATTTTGTGGTGGCCACAACAGTTACTTAGATTTCCAAGAGCGCCCCCAGGCCCAACAAGTTGGGGGAACCACTGACACAGATAAAAGTTCTTTCAGGAAGGTTTTGACCTAGCTACAAATATTGTGAAGCCATGCATAGATGTGTTACATGTGGCCTTCGCTGCTGTTCTTTCCTTCTACTGCCTTGCTTATACTCACACCTTTAATTTATACTTATTTACTCCTGTTTACACCGTGGAAACGGAATGTTCGGTTTTCAATGGTATGACAAGAGTGGCTTTGAGAGGGATCACCAAGGCCTGGGGTTGACTTACTGTGGTAAGACAGAAGGTGCTCCAGATCTGTGGAAGTGAACAATTTGCCATTTGCCATCCCGGCGGTGCCAGATTCGGGTCTCCTCCGACTGTGCAGTGCGAGGGATCCCACTGGTGTCGACGTACTGCGTGATGCGGATGTAGGCAATACAGGCAGATTCATCTCCCATTAAGTGGATGTGAGGGTTCAGGATGGTAGTGTGCACCGGCTTGCTGTTTCTAGACCACACTGGGGGTTGAGGGGAAAGCCAGTCAGATCAATGCTGCCTGCGCCTCCACATAACTAGGACGGACATCGTTCTCTAATCTTTATAAAATCATTGCAGCAACAAGGGAAAAGAAGGCACATGCAGAATATTTCTAGGCTTGTTTCAGTTTATGTCCCAATCGTAGAGAGATTCTTCTCTTAAAAATTCATTAAATTGCACTCACTGACCAGTTCACATTCTAAAAACTAAAAACATCGTTTGGGATTTCAACATTGTCAGCAAAAGTACTGTAGCTTGCCAGGTGGAACAATCCCCCCCCATGTGCTGTCCTGTGGGGTACTCCTGACACACACACCCCGCCCCCAATTGGGGGGAGGGGGCATTGCGCAAGAGGAAGCCCTCAAACAGGGCTAGTGCTGACAGAGTTCATTAGGTGAATCCTGCCCATCCACTCTACACATTCCAACCATTTATGATTTGGTTTGAAACTTTGGAAATGAGTGAGAGGTTAAGAGCACAAGCCTAACCAAGTCTACTCAGAAGTAAACCTTCAAATGCATACCTATGAACTTACAAAGCTGACACATACTATTAGTCCATCCAGCCCAGCATGGTCTATTCAGACTGGGAATGACTTTCCAGGGCCTCAGTCAGAGGTCTTTCTTAGCCTTGATACAGATATGCTTTTTAACAGGAGGTGTCAGCAATTAAATCGGAGTTCCTGCTGTATCTCTGATATACTGCCCTGCCCTTAAACGCATGTGCTAGTTCAGCCAAGTTGTCCTTATCTTTTCAGAAAGCTCAAAAAGAGATAAGACAAATTTAAGGGATGTTAGGCCTGTCTATTGCTGTGAACCCAAATGCTCAAAGGATGAAATTTCTACTCTGACAAGCAGAATCTTGGTGGGTAACAGGATAGAAGATTCCATCTACCGGTATATGCCTTCAAATCTCTTAACATAATTTATTTTAAAACAAATTGGTTGTAGTTAAGAGGCTGGTCACTGGGCTAGACTGACTGATGAAGTAACCCAATATTGCAAATATTTCCATTCTGATAAGTGAGTCAAAGGGCCTTTTGACAAGGCAGAGGGTGCTTACAGTTTTCAAAGTAGAATCTATGGAAATCCAGCCCTTCCACAAGGTTCCCTAGAGCTTCTGGTTCAAAAGCTGTCATCCCAGGGTCACACATTTTCCTGGAAGAGCCCATGAAAGGACCAGGGTCAGGGTGGAGAGAGAAAAGAAAGTGAAATAACCTCATTGTCTAGTCACATGTCTTCATTCCTATGGATTTAACACCAATGAAGTTAATCTGTCTATGCAGTACAAATACATAATTTATTTCTCATAATATATTTTAATTTCTCTCTCTTAGCTCTTATGCATACCACTGTGCTCTGTGACATACTTCAATAGCTTCTCTGCTTCTTGGCCTGTGACCTTAAAGGACATGTTTTTCTCAGTTTTGAAGAGTGAGGGGCTGCAATAATTTCCTAATGGATTGAAGAAATTGTCGTTTTGGTGGCAGGTTAAAGGAAGCATCTGTAAAATCCTCCTGCAGGATGGACAAGCTTTTTATTTGCCCTTTATTTGCCCTGGATCTTTCCCCGTGAAAACTCGCTCTTTAAAGCTCATTCGGAGCAAATGGCAATCCACGAAATATCTGAACTGACATTTGCTCTGATTTTGATGTATTGGCAGGTGGGCTCTTTCTAGGCCCAGGAAAGTGTGAATAAACTCAGAGCAGTGCTGGCTCCCAATGTTTTTCCAAGCACAATCTGCAGGGCTGGTGTTAATAGCCCTGAATGGTTATGGTCTGTTTCATATTAGAGAACACTCCCTGCAGGGTGTATGAGACCACCCACCAATACATCAAAATCCTTTTGTTCCAGTGGGCTTTTGGGAGAGAAGGTGGGAGGGTCACTTTGTTGACTGTGTGAGCTGGCAGAGATTTTTATGTTTCATAAATCTACTAGGCAAGGTTCTCTGTCAACTCTTCCTTGTCGCTGATTCGTTCTTGATTTGTTGTCTATACTGTATCTGTAATCTAATCCGATATTGCTTCATATTGTTTGTATTAATTGTTGTTTTATGCCATGCTGCTAACTGCGTGGGGGACTTTATGGAGCCATCCTTGGACAGATTCAAAACAAATCAATAAAATATATCCAGCTTATTGAAGTTAGCAGAATATGCATCAGTTCCAAGCTGGTGCTGGCATCCTGCATTAGTAAACAGATGGGTTTCAACTGAGGTTTCAAATAATGTGTTTTTTAAAAAAATAGGTGAAAGGCACTCATTTAACCCATTACCCATAATGGAAATACAGTACTATTATAAATTACAGAAACTGACTTTGGGTTCCTCATCTTGTTAAGCTTTAATGATTAATGATTTAGTGCTAACTATGCTGAGATGAGCATAAAGTAAGATTCATTTAGGAACATGGGGCTTATACTGAGTCAGCCTATTGGTTCCTCTCACAGCTCTACCTGGGAAGGCGAGGGATTGAGCATGGAACTTTCTGCATGAAGTGCAGAAGCTCCAGCACTGACCTGTGCTCCTTCCCATAAAATTACCGTGCTAACTGGTTGATTCATAAAGATAGAAAGGGGTTTTGTTTGCACATTTGTTTTCAAACAGGCCCTTCTTGTAGACAGGAGAAAAACAAACTCAGCAGCCTCTACTCTTCATCAATAAACCCATGCTTCTTTGTTCTCTTATCCAGGAATCCAGGGCCTTTGCTTGCTCACTCAGCAGTAATAGCTGCAATTCATCCTTGGACTGCAAAAGGAATCCATCCATTTTAATTTTGATGGGAGATAATAATGACAGAGTGGATCGGTATGAACAGAAGAAACAGAAAACACAAGTTCTTGAAGTTCATTTCTAGCTGTGCTTTGAAAACCCATAAAAGAAAACCACTAATTTGCTTGCCTTCAGAGCAACCCGACATTTCAAAACTGTTTTTTCACAGTTAAGGCCATTTGAAGGATTTCCTGCTAACCCTCTTCCTACACACTGGGCCAGCTCAGGAATACACTTTGCTCTCTTGTTAAAGTCAAAACACCCACTGGGCACACTCACGTGTAGGACTCAAAGTCCCCATTGCTTATTGCTTCAATCAGCTGCTCCGTCACCTTAATGATTTCCTGTTTTCGTACTGTTGGTTTGGGGGGGAGGGGAGAGAAGGGAGAGAAAATATTGAATGTAAATAAGACGGTGAGAAAGCGCATTGTTAGAGCTGTGTGGATGTCACAGTGCTGTGAACCGCAGAAAGTGGTAGTGCACGTAGAACTCAACTTTCCAAAAACTTTCTAAAAATGCCTGCTTTCATTTTTTAAACGCACCTCAAGTTTCTAGTCCTTATTGCTGTGAAGATGTGTTTGAAAATCTTTGGGGCAATGCCTTTCAAAATCTCAGCAGGCAGCCAAGAAGATCAGAGGATGAGGTCCAGGGCTTCTTTGCTTCTGCCCCTCTCAGAACTACCAAAACTAGAAAACCGAATTGTTTGCATACAGAATTTTAATTTTATTTTTTTATATATACAGACAGCCCTGGATAGTCTGATAGAAGGCGGGAATTTAAAGAAAGACTTACTAGATGGAGAGATTATAAAAACAGCTGGGAAAAGATACTCCTCCAGAATGAGGAAGATTTAGAAATCTTTGGTTCTGTTTCTACCTTTCAGTGGAAGGGCTGAGGGAAAGGCCAGCTCAGTATTTAGTGATTGCCTAGAGCAGGGAGGGGTGAGGCACATGCAGCCTTCCTGATGTTGCTGGATTATTTAGCCATGCAGGCTGGAGGTGGCAGATTAATTCCCAGCCTCGGAAGAATCAACTACAGGGCAAGCCTTACCATAAACATCTCAGCTGTGGTGGTGCTTGGCAGGTGACACACAAGCAGCCTTCAGAGGTATTTACAGACATGGCTGGGGCTTTCCTGCCAGCCTGCACAGCTCTTTCAACACAGTGGCTGAGGCACAGACAAGCAATTATACCAGGCTTAGGGAGGCAAGCTTTTGTTGCTCAGCTACATTACACCCCAGTAAGGAGAGGAACTTGCAGAGGAAAGAAATGGAGCAGCAAGGAGACCCTGGTCAGTGGGGGGAGGATTGTAAGAGGGGGGGGGAGAATGAGAACAAAAGGCATCAGTGCAGACTATGGACTGAGAGGAGACGGAGGAGAGCGTTGTTACAAAATGGCACCTTTCTTGGCCGAAGAGCAGCTTGTTTTCACTTTTGGCCATGACTGCCACTTCGTTTAATAACAAACCTTGGCAGGGCAGGCTGCTTTCCTGGCACTCTGAGCAGCACTATTAGAATAGCCATGGTGGTATCTCCTTTTGCATGTGCAATTTTTTGCACAGTGGAGAGCACCGTCTTAGACTATGGCCAGGGGGTGCGACAATCACATATGCAAACACGGCTCACCAGTTTGTGGGAGCGTCCCACACCAGTAGCAGCATCTTCACTGGAGAGATGGCTCTGGTCACACCAGTCAGGAGACCCACACAGGTGCCAAGTGGAACCTGTTGTGTTCAGAGGCCTGAGACTCTTAGTGGCCTAAAGCACAGCGAGGTTGTCCCCTTCTACCGGCCTGCTGTGTTTCAAGTTGCAGCTGCACACTGTACACATCAGAAAGGGGGCCAGGATGCCTTCACCTGATGTGTGTTACCTGTTTGGTTTCCCTGGCAAACTCCTATTCGTGAAGTTGTCATCTGAGCATGTGCAATGGTGGTCTCAAATGTACACACCTCAACTAAACTGCGATTGTGGCTTATGTTTTCAAATCAGATGAAAGGTGGTGTGAGGGAAAACACACCAAACAGCAGGATTTCTTTAGAAACTACTGGTTGTTGTTGTTTTGTTGTTAATAGTAGTAGGATGAATTGCAGGATTGGTATTGATATCAAGCATAAAATGTGTAAATGAATGACATGTTACAAGGTGCTCCCTTCTTCGGGCTGTGTTTAAAAGCTCAAGATATGGGAGGCAGCTTTTTCCTTCCTTTAAGTTTCTAAAGGTTCAAAACATTGGTAAATATGTAATTTTGATCTCTGCATAGGGAAGCTGTTGTGGGGATGGCAGCTTGATGAGCTGAGAAATGCCAGATAGGGAAAGATTTAAGCACACAGTATCCCAAGCCACTGGCTTCTCTGCCCAAAGCCTTCCTCACAAACCTTTTTCTTTAAAAAATGGTGCAGGGACTCGTTACAGGTACTTGGATCTCATGTGCTGTTAGCCCCTACACCTTTGTGAACAAATGACTTGTTATGGGAGGCTGTGTGCCCCGATTAGATGGGATTATTATTCCTGAAAGGCAGGCTTGAAGTAGTGGCTGTGAGGTTTAACTGGATCTCTGTGTCAGAATCTGTGTGGGTTACTTGCAACAACAAAATATGAACAGCCTCTTTGTGCACTCTCCCCCCCCCCAAAGGAATGAGAAAATGTGCCAAGTCAAGTTCCTCAAGTTTCTTTCACTGCCCTTCAAAAGATAGATGCTTTAAAGTTTGGAACAACAAACTTCTTTAAAAAACAAACACAGGGGCCTCACCATTACCCTCCTTTTCACTCTTTTTTATTTTAAAGAAGCCTTGAAGACAATACAAATTTTAGGATGATTCTTTTCTGTCCTCCTTCCTTACCTCTGCTTTTTGTTGGATCTGCAAGAGGGCTGAAATCTCTTAGAAATCCAGCAACACATTCAGGGAACTGGATCTTCCAAAAGACTGTGCCAAAGCATTCCAATGTGCTTATTAATAAGGCTAAAATATGGGTGTCCTGTGGGTAGATCTAATTCCCTATACTAAAGAGACAAAGTGGTTAATGATAAAATGCGCAGGGAAGTCTTTCCTCATCAGCAGTGTTTTTATCATTTCATATTAATTTGCCACACACACACACACTCCTGCCTTTCCTGTGGGACTTATTCCCGGAGAGACAAATTTTCAATTAACTTTAATGTCAGGCCAAAGTCCATCTCCACAGCAGATGAGTTCCTTTCATTTGGGGAGACTTTACAAATTAACACTGATTTCCCAAGCTATTATGGGAACACTGCGGCCTTGTCAGGCGGTAAGAAAGAGGCCTCACTAAGAGTCTTCCCAAAGACTGGTTTAAAATGGTGACAGTGAAACTACTTCCATAAAGACTCGGTGGAGAAGAGGAATGAAAAAGTCAGTGTTTGCCAAGTTGTTAGAAAATTCACAACACCCTGCAAACTGAACCGAGGAGAGCAAGGGATTTAAGTATCTAGGGCAGCCTTTTGCAAACTTGAGTCTCCAGATATTGCTGAACTTCAACTCTCATTAGCCCCTGCATGCATAGCAAATGGCCAAAGACAATGGCAAAGGTGAGGCTGGGCATGAAAAGGACTGTTGAGTCCTTCACATGCTGCCCTGCCAGCCCTATGCCAGCCCTATGCAACTTGATTCACCTGGCAAATCATTCAGATCTGATCCCAGCCTCGTCAAGTGGTACAGGGCTGGCAGGCTGGCATGAAGAGCCAAATGCGCAGTGCTCCCTAGAAAAATGTGCCCAGTATCATCGCCCCGGGCATGCCCCCCCTCCAACGCTATGCCCCTGAGTAGGTGTGGTGCAGTGGTATGTACAAATGAGGTCTAATTGCCTTGCTAATTCACAAATGGTAGTCACAACAGCGGTATTATTCTGCAGGAGAATATTGCGCATTGCACATAAATTGATACAGGACCACTTATAATGAAATTTGAGTCTTTTGGACGCATCACAGTAAATTTCTGCACACAGTTGGTTTTTCTTGTACTTCACAAAATAGGATTTAGATTGCAAATTCACAACAGAATAGTTTTGTGACAGCTGAACAGTTTTACTGACCAATGCTGGTCAGTGGGCTATAGAGTAAGGATAAAGTTTTCATTCATTTAAAAATGGGTGAAAAATAAAACCCTAAACTTCAAATTTCGTTTTAGTATTTGAACAACTCTACCTATATAGGCTGACAGCGAGAATTGCCTAGGGGTCCATAGTCTCACAGCTATTGACATTGACTAAAAAGGGTTTCCTTTTACTTCTTCCACCACAGCATTGTACTATACCTTTGGTGTCTTCATCCTCAATGGTGGTGTTTGTGCTCTCTGAAGATTCCTGGAGAAAGAACGGAGAGGACAGAAGCAAAATAAGATGCACCCAAATGGCTTCCCCCCCCAGAAAAATCCTGACCATCGGTAACCCATCACCCAGGTTCTACCTCAACAGGACCAAACACTGCAAAGGGACGAAAACCAGGTAAGCATCAGATAAAAGCACTTGTCAGTAACCACGGCTTTTGCTTTGTGACTATAATACTTGTCTTGACTTTGAAACCACAACTGAGCCGGAGGTCCGATTGTGAAGAATCTTGCAGGAGTGAATTCACTAGTATTCCACTGCACTACTATCAGGAGTGAGAGGCTTGATGTCTCCTACAGCTACAGCTAGCAGGGGGCAAGAAGGGCTGTGTAGGAGTGAAAGACACCATGTTGACTACAGTTGGGAGAGGAATGTACAAATTAACAAAGAGAGGGAGCTAGGATGAGAGAGTGAGGGAGATTGTGCAGGAGTGAAAGAGACCACATTGACCGCATAGTAAAGAAAGAAATGTACACTCAAACAGAGAGGGCTGCCAAGACCCACATGGACTGCCAAAGGCTGACACACACCTCTTTCCATAAACAGCCAACTGGTACACAGATTAACACAGAGAAAGGGAACCATTTGCTTCTCATCAGAACAACTCTGGTAGCTGGACTGCAACCACCAGTTCATCCCACCAGAGACGTATTGCAAACAATATTAGACAGCAGATTGACCATGGCCATGCCAACCACTTGGTCACCTGTGACTGAACAGTTCCAGCAAAGCCGTATAAGATGGCCTTCCCTTCATGGCTGCTTGGACTGGTGCAGCTTGCAGATCTGCTAGAGGAGAAGTTCCATGGAGAACCTTGCACTAGATAATGGAATTAGGTTCTCAGTGCTCTTGGGCTTCAACTATCCTTCTGCTCCAGCTGTTCCTGTTTAGAAGGATCCCCATAGGGGAGGATGCTGCTCTGAAGGAATTACTTTCAGCCCTGCTTTCCACACCTCAGAGTGATTCCCCAAAGCAGGGAGGGCTGGAACATGTTGAGAGGCCCAACATTATCAGCATTGAGGAAGACAAAGGACACTCACCATTAACTGAACGCTGGAACTGGACTTTCTTTTCTGGAAAAACAAGGAGAAGAGATAGGACAAGAAGAGACACAGAGTGAGAAAGAAGGAAGAGAGCAGAACATGGGCTGCAGTGGGTCCTAGGACACCTTTTTGCGATCCTACTAGAAAGGTGAAGAATTTGTGAATAAATCTGATGCTTAATGCCAAAGAGAAGTCAAATCTACCACAATGCAAACCATGCCAATCTAACTTTCCAGCACAATTAACAAATCCATCAGCCTTGTCCACTATTCTACGTTTGGACCCACAGATGTCTGCATCCCTATGAACCTTAATATCCTGACCCAGGGCAGGCCTCCACCTTAACATCACTAATCCAATCCAACAAAAGATTTTCTAATCCAATCCAACAAAAGATTTCTAAGCTGAAGAGGAACCATGTTTTGAGATCCGCAAATACTCACTAGTCATCAAGCTAAAACTGCCACACCAACTTCACTTGTGGACACGACAATATCTGAATACAGCCCTCCGCAAAAGAAATGCTATACTTTTCCAACCCTCCTTGCCAATGTGACTTTGCATCATTCTACTTGTGGCAGCAAGAAGCTGGAGACATTAAAGACTGGAATTGTTCACTTTGAATCCTAAAAGAATAAAGCCAGAAGAAATTCATATGATCCTCTACTGCACCGAATGAGGATGGGCATTTTACGTCTATAGCATCTCTGAAAGCCTTCATAGACAGTTACACTAGTGCTGAACAGTCTTGTTATTCACTAATCTAAATCTGCATTCTCACTGTGATCGAAATTTGTTGCTTCTCATCCTGTCTTCAGTGGTCACTCTTCTAAGGTCATGTCTGCACATCATTTTGGCATAATTCAGGTACTGTACCAGTAAAGCACTTTAAAGTCTTCACTATCCACACTGTAAGATGCAAGCATCTTGCCATTTGCAATGGTTATGAGATAATATCAGTGTTTGTTTGGAGCAGCCCAGTTATAATGCTATACATTGCACCAAATCAGAGTGGGGGTTGTTTAGGTGGGATGTGAATGCTGATATCAGAGCTAGGAGTGGCTTGCTAGGGCATGAAAAATACAAATGAAGTAGATGATGGTCACACTTTGAGCCAAGTGATTCCCTTTTTCTAGATTTGTGCAAGTGCAGCAACAAGTATCTGGGTGAGAAGAAACAGAACAGTGTGCAGGAATGTGATATCACATAGCTTTCACCAGGGATTTCTTTTAAAAGTGTGATAAAACCTTGAGAGAATGACTGAAACCACAGGCAAACTGCAATGTTTACATGGACTACGGCTGCAGTTTTTAGGAGTGGAAAGTCTGATTCATATAATCCCAGCATTGTACCAAAGACGGTATATCAACACAATACCAAATAGTGGAAGTGAGTTTATTTGCATTGCAGACATGACCTAAGAAGCCTCTTCTATGCCTCAAAGTAGTACTGAACAGCTCAAAGCAGAAATCCTGCAAATAAGATTTAAGACTTTTGTCTTTTGATTCTTGATTAGCTTCTCTCAACACAGTGCTTTAATGTACATCAAAAGAGAGGCACATCATGTCAGATTCCTAATTATCACTCAAGAGAGTCTTGAATAAGTTCTCTATTTCCTACCCCACAAATCCATTCTTGGCTTCTTCTTGGCTTCTTCACACTACTTCTTTCTGTCCTCTAGATGAAACTTGGGAAATGGATCTAGATGAAATCCAGAAAATGCAGCATCTAAACAGGCTTACCATAGGCATAGTGTAGAAGCCTCCATCCTAACCTTCTTCACTATTATTTATTTTAAAAGGTATCAAAACTGCATATATCTGGTGAGATGAAATGCATTCTATGAGCTACAGTAGAAAGAGCCCATTGGCACTTGGCGATCCTGACTGCTTTATTTCATCATATGATATCCTCAGGTGGCCCTCTACAGCTTCTTCTCCAAAGCCAACAAAAAGACAGAGAACAGACTCTTCTACAACTCTTAGATTTGGTACTTAAGCTATATATGATGGAGGTAGCTAGGCTCAGCTGCATGGTGGCTCCACTGAGAACATAGCAAGAACCAAGAAAGAACTGTCTAGGAAACCTTACTGGACGGTAACTGTAGAAGCAATTGACGCAACATGACGCAACACAAAAGTGGTGACCTTATTAAAGTAGGACGTACATACAATAAAAGGATGCAACACAGGGCAGTGACTTTATTAATTTAGGATGTAACAGGATGTGACATGGGGCAGTGATTGCATTAATTAACAATGTAACAGGATGTGACACAGGGCAGTGAACTTGTTGAGTATCCACTGGTTACAAGAGGGGCAAAGCCTCTTTTCTCAATAAACTATTGATGAAAGGGGTCCGTCGTCCTTTCTACTCTCCATGGATAGTATGTTTGCAGAGGTGGCACATAAATATCTATTTTTTCACTGAAAGATGTAGCTAAAGTAGGGGGTAATATCCTTTCTGCAATGGGGATGTTGCCATTACCATGTTACTTCAAACACATTAGGTAGGTTCTTTCTGTTAGCATGAACTGAGAGTTTCATCAGAAAGGCAAGCTAACCATGAGATCGTGAACTAGACCCCACAATTTGTGGTGCCAACAGCCATCTCCTTCCACAGAGGGGGATATCAAAATCAAACAAGGTGAGGGGGAAGGAGAATCTGCAGCCAAGCCAATTTGACAATTAAGTCAAGTGGGATTCCACTGCTGGGATTGATGTCTGTCCATCTGGGGGGTTTCTGCAAGGAAATGGAGGGTGAGATGACAGTGCCAGGAGTGGCTGTTAGCATAGGAAATAGGCAGATGGGCAAGCGTAAGTATATCTCTTGGCAAAAGGAACCCTGTTTAATCTTCTTCATTCTCTGAAGAAACCTTTGCCACATCCTCAGATAGCCACCAAGTCTCAATTTGGCACCGTGGAAAGAGATGCCAGGCACCTGTCCAGAATACTCCAGTTTGGTTTCCAGAAAAGAAAATCATTATAATATCAGCACAAAGCCATTCTTTCAAACGCTAGTATTCAAACTTCACAAATATTTCAGAGCTGGAATGAGTGATGTCACTGGAATGAGCAAACCTGTTCATCCATTAATCTGCATCTCTGCCAAATCAATGAACCAGGTTTCAAGGCATGACATGAGTGCTGCAAACCCAAGGGACCAATGTAGAATCAAAAACCTGGAGGAGGTGTGTGTGTGTGTGTGTGTGTGTGTGTGTGTGTGTTGGGGAGGATTTCTTGTGTCCCTAGTTCTGTTTTCAGGGCTAACCACTTTCTCCCCTCCTTTTGGGTTGATGACAGAAACTTCTGCATTTTCTCATCCCTCCCAGGTTTTCAGTTGTTCAGAAGATCAGGGCACCGTGGGAGACTCAGACTCAAATAAAACAGCAATGACCTATCTGAAAAGAAAAGGTGGCAGCTTAGCCCCTCGCCACTGCTCAGAGGCTCTAAACTGATGTCCTCAGGAGCCAATCAAAGAAAGAGTCATCCTTGCTCCCACTCCCCATCCCATCTCCCTCTCTTCCATATTAAGTGTCTTTCAGTTTGTCTTACCTGTCACAGCCCCCTTTACAGTATTAAGAAATGCCCTAGAGCCAATTCAAATGGTTGGGCAGGGAGATGTGGTAAAGCTCTCTTGGCAGATCCGTAACACCTCCAAATTCACTCAGGTGTTGATTTGTTTGTTTGGAAGTGCTTCCTTGTCAAGATATACCTTAACACAGGAAGATAACCTGCCAGGAAGAAGGCCTGCCTGATTTCTGAGGCACACTGTGGGATAATTCACTCCCACACAAGGACCATTGGAGGATCAACCTCCAAATTTCTGAATCAGTTGGACTTGTGAGTTACTGTCCTCTTGTGGGGCTGTTTCACCATGGCCTCCAAACATTTGGATTGGCTCTTAGCAGCTTAGAGTATTTCCCCAAAATGACCGTAGCGTAGTAACAGTAAGACGGTAGGAGAAAGGCACAAGCTTTTTTCCTCCTCTTTATGAAAAGAAAGCAGGAATGGGAAGAGATTCTGAGGATATGAGTTAGCCAAGCAAATTGAACGTGAGTCAAGGCATCGATTACTCTAAGCAGCAAACTTTGCTTTGGTTAAAGGTATTTGTTTTTCCTTTTTTGCTTTCAGAGTGTGGAAATGTATTTCATGATGAGAAGAGGATGATGCAAGAGATCCACTAATGCAAGGCCTTAACACAAAGGGCCTGGGCCACGTAGGGACCCATGACCACATAGTCCACCAGCCCAAACATTCCTGCCTTCTTGAGTACAGGCAAGCTGGTGGCTTTATGAGCCCGAAACTTACCTTGACGCCATCGTTCTTCTTGTTGCCACCACTTTTCCCTCCTGTGGAGAAAAAGTACCACGTCAAGAGGAACAGGCACGGTACCAGGGTCAGCACACTGAGAACCAGCAACATGAGGGGAGTAGTGTGAGAGCAGCAGAACGCAGGAACCGAAGATCACAGATTCAATGCCACCGCCTCCTCTGCTGGTAGCGAACTTGCTTTGCAATGATCCAGAGTTCTGGAGGAAGTCTCTTTCAGAAAACTATGAAGCTCACCAGCTGGATTATTGGGATCCTTCCCCGTGAAAAGCCACAGCCACTTGTCTTCTCGGACTCCCAAATCTTTGAAGGAACCAGCAGAATGGCCAGCGACGGAGAGAGAAGGGAGCTGAAAGAGCATTCTCCGACACTTGTTTCCTTCCTGAGAGGGCTCAAGGATCCTTCAGCATGGCTTACAGGGATTCAGTCCTGCCCTGTGCCATCACCCTCACCTCCTGGGCTTGCCTGCCCCGTTTCGCAGTCTCAGATACGAACGCTAATGGCTCAACTACGATAAGATCAGCGTGCAATTGCCTGCCTGCCTGCCTTTCTCACACTCTGCCTCTTTCGCTAATTTTAGACCCCCATGCTGGTGGGGTCATGTGCTACAATTATGACATCCTGACAGCTGCAGCCCACATTTTGACAATGATGAAAAGCAGACATCTTCCCCCATGCCTCCCTCCCCCATGACTATCCCAGAGCCAGCCTCGTCTCCTGGGACTGCAGCCCACTCATATCCCCCCCCTTTCCCTCTGTTGCCTTCAAATAGATTCTGAATGCATAAAACACAGAGATATGAAGCATGGCATAAGCACGCTTGGCCTGACTGCGGCTTCTGAGCAAAAGATGACCCGGATAACCCTACCATCAGTAACAATCACTACTCTGGTTTTTTTTGGGGGGGGGGACACACATCTGAACATGGAGGACAGAAAACTAAATAAAGGATCAATATTTGAATTCCCTGATTTCAATTTCAGTGGTGAACCCTTATCACTTTTAGAGCAGTCTCAGCTGGTTAACTCTCCTCCACCTCCACATTTTTTAAATACAAACTTCCTAAGCGTGTCATGGTAGACAGTCAACCTAATTTCCTAGATTTTTCCTCAGTGATTTAATTATGTCCCCATTTGACCTTGTTTACTCCATTCAATTAGCAACCAGCCTGCATTAGCTAAGCATCTTATGTTACCTTCCCCTACACTTTAGCATTTATTTATTTAAATTCTACCCAGCCCTTTCCCCTTCATCCAAGTGCTCATTGTGACTAAGTGTTCCAGCTTATAATATGCAGCCCGTGCATAGTTTGTCACATGTGTATATTGCATAGGTGTACTTTGCCACATGTGCATGCTGTAAGAAGTCACAACCAATTATGGTTTAGCGTTGCATGTACTCCATGTTGGAAGGCCAAATATTTTATTATTATCAGCTGTGATTGTGTACATACAGATGGCACATTATTTCCTACATGAAGCAGGAATGAGGAACCTTTTTCAGCTTGAGGGCCACGTTTCCCTTTTGAACAAGTTTCTGGGGCCACACGCCACACTACTTCTAATAATTTGGCCACATATTAAATGTAATCACAAACAACTGTCCCCCTGTATTTTCCAAGAGGCAATCTCAATTTTGTAATCCTTCTCCCCTAATATCTCTCCTCTCCCTATACGGTATATTTCGGGTGGAGCTGCAGGTCCACACAATAGCTCCCTCTCCAGAGTAGAAGATTAAATCTTGCCCCCGCCTTTTGGGGGGGTCATCCATAATTTAAAGAAAATCTAAAATCCTGCCAAATCAAGGTGATGTTGCGAATCTTCTGTTGTGTGAAGGGACGGCAGCCTTTCCAGCAAAGTGTCACAAAGCATTTTCTTTGTGATCTATGGGTAAACGATTAATAACTATTTATGAATGTGACGTGAGAAAAGACACGAGTCAGTGCCTGAGTTAAGGACTGATGTCAGCTTTCTGCCGTAGACAACTAAGCCACAATCCAGCACAGAGTTGTGCACACTTAAGCCTCTTGAAAGAAGTAAGTTGTGCAGTACTGCACAACCATACGTGTCTCAATAGGACTTACTCCTCACCTCCCCAGATAACTGTGTATAGGATTGCAGCTTAAGTGCACCTAACTGCGATCAATTGTAGTCCTGGTTGTGTATAATTACCTCCAAACTGTGAGCTTTTCACTTTGAGTAGTTATCACAGCGTGAAACCAGGGGAGGGAAGGAAAGAGGGGGAGCTTAGTGGAGCGGTGTGTGTGTGTGTGTAAAAAGCTGAACTGTAGAGTTGGAGGTCCTATGCATAAGAAGTAGTTTTCTTTCAATTTCAAAATTACGAAGTGCTCACTTTTAAGTAGCAAACATCCCTCAGTATCTCCCACCCATGGAGTGGAAGAATGCATGAATCTTATTAAGCCATATAGTAAATCCTTGTCAACCCTGTAGCGTAGCATCTCTAACATACATTCTTTCCACGTTCAAACTGTGCTGCTTGGGGACCTTTGGAAATAGGTCTGGGGTGGGAAGCCTGAGATTTTCTGGATCTTGTTGGACCCCAGGTTTCATCAGCTGCAGCCAACATGGCCAATGGTCGGAGGTCCAGCAACATCTGAGGTCCACAAGTTCCTGAAATAAGTAATATATGAGCTATGTCTGGACACCAAACGTTTGA
Organism: Zootoca vivipara; assembly: GCF_963506605.1. Classification (NCBI taxonomy): domain Eukaryota; kingdom Metazoa; phylum Chordata; class Lepidosauria; order Squamata; family Lacertidae; genus Zootoca; species Zootoca vivipara. Next base: position 63,681,743 of record NC_083277.1, on the reverse strand, counting down.
GTCATACTCCAGGAATAGGTCTACAAGACATCAAGTGCTTTCTTTCCAGGCTACCACGACAAGGAAAGCCTTGCTGAGCTAGATGCCCTGTGAAATGAAAGGAGGCTGTGCGCAGAAACAAATCTTGGATGAAGTTCCTGACATAGCAGACAGCGACAATGCATATCGTGAATATTTAGGGAATTTTAAAATGACCGTTCATACATCAGTACTCCACCACCACCACCACTAGCAAACTAAATTATTTTACCAAGGTACTTGATCTATGCTGCAATTCTATTCATGCTTTCTTCTAGGTGAGTAAGCACCATTAAACACAGTTTACTTCTGAGAAGCAATTCACAGGAACACACAGATAGTTATTCTGTGCCACTTTCCCAAGCATAACCGATAACTGGGCTGGAGCCCAAACTTAAGAGGCAGGCTGCTGGTGCATTTATCAAGTCCATTTGTCGATCGTCTTTTCCTAAAATGTAAGACCAATAGGATGGTGAAATCTGGGGAATGTTATAGAATAGGAACATGGTGCAAACAGACCAACCCAAACATCCAAAAGGTTTTGGTGTATTGGGGGGGGGGGCGAGACCTTAAGTTGTGCTGGTTTATACCAGGGATGAGAAACCCTGCCTACTGCCCCCAGGGACTCATGTGGTAGTGTGGGTAGGTGGCCAGTTGGCATGGCTGGCACAAGCAGTGAAGGCACATGTGGTTGACAAGCTGCAGGTTGGCTGCCTGTGATTTACCTAGTAATAAACCCCCTGAGTATTAGCAGTGTGTCAGTATGAAAAATAAGAGTACAGTATCAGTTCAACCACATCCACACTTTGCAATGCCCTATTCCCCTGACTGCACTGCAACCAGGAAGACCCAAACATCATATTAAAATGCAAGCTGTCTCCAAAGCATGTGATCTTCATTAGTAAATCAAAAGTCAACAATCCTGGATTTTTAAGCATGTCAGAACATCCCTATAGGATTCCACTGCAGTCCCAGTATCTTGCTTTCCAAATTGTATCTGCTTGTACAGTGCCGAAAGTAGCAACCTGCAGGGAAGCTGCAGAAATGCTAGAATTTCAAGACAACCAATAGGCAGCCTTGTCTACTGAGTAAAACCCAGCAGGTGGATTTATGCATTGAGCAAATCTGGGACAGGGGTCTGAAGGCATTTTCACACACAATACAAATTGACCTTCATTAATGCCAAACCAACAAGGGTCAGAATGTAAATTTAAAATGCTTCTCCACTTTTTTTTCTTTCCTGCATTAATGTTTAGCCGCAGATACAAATGGCAGAAGAATTCCAAAATGCTATCATAGCAGGGGTGGGGAAACCTCTGACGATGCAGTTGCTGTTGGACCACAACTCCCATCACCCCTGCTGCTTGGGGGCTGATGGAAACTGGAGTCCTGTCCAAAAACATCTTCAGGGTCAGAGGTTTTCCGCCCCTGCTTTAGAGCCATGGATTAAAATGCCCTGTGCCCAGTCTTTTCCAACAAAAGCCAGGATTTAGGGAGCCTGTCATGCTGGCCAGTCATATTAAGCACATATGACTAACATCCAACATATGAAGAGGCAGCAAGTCAATACTGTCCTGGACAGAGTTGGGTTACCTACCAGAAAAATTCCGGGTTGCTAGCATTGTAGTGAGGATTGCACCCTGAAATACACAAAAGACAAAAAGAAAACGGGGAAGCAAGAAACATCACTGGGTTCAGAATCAGGCCCAACCCTTCCCCCAACCCTAGTCTCCTTCCTCTTAAAAGGCATCTAGTGGAAAATGGAGCTGGCTGGGGCTCCAAGAGGGATGGATCTTTGGCATGGTTCCAGGGGTATGATGAATATAGTTTGGAGGTGGTATTAATAGATATAGCTAACTGTTTGCAGAAAACAAGTCACTGGATAGTGGCTCGGGGATTTTTAACTACTCTGCAAGTTTCTCAGTGATGGTAGCAGGGGTTTATTATAATCACCTTATAGAGACTCAGTATCCTTTATTGCAGTGTTAATGGAATTTCATCCTCTGATGAACAAGCAACATCCACGCTCTGATGAGACCAGGACAACTGGCAAGTTTCTAGCAGTCACTGATGAGGGCTTCACATTGTGTCTTGAGGGGAACTCCCTATATCTCATCTCTCCGTAGAAGCTGCAGCAGCAGACTCTAGTAGACACATCAGCGATAGAACTCCCCCACCCTGCCCGAAAATAACCTGCTTTCCTATTGTTTAGAGCTGTGCCCAAGCCCCAGATGGCTATATGGTACCCCCAAACTTGCTATACTGTATTGTGAAATTTAAAAATATCGGACATTTAGAAACAGATCTATATATATGGCATGGTTTGTTTGTTTTAAAACAGCAATTCAATTTTAGCACCTGATAATAAAATCTACCACAGCTATCACTATTTCTACTACTATTACTACACGTATCTGTTCTCACATAGCATATTGTCCCATAGATGTCAAAGAGCAGATCGGTCTCCTCACATCCATTTTATAGATGGGAAGACTAAGGTACAGGACTGAAGTAACATCTTCAGAGCCATTCTCTGCAAGTTAATAAAAGAACTGGTTATAGATCCCTGCTCTCCTTTGCCAAGCATTTAACACCGACTATCTCTCAGTTACGACTGCCCGTTTTCTTACTGGAAAAGAAAACACCTCACAAAAGGAAGGGGCAGTACTGTGCATAAAACTGTTTCTACTTTGTCAAAGAAAAACGGAGTGTAGACACAGATATTGCCACTGGATAAAGATGCTGAGCTGTACCCAGACATTCTCTGTCCGCTAGCACAAGAGCTCTTGTTGTACTAAAGTGCAGGTGAGTTTTAATGTTGTGCAACAGTTAATAATATTAATAATAATAATTTATTATTTATACCCCGCCCATCTGGCTGGGTTTCCCCAGCCACTCTGGGCGACTTCCAACAAAATATTAAAATACAATGGTCTATTAAACATTAAAAGCTTCCCTAAACAGGGCTGGTAGATGTTGTTCTCTTTGACATCTGGTGGGAGGGCGTTCCACAGGGCGGGTGCCACTACTGAGAAGGCCCTCTGCCTGGTTCCCTGTAACTTGGCTTCTTGCAGCAAGGGAACCACCAGAAGGCCCTCGTCGCTGGACCTCAGTGTCCAGGCAGAACGATGGGGGTGGAGACACTCCTTCAGGTATACTGGACCGAGGCTGTTAAATCCTGTGCAACAGCTGAACTAGTAAAAACTTGTTGTGCAGCAGATTGTTCAACCTGTGCAACAAAGTTACAAGCAACCTGCTAATGCCTTCTCTTCCACAACAACGTTGTGCAGTTGGAAAACATTTCACCAGTGGAACAAGTGTACCACTAGGGGACTAGAAAGCACCATGTCGGATACACCCTGCACGATGGAACTTAGCATTTACTCCCGCTGGTTGCACTGGACTCAAAACTTCCATCCAAATATAACTTTTCAAGAGGGGAAGTGAAAAAGGTCAACTGGACTAAGCCTCTTTGATACTCTTGGTCTCTCTCCTCATTTTTGTAGGTGGGTGCGGTCACACAGAGCATTTCCCAATTTCCCAATCAATTTCATGAGCTAGTAAGAGGACATGTATAATAGGATTACATTAACATAATTGAAGCAGTAACAGATTACTGGAGGAAAAGTAAACACAAATCATTATCTGTTTCCCTGCTCAGTAATCTTATTAGCCTCCAGCCCTGAGGCTGGAAACTTGCACAGTATTCAGAGGAAGAATAACAGCATGTGTAGATATCCAACAAGGCCTCGGAGGAAGGTGGTGATGGTGGCAATAAACTTCTTAGCTGATACTGAACTTTCCCCCTGGGCATAGGGCTGGCGGACAGTGATTTGAAAATGGTGAATTTGGACACTGGTCCCAATTTCATTGTCTTAAAGGATGTTCCATAGAAATCAATGGAAGTGCCCTTAAGGAATGCAGATTCAGTGATTCCTAGGAAACAACTTCAGTTTGCCCTAGAATCCTTAAAAAGGGGGGGATTTAGTCTAATCAGTGTTCACTTATCAAAAATTATTTTAGTGGACTTTATCAAAGTGCCACAAAATGGTGGCACTGCAGCACTAGTACCGCTCGACTGAGCCTGAAATGGGTTGTCCCTTCTGCAGACACTAGCATCTAATTATACAACAACAATCAATGGGGGCAGCGGGGAGCCACTGCTCTACTTTATCCTGTCATTCAGTGCATACGACCCGAAGACTTAATTAAGATATCTAGGAAGGCCTTTCCTTTCTCAGCACACAGGTGGCCATTCTGAAAGCCAATTTCTTGGAAGCCTCACAGCTTTCTTGGAAAGTCCATTCTTTGGAAGCCTTTATGAACACAGGAAGGCAGATGAAATGGAAAACTGTCTGGTGATGTACACCCATTTCCTAGAAGACCACCTACAAGTCAGAGAAGAGGCATGGATTACCTTTAGCTTCCTTCTGGCATTGAACTTCTTCAAGCAGTCCACAGTCTCCTGCCTGTGCATACAAGATGCCACAGTGGAACGGTGCTGTAAGGTAAAAAGAAAATTGCTCAGAAATGGAAGAGAATAGAAAATAGAGAGGTCTTCCCCCCCCCACACACACACCCTGTTTTAAAGCAACCTGGCTTCTTTTACTTGTGGTATTCCTTGGTTTGCATGAACCCATGTGTCCTAATCAGCACTTGTTCCCTGCCCACTGTAACCAGGTAAGATCAGTAAAATCTTTTGGGGAGCCTGTATTTGGAGACTCCAGCCTTTGTGCAGTGGGTTAGCCTAGATAACTCTCAGCTTCTTACACCTTTGTGCAGGGTGGTTATTTCATGGCTACACATACAAGTCTAAACTCTGCACCATCTCTGTGTCTCTTGAATGTGCACTCATGTATTAGGCATACGTTTGAATTCTCCAAGCAGTATCAAATAAAACTTTAATGGTTTGTACAAACTAGTTTTCCTGCTTATTCATTTGTCCCTTATTTTGCTACACCAGAGATTCTGGAGATGGTTCATTAGGTTGTTGGTGACTTAGGTAACCCTCCCCAGTCTGATTCTCTTATGCACTGATGGCTCAGACTATTGTCCTTTTCGAGCGCAAGGGACATTCAAAACAGAGACCTGAATATAAATGTTCCACCCCTTTAGGGAGGAAACCCATAGTTTAAAAATCTATGTAGTTGTGGCAGCGACACTTGATAGACAGAAGTACACAAGTAAAAAAATGTTCCAGGAAATAAACTGAGGATATTGCTTTAATGATAAGCAGCGGGGTTTGGGGGAAGCATCCTATATAGGCTCGTTGATTCTGAGTGAATGAGAGCTAGAGTTGTTTTTTTCTTTAAAAAAACTTGTCAAAGTCCTCTGTAACAGTTTTATTCCAAGAGCACAGCCGAGTTACAATAAGGGCTGTGGAAATAGTAAAAGTGCATCTCAAACTGTTATTTCTATAGATCAGAATTACTAGTACTGAAGGTCTGGTGGAAAACAGGAAAAGTGATTTTAAAAATTATGAGCTTTGCACTCCTCTGAAGCTGTTTTTCCCTCCTGGGAGCCCATCTTGATTGCTGTAAGTGGACTGCATGAACACAGACACTTAGTAAGTGCCATCAGCAAATGGTTCAGCGTTGTTGTTTTTTGGAGCCACATAGCCAGTTGCCCATAATAAGCATATACCTATGGCATGTAGCTCATATGATACAATGCTTATTAATCAACATGTGAACAAAGGATTACTCTGTTGTATGTGTGCTACATAACTGAAATGTATTTTGTTCCATTGAGACCCTCTAAAAAAATAACTGCTTTTCATCCAGACAATCCTCGGGATCTGGGCAGTTGCACTTACTGATATCCATGGGTGCTTCAGAGCTTCAGCCGCTGTGATACGTTTGGATGGGTTGATTGTCAACATTTTATTGATGAGATCTTTTGCTTCAGGAGTGACAGTATCCCACTCGGGAGAAGGAAACTGTAAGAGCAAAGGGACAGCACTACTCATAACAATACGATCAGGAGCTCCCCCTCCTTTTTGCATCATCCATGCAGTTTGGCCTATTTGCACACTCTCTTTTTCACACTATACAATAATGCAGATTTGAGATAGGGAAGGGGGGAAAGCATCCATTTTTGTAGGAAATGGTCTCTGACGTGCACAGGATACTGTCAGAGTTTGTTAATATTTTTGCCACTGATTTCCACCCAGCAGCTTTTCTTAAAAACGAAAACAAAAAACAGTTTCACAAGGCTGGGTGCATTTCTTGCTAATCCCAGTCAATACAAGGCAGTAAACGTAGCACAGAATGACCACTGGGAGGGGGCCAGGTGCTGAAAATGCTCTGCCAAACCCTGTTCTCTGCTGAATTGCTATCCAGCTGCAGGTTTGCCAGCTTGTTAACACACACACAGCAAAAAATGAAAACATCCACGGAGCAGCCCTGTTGCATGGCCTTTGTGTGCACTGAGGAGAAGCCTTGCCCTTGCCCTTGAACTGTCACAGGGTGGGGTGGAAGAGGCTGGCAGCTAGAAACTATCAGTACTTTGCACAGTATCTTTTTGGTGTGGATTTTCACAACTGAATTTTGTAAACTTTTATTTTTTGTGTTCATCCACTTGGTGGGTAAAGCTGGAGGAGAGCCAGGTGCATGGCTGCAATTTGCATGTTCATTCTAGGTCGCCCCATTTGTCATCTGGTCCAGATCCACTTTCTTAGTTCCCTTAATGGCCCATCACCCAGGCAATTGCCTCACCAGGAAGCTAGCTTGACTATTCCAAGATTTAGAAGGAGAGGGGCAAGTATTAGAAAGGGCTTGGCATACAGCCTACTCCCCCTACAAAACTCACAACACTATCAAAAGCTCTGCGTGCCTTGGGATCAGGTAGCTAAAGAAAACCTGTTCCTACATAAGCTTGCCTGCACACTGAGGTCAGCAAGGGTGTTCCTGAAGTGAGAGAAGTTGCAACCAAAGAAAGGGATATTTTAATTGTCAGTTATGGAAGTCCCTTCCCCAGAGAAACTCACCTGGCTATCTTTTCAACAACAGGAAAATACCTTTTTATTCTCCCAAGCCTTTTAAGCTTTGAGTTTTAACCATTTAAACCTCTGCTTTTATTAGGGGGCCCTGTGCTTTAATTTGCTTTTTCTGATTTCTTTCTTTCTTTTACTGTTGTAAACCAATTGCGTAAAGGGTCATATACAAACCCATTAAATAAACAGATACAAATTATTTCCTTTAAAAAAAAGAAAAATAAATATTCCCACTTAGCTCACTATATTTTTTCCTCACAACAAACTTGTGAGGTAGGTTAGGCCAAGAGACTGAGACTGGCCCAAGTTCACTCAGGGAGCTTCACAGGTGAATAAGGATTTGAGCCCAGGTCTCAGAGTCCAACCTACTAACCACTTCACCACACTGGTTCTCAAATAAGCTTTCAGACCTGGTGCTCTGTGTCTGTGTGTGTACAAAACAAAGCGAGAGTTGAGAACTCTTTAAAGAAATGATGGTATGTGAAAAAGGAAGAGAAAACAATGAAGGGTTTGGGAGTGGGGTCACTTACATCATAGGCTCCAGCTTTGATCTGCTGGTATAGTCGATGTTGATCCTCATCCCAGAAAGGAGGATAGCCAACCAGCAGAATATACAGAATAACTCCTGTGTGAGACAAGGACAGGCATTGTTATGTAAGCTCCAGCCACACACGGGTGGGGGAAAGGGTTAGTTCAGTGACTCAGAAGACTGGAGCAGTGGGCCTACACCGTCTGTGAGACTCAGAACTGAAGAGGATGTGAAAAGGCTCCTTTTTGTCTGAATTGTCAAGGGTAAGTAGGAGCATTTTTATAGTTCAGGTTGAGTCCTCAGTTTGCATCAGCACCTGCCTGACAGGGGGCACTTCCAAATGACCAGCTCATTGAGCAATTGGCTATTTAATTAGCATTCACTCATTAACTTGTGGGTAGGTTAGAGTCAAAGCAAGTGTTAACACACAGTTTTCAGTGTGTTTCCCCATCACTGCAAAAAATCCGTTTCTTGTCCAAGACCTGCTAATCAACTGTTATCTGAGGGAAGCACCCTCTGTCCCAAACAAAGAAATCACTTGCCACTTAATTGTCAGATACCCTGAATCCAGTTAATAAAAAGTATCTTGTCAAGTGTCCAGAACAGCATCCATCCTGGCTAAGTAACAACATCTAGGAACCACAACACTGCAGCCTGTCTGTGAGCTTGTTTAAGCCCAGTCTTTCCTCCATATCAGTTCATACAGTTGAACTTGGGTGGGACAAGGAAGAAATCCTATTATCTTCCTCACCTACCATTTCTACCTGTTCTCTTACACACTATCACGACCCAAAACACTGCCTGAGGTTTATTATTTTGAAGAACTTTCTTTATCAACAACACACAGCACAATGCCCCCTCTCTTTCTGTACTGCATATATGCTGCCCAGGAAATTTTCTTCCACCCTAATAGTTTTTTTTTGTATATAGGAGTGGAACTTTGAACATCTGGAAATGTCTTGGCAAACTTTTGCAAGGATTGGCACCGTTATGCTAGCAGCAGTAATGCAATATTCAGACACATCAGACCCTGCATCTGAGCTCAAAGATTCCTTTGGAATGAAAATGTAACATCAGGTGTATGTTCCTCATCTGTTTCCTACAACATTCTGCATCCCAACACAGGAAAAACTGTTCCCTCCACGTGTGTGCTGTAAAAATGAGGCTAAAAGTAAAACGTTTAATTAAGTGAGTCACTGATGCATCAACATGCCAAATAGGCAACATACACATACAATCTGGCCTCATGAGAGGGCTGGTCCTTTTTTGAGAGCACTATTTGATTTAAATAATAATAATAATAATAATAATAATAATAATAATAATAATAATAATCGCTGAACTTGTATGATGAGCAACATATTACTGTTGAGAAGCAGACTTTCTCATAGAGACTGCCTGAGACTCCACATAAGACTCTTATTCTTCAGAAGTGGCCCTGCTGAGGGGATGACCCCATGTTAAGTCATTACACCAGGACACAGTTTCAGTTCCTACCATTCCGAAGATCTTTGTGGTTCATTATTCACATAAAATGTTTTTTTTTAAAAAAAAAACATGCCATAGGAAGCCAGGTGTTTTGCCAGAGAGGAACACATTCCATCTGAAATAACACCCATTCATAAAGTTTAATTCAGGCCACCTGCGTTCGCTTTCTGCTCTACCGTAACTACTTGTTTGGGTTACACAAGTGATTTAGGCTTACTATGTTTCCTTTTCTCATTGCACAGTAAGGATAAGAGCACTTCCCTGAGTCTCAAAAGAATGATGAGGATAAATAGATTAATGAATGAGAGACTCCTTGATGCTATGGTGATGGGGGAATATAATGGACTCTCCAAATTAACAAACATCCAGAAACACAATTTTTAATCTCCAAATTGCTCTTGTAGAAGTTACTCTCTGGTGAATGCTAATCCCATAAATCCATAAACCTTATAGCATAATGCTTCCTGGATGCTAAAAGCTCATTCAGCTAGCTCTTAGCCATTCCTCCCACAGGTCATAGGAGTAAGGTTTTGGTTGTAAGATTTTCAGTCCATCACTTACAAAACAGTTTTTATATGGTTTCCTCTAGTACACATGGTTGTGGAGTCACAGATTCATACATGAGTTTGTCATATTGACCAGAACAACTTTGCTATTTTTACTAAGAGCTTTAAGGACAACAACCCATTAGAGGGAGCGCTGAAGTGGGGAGGTAGCCATGCCAGTGCTTTTACAACTGCATTCAAAAACGGAGCATAAAATATTTCCCTTCGAAAAGCTTCCCTTATTTTATCATCACAACAATCCTGTGAGCTAGGCTGTGTGGAGAGACGGTGACTGCTCTAAGGTCACACAGCACTGTAGCCATTGCACTACACTGCCTCACATCTTGCATGGGGGTAAAGAATTCTGGCTTTCCATTTGACCCATGGCAGAGGATGACAATGACTGCTCACATCCTCTTTCATGATGTGCTACTAGAATTCTGTTTCCTGTAGAGCTTATCAGTCCACTGACACTAGTTCACACAGCAGCACTGACATATCTCAGAGGTAACCAAGCCCTGTGAACAAGCTAAACTGCACACAGTACGAAAGAAGGTGAGAGAATCACAGCAGCATCCATATCATTTCTCAAAACTTTTATTTTGCTGTTTAGCCACTTTTGAAACATAACCTCACTTACCACATGCCCACAAGTCCACAGCTTTGCCATAGGGGTCCTTTCGGAGCACCTCGGGCGAAAGGTAGCCTGGAGTACCTGCAAAACCTAGTAAGGCAAAGAGTTACAATATGCAGCTAGTTACACATCATGGGGTCCAGCAGAGTCTGCAGCAAAAAGCACAAGGCAGCTATCAGTCAAATGGGAAAAGAGAATTGCTCTTTAATATTCCCACCAAATACATACATACATACATACATACATACATACATACATACATACATACATACATACATGCTATCCTGGAGCACCTTTGCTGAAAATCACTCCTAACATCTCTGATTCAAGCCTTCCTGTGCTTGTAGAACTATTGCCACAACCTCACTGCCCATCCACAAGAGAAAAGTGTAGGTAGTCTTGTGGTAACCTGATATTGGATTCCGGGCTCAATTCAAAGTGCTGGTTTTGACCTATAAAGCCTTAAACGGCTCAGGACCGCCTCTTTCCATATGAACCTACCCAGACCCTGAGATCATCTTCTGAGGCCTTCCTTCGTGTGCCCCCTCCTTGAGAGGTTCGGAGGGTGGCAACATGAGAATGGGCTTTTTCTGCCATGGCTCCTCATCTATGGAATGCTCTCCCCAGGGAGGTTCGGCTAGTGCCTTCATTATACACCAGGAAAAAACGTTCCTCTTTAACCAGGCATTTGGTTGATCCGATTTACATTCTATGCCATGGTTAGGCAAACTAAGGCCCGGGGGGGGGGCCGGATCTGGCCCAATCGCCTTCTAAATCCAGCCCGCGGATAGTCCGGGAATCAGCGTGTTTTTACATGAGTAGAATGTGTGCTTGTGTGCTTGTATTTAAAATGCATCTCTGGGTTATTTGTGGGGCATAGGAATTCATTTGTTTGTTTTTCAAAATGTAGTCTGGCTCCCCAGAAGGTCTGAGGGACAGTGGAAAATGCCCCCCGCTGAAAAAGTTTGCTGACCCCTGTCCTATGTCCTTTTAAAATGTGTTTTCTTTTGGGGGGTGGTATTGGGTTGTTGTTTTTATTTTCATTAGGTATTTTGTGGTTATATGTCTTGATTTTATTCTGTGAACTGCCCTGAGACTCCTGGGTATAGGGCGGTATATAAATTCAATAAATAATAATTATAATAATAATCTTTAGAAAATAGTCCAAAGGGGTAAAGGTAAAGGTAAAGGGACCCCTGACCATTAGGTCCAGTCGTGACCGACTCTGGGGTTGCGCGCTCATCTCGCATTATTGGCCGAGGGAGCCGGTGTATAGCTTCCAGGTCATGTGGCCAGCATGACAAAGCCGCTTCTGGCAAACCAGAGCAGCACATGGAAACGCTGTTTAACTTCCCACTGTAGCGGTTCCTATTTATCTACTTGCATTTTGACGTGCTTTAGAACTGCTAGGTTGGCAGGAGCTGGGACCAAGCAACGGGAGCTCACCCTGTCGCAGGGATCGAACCGCTGACCTTCTGATCAGCAAGCCCTAGGCTCTGTGGTTTAACCACAGCGCCACCTGGGTCCAAAGGGGAGGAGCCCCCAAACCAGCCCCATAAGAACTCAATGGCCAGCTTCACAGCTATCTCTGACACCTCCGCAATGCCTTTCACTATGTTGGATCTACCCCTGCCTCTCCAGAGGGGGCAGAGACACTCCCTCCATCACCTAGCTCCTGGAGGTACCAAGGGAGGTATGAACAGATGGGAGAGATCCTACCTTCAAGACGGAATATTAGGTTGCTTGCTAAGGAGCGGAACCACTCACTGCACTAAGTTAAGCCTGCCCCATATAAAAAGGTGTATAGTAGAAGCCATACTAACAGGTCGTTGAATTTTTGTGAGGATTAAATAATAATAATAATAATCGTAAACTGATGTAGAAAAGTGGAGCATTGAATTTAACACTGTAAAATGAGAAATCAAAATGGACCTGTTTGTTTTCCCCTAGTGTCTACGCAGCCCTAGTTTGCCCCTCAGAAAATAGGCTGCTGCACCATCTAGGACAGCATTTTCTGAGCTAACAGAAGGATCTCTTCTAGCCTTGTTACTGAGATCCTTTTGGGACTTTCTGCATGCAAAGGTTTGTGCTGTGCTACTGAGTTATGCCCCCTCCCCTAACAAACTGCATCCGCCAAAATGTATTTGTGGTTTGAGAAATTATAAATGGATTCCCTTAACAGCCTATGTCTACAGCTCAAAGATAAAATAGCAATGTAAGTTATGATGACCTTAGTAAGCTACATTTATAGCTGCAAGTTATCATGAGTTCATTAAACCACATCTAGTACCCAAGTAGACTTTTTAGAAAATGCAATTAAATGGCTAAACAAATTGAAGATACTGTATCTTCACTAACTCAGTAAAAGAAACCTCAGGGGAGAAGAACTAATATAGTTTAGCTAAACATATTGGCCATCATAACTCAGTTAAGTCAGGGGACTCTGCGTAGTCAAAATCAGGGTGGGTGGCATTTTTAGAACTGAAGACTGTATTGGAGCAACTGGATCTAAAAATGCTTTGTATATTTGTATATTTCAGCTACACAAAATCATCACACCTTTCACACAAACGGCAACAAACGACAAATGGTTGGTGTGTTCCGTTTCTTTCAGTAATATATTTACTCAGCCTCTTACAAAGCATGACAGATTGCCGTTTTGGGGGTTTGCTTTCTCAGCCTTTAGTTTCCAAAAGCTTATTTATTTATGGAACTAAGGTGGCTAGAACATTTCTCAATATTTTTTACCAAGCCTGCCAGTCAGCCATATAGGAGTTCCAAAGGGACCAGATATATGGAAACATGGGTCTTTTGTTTACCGCTGAATCGGAACAAACGTCAATCCATGGAAAACATGATTGGCATTTGTTCTTCCCCACACCTTGATCTCGCACACGTGGCAAGGAATTCCTTAACCTAAGCCAGAAAAAACTGGGACTTTGAATGCCACATCACCATAACTCTCAGACCCTTCCTTCTCCTCCTCCTAGCCTAGAGGTTCTTAAATTCTTAGTTACCATTGGCCAAGATTATAATCAAATGCATCAACCACATCAAATGTGCTCCCACGCCTAATTAGTAATAAAATTGTACTGTAATTGATATGCCTGGATTCTGCAGTTGCAATTAATGAAGGCTTCCTGGTCCGAGTGTACTTCACTGATTGCACCCATACTCAGGCACAGATAGGCTGGTGCCTGTTGCTTTTAGCAAAACATTTTGCTCCTTTCTGGGAGGCAGGTGTTCCGGGAAGATGGAGTGTATAGTGGATCCCACAGGAGTCCCCCTCAGATATTTGTAACACGGCTGCAGGTTATCATGTTCCTATCTAATATGTATTTACACTGCATTAATTATGGTGCATTATCCCATTTAGAAGTGCAGCAATCGTGTTCCATATTTTGATTATCAAATTGAAGCTTAATAAGCTGAGATATGAACAAGCCTCATTCACTTCCATGCAGCCCCTTCACGCCTGCTGTACAAGGAAAGAAGCTGGGAAGCTGCAGTTAACCATAGCTTCCCTTTACAACACAAATGTCTTCTAAGTAAGTCAGTATATGAAGCAAGGTTTAAAGGTGGCTACCAGATTAAGTTGGCTTTCTTTAAGAAATTACTGTATTTTAATATTTCTGTTGGAAGCCGCCCAGAGTGGCTGGGGAGACCCAGCCAGATGGGCGGGGTATAAATAATAAATTATTATTATTATTATTTCATGGGAACCATTAATCACAGCTTCATGGTTCTAATGCCATATTTGCACAGAATGCTAAGCCATGGTTTATTTAAACTGTGCTTTGTTTAAAAAAAAAACTACAAGTTAAGCACAAGTTGTCCCACGGACAAATCAAACAAACCATGACTTGCTTCTCCCAAGCTCTCACACCATGCCTTTGTATTTTGGTGAGTGCCCTGGGTGGGGCAGACAAACAAACCATAGTTAAGGAAAGGTGTTGGGTTTACACACAATGCCAAGCCATAGTTAAAGTTTTGTAAGTCAATGACAAATCATGGCTTCAGATCATGGTTTGTTGGTAGTAAACAAACCATGGCTAAGACATTGGGCAAGGTTCACACATAATACTAAGACATAGTATTAGCATCACATGTCAACTAGGTCACAGGGAAGCTAAAGTTAGCTGTGGCTTCATGGCTAGTTTGCCCATTTGTGTGAAGAGAAGAACAAATGTGCAGATGTAGGAAGCTCATTTATATACTTCATTGGAGGTTTTTAAGTAGAGGTTGGATGGCCATCTGTCATGGATGCTTTAGCTGAGATTCCTGCATTTCAGGGGGTTGGATCCTTGGGTCCCTTCCAACTCTAATATTCTATTATCTAATTCTGTGAATGTGGTCCATGCATTATATTTTTATTGACAAATAGAATGATACATGAACAGGCAGCTGTGCTACTTTGAACCCCTCTCTGTTCTACATATTGTGCATGACTATCTACAACAGCCCCTTCATGGATCAATGCCTTGTCGTGGCGAAGGGGCTTGAATAACTCAGAGAAGCTATGAGCTATGCCATGCAGGGCCACCCAAGATGGACAGGTCATAGTGGAGAGTTTTGACTAAATGTGATCCACCTGGAGAAGGAACTGGCAAGCCACTCCAGTATCCCTGCCAAGAAAACTCCATGGACAAAGACAACAGGCATATAAAAGTTATGACGCTGGAAGATGAGCCCCTCAGGTCGGAAGGCGTCCAACATGCTACTGAGGAAGAGCGGAGGACAAGTACAAGTAGATTCAGAGCTGATGAAGCGGCTGGGCCAAAGCCGAAAGGACGCTCAGTTGCGGATATGCCTGGAAGCGAAAGGAAAGTCCGATGCTGTAAAGAAAAATATTGCATAGGAACCTGGAATGTAAGAACCATGAGTGGAGGTAAGCTGGATGTGGTCAAAAATGAGATGACAAGAATAAATATCGACATCCTGGGCATCAGTGAACTAAAATGGAAGGGAATGGGCGAATTCAGTTCGGATGACTATCATATCTACTACTGTGGGCAAGAATCCTGTAGCAGAAATGGAGTGGCCCTCATAGTCAACAAATGAAGCAGGGCAAAGGCTAATAGAGTTCTGTCAAGAGAACAAGCTGGTCATCACAAACACTCTATTCCAACAACACAAGAGACGACTCTACACATGGATATCACCAAATGGACAGCATCGAAATCAGATTGATTATATTCTCTGCAGCCAAAGATGGAGAAGCTCTATACAGTCAGCAAAAACAAGACCTGGAGCTGACTGTAACTCAGATCATCAGCTTCTTATAGCAAAATTCCAGCTTAAACTGAAGAAAGTAGGAAAAACCACTGGGCCAGTAAGATACAATCTGAATCAAATCCCTTATGAATACACAGTGGAAGTGAGGAACAGGTTTAAGGATTTAGATTTGGTGGACAGAGTGCCTGAAGAACTATGGATGGAGGCTCGTAACATTATACAGGAGGCAGCAATGAAAACCATCCCAAGGAAAAGGAAATGCAAGAAAGCAAAATGGCTGTCCAACGAGGCCTTACAAATAGCGGAGGAGAGGAGGCAAGCAAAATGCAAGGGAGATAGGGAAAGATACAGGAAACTGAATGCAGATTTCCAAAAAACAGCAAGGAGAGACAAGAGGGTCTTCTTAAATGAGCAATGCAAAGAAATAGAGGAAAACAATAGAAGGGGGAAAACCAGAGATCTGTTCAAGAAAATTGGAGATATGAAAGGAACATTTCGTACAAAGATTACCATAATCAAGGACAAAAGTGGTAAGGACCTAACAGAAGCAGAAGACATCAAGAAGAGGTGGCAAGAATACACAGAGGAATTATACCAGAAAGATATGGAGGTCTCGTACACCTCAGGTAGTGTGGTTGCTGACCTTGAGCCAGACATCTTGGAGAGTGAAGTCAAATGGGCCTTAGAAAGCATTGCTAATAACAAGGCCAGTGGAAGTGATGATATTCCAGCTGAACTGTTTAAAATTTTAAAAGATGATGCTGTTAAGGTGCTACACCCAATATGCCAGCAAGTTTGGAAAACTCAGCAATGGCCAGAGGATTGGAGAAGATCAGTCTACATCCCAATTCCAAAGAAGGGCAGTGCCAAAGAATGCTGCAACTACCGCACAATTGCGCTCATTTCACACGCTAGCAAGGTTATGCTTAAAATTCTACAAGGCAGGCTTAGGCAGTATGTGGACCGAGAACTCCCAGAAGTGCAAGCTGGATTTCGAAAGGGCAGAGGAACCAGAGACCAAATAGCAAACATGCGCTGGATTATGGAGAAAGCTAGAGAGTTCCAGAAAAACGTCTACTTCTGCTTCATTGACTATGCAAAAGCCTTTGACTGTGTCGACCACAGCAAACTATGGCAAGTTCTTAAAGAAATGGGAGTGCCTGATCACCTCATCTGTCTCCTGAGAAATCTCTATGTGGGACAAGAAGCTACAGTTAGAACTGGATATGGAACAACTGATTGGTTCAAAATTGGGAAAGGAGTACGACAAGGTTGTATATTGTCTCCCTGCTTATTTAACTTATATGCAGAATTCATCATGCGAAAGGCTGGACTAGATGAATCCCAAGCCGGAATTAAGATTGCTGGAAGAAATATCAACAACCTCAGATATGCAGATGACACAACCTTGATGGCAGAAAGCGAGGAGGATTTAAAGAACCTTTTAATGAGGGTGAAAGAGGAGAGCGCAAAATATGGTCTGAAGCTCAACATCAAAAAAACCAAGATCATGGCCACTGGTCCCATCACCTCCTGGCAAATAGAAGGGGAAGAAATGGAGGCAGTGAGAGATTTTACTTTCTTGGGCTCCTTGATCACTGCAGATGGTGACAGCAGTCACGAAATTAAAAGACGCCTGCTTCTTGGGAGAAAAGCAATGACAAACCTAGACAGCATCTTAAAAAGCAGAGACATCACCTTGCCGACAAAGGTCCGTATAGTTAAAGCTATGGTTTTCCCAGTAGTGATGTATGGAAGTGAGAGTTGGACCATAAAGAAGGCTGATCGCCGAAGAATTGATGCTTTTGAATTATGGTGCTGGAGGAGACTCTTGAGAGTCCCATGGACTGCAAGAAGATCAAACCTATCCATTCTTAAGGAAATCAGCCCTGAGTGCTCCCTGGAAGGACAGATCGTGAAGCTGAGGCTCCAATACTTTGGCCACCTCATGAGAAGAGAAGAATCCTTGGAAAAGACCCTGATGTTGGGAAAGATTGAGGGCACTAGGAGAAGGGGACGACAGAGGACAAGATGGTTGGACAGTGTTCTCGAAGCTACGAACATGAGTTTGACCAAACTGCGGGAGGCAGTGCAAGACAGGAGTGCCTGGCGTGCTCTGGTCCATGGGGTCACGAAGAGTCGGACACGACTAAACGACTAAACAACAACAACAATCTACAACAGAGATTATCAAACCTCACCTAGCAGATTTACAGGATAGTGCAATTATATAGCTTTCCGGATCTTTAATGGCAAGCAACACATATCAGGTATACCTTTGATGTGATCCAAACCAGAGTGTCCATAGAAGAAAAATAACACAAACCATGCTTAAGGCAAGCGTGGCTAACTTGTGGTCCTACAGATGTTGTTGTACTACAACTCCTAGCATCTATGACCCCCACCTCTCTGTGTAGTGATAGTTCTAAAATATTCAAAAAAAGGAGAATATGTTTTGGTTGGTGGTTATTTGGGTTTTTTTCCTGAAGTACTAACCACTGTCATACACATACTCTGCAGCAGAATAATCACCATGTTTATGGTTTCTAAAGCTTATACAACAGACATGTACACCATACTTGGCTTAAGTTCCTAAGATCCTTAAAATATTCACAGCAGTTGAGTCCCTTGTTACAGGAGCGTAACTAGAACCACAGAAGCGTTACACCCATGACACCCAACTTTCCCCCACTCACCAAACCAAGCCTGCTGCTCCCCTTCCACTTCAATGGCAAGGCCAAAGTCAGCCAGTTTTACAGCAGCTCCCTTCAGTTTGGATGCCAGCAGGAGGTTCTCCGGCTATGGGAGGAATCGGTTAGAGGATAAACATACAGAAGCACAACTCTGAAGTACCTGTCAAATCTGCTTAGCCCTCTTCTAATTTCTGAGTCTTTAAAAAATACCACCTGCACATTTTCAATTATAACCATGCTGGTTAGAAAGCATGTCTGTGGTAAGGTTACCAGACATCCCCATTTCCCGGGGACAGTTCCCGGATTTACAAATCAGCCCCCTGACAAAATCCATCTATTTAGTAGGAAGTTGAAAAGTGTCCCTGGATTCATTGCAAAAAAATCTTGTAACCTTAGTCTATGGTGCAGCCCTCCTCTCTCTGCCCCACGCTCAGCAGAAATGCAGATACCTATGTACCCCACTCCCCTCACCATGGTAAGGCGTGGTATGCAACATTATTTATTTCCCTCAAGACTGCTTCCTGGACTTTCACTTGTACATTCAAGCACTAAACATCAAGCCCAGGGTGCTTCAGTGTGAATTAAAACAAAACTTGAATGCTCAGAGCTCTCCAAACCAAGTGAATGGGTGACCAAACAGCAACTGCAGTTCCAAGTGAGTATAAAGTGATGCAACATGGGGCAAAAAATCCCCCTAGAAGCCTACTGTCACCAATGGCTACTAGTTATGCTCACTATATACGCTGATTCCAGGATCAGAAGCAGTAGTATCTGTCTGAACTCTAATTGGTGGGGAACAACCAGAGGAGGGGCCTGTGTCCTATTTATGGGCTTAGCACTGTGGAAAACAGGATGTTGAGCTATGGATGCTTTTGGTCTAACCCAGCAAGTTTCTTCTTATGTACCAGCTTCTGTTCTCTCCTGGCCACTTAGCGGGAGCCCTGTCACATGGCTGCGTGGGCCATTTTTCTTGGTAATGAGTGCGAGCAGGGAGTTAAGCAGCACTTCAGTAGGTGGGAGAAATATAAAGGGTGACGTGTATTCTGGAGGAGGGAGAAGAAGCAGCGAAATAACAGAAATGAAACGTGTGTTTCTTAAAGCAACATGCAAAGGAATCACTTATGGTGGTGATTGCAGGTGCGGACAAGGATTTGGAAACAGGACATTCAGGAAGGGCTGTCTCTAGGGGCAACTGCCCCAGGTACTGAATGTTGGATGCCCTGTACTTGATGGTGGCAGCCACACAGTCAGCATGCTTGAATGCCTGGCCAGCCCAGCTACCTTCCACCCAGCTGGGTACCTTCTCCACTTCCTCCCTTCCTAGAGCAAGGGAGGGAGGGAGGTGGTGAAGGAGGTGGCAGAGGCAAAAGGGAGATGAAGGCAATGGGGAGAGCCAAAGGGTGTGGTTTTTCCTGGGCGCTGCATCCCCTAGAATGGTCCAACGTTCACATGTCACAAATGGGTTTTAAAAACTTACTGGATTTTCCCTGGAAAGGATTAAACTGTGGGCGGGATATGATGCCAACAACATGGCATGCATGCTGTGAAAATTTTGCGTGCATGGTGAGCTCCCATCCCATAATAAGCCAGCCCACAGACAGAACAACTCCCTAATTAGTGAAGAGGTAGCTCATATGGCTGGCTGTTTTGGCAGACAACAGTGTACTAACAGGGCTGTCAGCTGCACCTCAGGACCTAGGATTGCCAACAGCACTGATTGAAGAAACATGGATCAGGTTTTCTTCTCTGCTCGGCTGCCTGACTCCCAGATCACATTCAGCAACCATGTTATTAGTGCATCCACTATAGAGAATTATCATCAAGTTGCATGCTTACAATAGTAGTCGCCAGCAAGGAAGCAGCTGGCTGGCTCAGTAATCCCAAGGCAAACAGCAAAAAAACGCCCCCTGGTTTCTTATTGAGTCCCAGGTACAAGCTACTTGTAGTCTGTTGGTTTTCCCCCAGTGAGACACAAAACAGACTGAATCTTCTGACTACTGCTTATGTCCAAATGAGAAAAAAAATCTTATTTGGAGTGGGAGGTGGAATACTAGGATGGTGATATGCCTCAGCTAGCATCTTTTGGCCAGATTCTGACCATGCCACGTGGTACTCATTTGGCTCATGAGCAACTGCAGAAATGTGGGAAACTGAATTTAAGATTGAGAAAATGAGAAACGGAGAAAACAAAAACCGACAGATCTTTCCAACCCTACCTTTGGCTTAGAGCACCCATAGCTTGAAGTATTCTTGGATACACTTACATTTTACAGCTGGCTTAATTAGGAAGGCAGATTTAAAACTGGAGGTGGCCACCTGTATCATTTCAGGCTGAGGGGAGGTTTCACATGATTGAATGTTCCTTCATAGTACCAAAAAAGTCCCTCCTTACAGAAAGCAGGGTATCAGCAAGAAGGATTTTAATCAAGCCTTCTCCCTGATATGCTAGTTTTCTATAGACAGGGATTTGTTTTCAGAGGAGGAGCATTCAGTCCAATGTAATTAGAAGTTCATACAGCTCCAAAAGTTTGCTACGTCTGTGAAAACTAGGACCTATGAAATCTACAGACTTCAACCACTTAACAATTCTATTTCTATCGAAGATATGCTATCATCTACTTTCTATCAAAGTAAGTTAACCTGGGTATGTTGGGTGTAGGAGTGGGCTGCAGAAGGGATACACTTTTAGTCTTACAGTTTATAAATATTTTACCTTTAAATCCCGGTGCACCACACCCATCTGGTGGCAATGTAAGACAGCTTCCAGGATCTGTTGAATGCAGTGACTAGAGAGAGGAAACACAATCACATTACCTTGGAAGGGGTTAGGAGATGGCTTGAGGCAAAGTTTCCCAGCAGTGTCCTGTCTGCACTGCTATCTTTTTGCCATTTCCTATTTCCCCATTCCCCTTTCCTGCTAGCAGCCATGAAGAATGGCTCGGTGCCTTTCTCTGCAGAGCCAGGCTTACCAACGGGACAGGAAATGAAATAGCCATTGTAATCTGATTGCCATTGAAACTCTATTACAGTAGGGCATTATTGGAGGCATTGAGGTTCTTCCGTGAGAGGGAAAAAAAGAGAAAAGCTGGTTGCTTTATGAGCATGCAATGTTGCAAAAGCTAATGAGCAAAAACCACCGGATTGGTTTCTCACAGAAATTATGGCAGTAGATGGGGTGGCAAGTTCATGATCACTTTTATCATCTTGGTAGGTCTCACTACGACAGCTTGATGAGACACACACATCATGTTGCAGGCATGTGGAAAACAGAAAATGAAGGCCCAGGTGCCAGAACAGCTGTCTGCAAAACGAAATGGCTCTGTTTACATTTTTGGCAGATGCTAATAAAGCAATCGTTTATAATGTTCTGGGCATACAGGAAACTTAATAAAAGCTGTTTGCTAAGAAGCACACCAAGCTGATAGTCTAATATGCCAGGGGCTTGTAAGCGTGTGTGTGGTGTTAAGGTTGCAAGTCTATGCGTACTTACTCAGAAGTAAGTCTAGTTGAAGTTGGTGTGACCTATTTTCAAGTAAGCATCTTTGCATGGCAATCATCATCTTACTAGATTAATTCATTGTCCCACAAAGCCAAAGAATCACCCTCCACCCCAGCCCAAGAGTCACTATCCAAATTAAAAGCTGGCAAAATTTCAATTAAGGGCATTTCAGGGCAACCTGCTTGTTGAGGATGCATCCTGATTTATTCGCAGAGCTGGTTATTTGATGAGCATTTGTCCTACAATGCTGGTTATTTGATGAGCATTTGTCCTACAATGCTGGTTATTTGATGAGCATTTGTCCTGATACATTTGTGCAGAGGTTAGATGGCACTGCATCAAAACAAGTGCCATTTTTCACTTTCCACTGTATTTCCCAAGCACTGGGAAAGGACCAGGGAAAGACAGAGGCTGCCAGTGCTGAAAAGGGAGCAGATTTGCCTGAGATCAGAGTGAAAAGGGCAGTTGCAGTGTCTGTTTGTATAGCTGCTCCCACTGCAGCTGCCCATATCAAGAAGGAGGGAGCAGGGCCAAGAAGGGCTGGTTAAGGAGGTTTCATGGGCCAGATGCAGCCCGTGAGCCATCAGTTCCCAGTCCCTCACCTAGAATCACACTGTATCACAGATTGTGCCTATATTGTGACTGTATGGGCAGCTGCAATGACTCCACTCCCACCCCAAAACAAGGCACACACCAGTACTTTTTCATGTACCTTTGCTGGCCCTTGATGTCTGTCATTATGAATCTTACTTTTATCTGGACTACTGGCTGCCTTTGGATTTTAATTTTATTGTATCTATACTGCATATATGTACACAAACACACGGACACACACACTCTGAATATGCACTGTATTTTGTATTGTTATTGGACACTGCCTGCTTACATGACAGGAAGCATAGCATAGCAATACAAAAAGATTAGAAGGCAAAACTAATTGGTGACAGAGACAGAGATAGCAGCAGGTTCTCAGCCCTGTTGCCTGCCAGCCTCAGAGATGAAGTGTTGTACAGTTTTTCCTGGCACTTTATTCTTTCCCCCATACCCACCTGGCATCTGCTTCACTATAGTATTCTCTAGCAACGATGTCCTCAAACAGTTCTCCGCCTGTCACCCTGTGAAGAAATTAAAGAGGAATCAGTCCCAACTCCAGACATCCTCCTGCTGAAAGGGATGGAGGAGAAAGTCAAGGCAGTTCACATTTAAAGGGGAGAGTGTGCCAAACCCGCACTTTCCCAAGTAACACACAAAACAAAAAACCATCCTTTGAAATGTACACTTCTCTGAATTTTGCAATGCAGTTCTGCATACACTGGGGTATTAGTGGCAATGTGATAGTAAGAGATGTTTGGCAGTGGAACGGACTCCCTGGAAAAGTGGTGGGCTCTTCTTTCTTGGGGGGTTTTAAGCAGAGGTTGGATGGACATCTGCCATGGGTGCTTTAGTTGAGATTTCTGCATTGCAGAGGGTTGGATTAGATGACCCTTGTGGTCCCTTGAAATTTTACAGTTCTATAATTCTATTGTTCTACCATAGCTAGCAGTGCTATTCACCCTATCAGATTTTTTGACTCATTCTGCAAACTGTAGGACTGTAATTCTGGAGGAAATGATGAAGTGGGCTATCACCATTTCCCCTTTGTTATCTTAATATCTTGCCTCGTGTGGGCCCTATGCTAAGCATGCAGAACAGCAATCCCCTCTCAAGTGACCTTGCCAACCTCACTACTTCCTTGCCAGCCTTCTTAGAATTTCTAAGTGGAGCATTCCTACTGTGATTTTGCTTGCTGGATAGGAAGGAGAAATTAAGAGCAGCCTGAGAAGGAACAGGTTGGAACAGGAAATGTATCAGCGCTGTCTCGGATGCCAGACCCCTCTGTCTCAAAGGAGTAACAAAGAAAAACTACAGCGCCAGGCAGGATCTCTTAAAGGACTTGGAGAACAGTGAAATAGCAGCTGGTCCTCCAGGGACTTCACATTCAATATGCTAATTGTTGCTCTAAGAAGCTTGAAGGGCTGATCTGCATAAAGAGCAGTGCTAATTCTCTTAAAGCTGGATGCTGCAAAACGCTTTGTGAAATTCAAGCCACTTAGCTGCTCTGCTTTCTAAAAGGGTTGGACACAAGCTACCCAACACTGATATCCAACTGTGATAGGGCACCAACTTAACCTGGAGACAACTTTTAAGGAAGTTGAAGGTTGTTTGGCAGAGCCATTGTAGTCTGTGATGTCCTACATACCAATTTATTTGTCTCTTGTCAAATGGGTTTTGCAGGGCTTTGACTCATTCCAAAATATCTGTTTGCCTCGTGATGGTAGAGAGACAGAAAATGTGTGCATGAGGCATGTGGAAAAATGTCTCTATCACACCACATTCACCTTTCAGTAGGTGGGTGGAGAAACTCTATTATCAAAGTCCACTTTGGACTGAGTAGCTCTCAGACTGTGTGTGTGTGTGTCCTGAGATGGTGGAGAGATAGTGATTCACAGAGTACTTAACGTGCATATGAAGATTGATTCATGTCCTGCCATTACTTACAGGTCAAATATCAGGTAGTGGTGTGCCTCCTCTGATATGCTGTCATGAAGCCTCACTGCAGAGATGAAAATGGAACAGGTTACCAGCCAGAATAAACTTACTATATTCAGAGGTAAATCTACTGGTCTTTCACCTTGGTCCATTGAGCTGAAATACTTCCCTAGTGCAATGCAGGCTGCAAGTGTATGAAGAGGAACCACACTTCACCTCACCTATATTCATGTATGCGTTTATTTTCTGACATTGATAGCCTTTCCTCCATCACTGAACCCAGGGTGAGATCCATGTGGTTCCCAGAGGGCCACCGATCGAGGCACTTACCAGACCCAGGCCCACTTAGCTTTATCAAAGTGGCGGCCTCATATACCTTCAGAACATGTCCTGGGACCCTTTCCCATCTTGCCATATATTCAATACTTCAAAATGTTGAAAAGGAGGTAAACCTTCTGCAATGTGCATGCACCCAGGGAGTATCTTCCGATCACTGAAGTCATATTTACTGACCTTGGCAAACGCTGCCATTTTTCTGCTGAAGGTCCTTATGACTGCCAGACCATCAAGTAACAGAAACAATAGTTTTGATATAACACAGAAGAGGGAGAAAAGAAACAGTGGATTTCAATGGAAAGAAGGCAGACTGCGGGCTAATTCATGGAACCTATTGTGTGTGTACCCAGATGTGGGTTGAATGGATTTGCATTTCAGCTGAGGATGTGCTAAAGTGCTCGTTTGTTTGTTTGTTTATAATGTGCCTGGATTACTTGTCAGCCTTAAATAGTGGAGCCAAGAATATTTTTTTTCTCCATTCAGCTCACTGATGGCTAACTGGATAGTTGGACATGCAATGAAATGATCAGGCAGCTATGCCAGGGACTCTGCTGCCGTTTGAATCCACCATTCCCCATATCTCATCCATGTTCAGGGAAACAACAGATGCTTATTGTAGGATTGGTGCATCTCATGCATACAAGGTTGGGTGGGTTTTTTTTTTACTGGATTCATATGAAATCATTGTCATCAAAATGCCTGTCTGTATTGTTTTCTTCATTAAATTCAGATTTACCCTTTCCATGTAAATTAGATGCATTTTTTTTAAAAAAATCTTGCCAATGCCTTATGTGTATGATATTTCAACAAGACCCCACAAAAAAACCACATCATTTACCTCTAACTGCTAGATCGTGCAGACTCACAACAGGGAATGGATGACAGCATCTCACTTTGACTATAAACTTCCCTGAGGCTTTGGGCTAGCCATTGCTAGAATGAGTCAGGCGTAGCTTGGGAATTCAAAGTTTATACAGTATTCTTTTAAGAACTGGGCTGCAATTCTATGCAGTCTAAAACACCAACATCCAACAGATTTCCATTTTAGGATTAGGGTGAAAGCTGAAATTCTTCAAAGGGAAAAAACAAATCACATGATTGACCAAAGTGGTTCTTCCCACTATTCAGGAAGAAGAAGGAGTCTCAAAGCCGCTAACATTCTCCTTTCCCTTCCTCCCCCACGACAAACACTCTGTGAGGTGAGTGGGGCTGAGAGACTTCAGAGAAGTGTGACTAGCCCAAGGTCACCCAGCAGCTGCATGTGGAGGAGCGGAGACGCGAACCCGGTTCACCAGATTACGAGTCTACCGCTCTTAACCACTACACCACACTGGCTCTCCATTCAGGGTTGTACAGGGTTGTACAGTTAGAACCCAGCAGGTAATAACAGCCAGTAGATCCCCAGCCCAGGTGACAGCAACCTCTCTATATCTCTCTTCACCCTGCTCTCAATGCCTAATATCTTCTTCATATCCCCGTATCCCAAAGATTGCTGTCATTTTGGTTGGCTTGATAAACACAGCTTCAAAGGCAGTCTTGCTAAGACAGTACTCTGGCAGGCAGGGCAGGGTTTCTCCAGCAGCTTGGCTTGGTGATGGCATTCCCTGTGACCTTTTCCCTCCTTACTGGGTGCCAGATATCAAATTATCCTGGCATCCTCCAAGGATAGCTTCCATAGCCGAGGGAACACTCCTCCTCCATCATCCAAAACTCGAGGCAAAAGACTGGGAATGGAATGAGAAACATGCTGAAACAGCCTTGATGTTCTCTGTGTGAGACTTCACACATACAACTTTCAGGGTATCCATTCTATATTTTTCACAATCTGGAGGCTATGCTTAAATTTAACAATTATATTTTTTACTGAAGGCTTGAAAGGAATATTGCTGCACCTTTAAGGGTTGCATAGAAGAGACAATTTCACCAGGTTTGCCTTTTCTCATCAGGGAAAATACTGTGATTCGGGGGGGGGGGCTTAGAAGTAAAAATTGACAAGAATTATTACAGTCAATTTCCATAGATGTAAACTTGACAGAAATGGGTATTATCCTCTGCAGTACAGCCTTTGGACTACTGCAGCCTAGATTAGCTGCTGAAAATGTGATTAGTCAATCGTTTGGGGTGTCACAATGCCATTTAGATAAATGCACGTTATCAAAATATCCCTTGACCCATGCATATTTAAATATTACTATTTAATCTAATCTCAGTATGTTCTAGAATGACTAGATATTTCTGAAAAGTGTGTGTATGTAAATGTATATTCCCAATGGTGGGCAAAAAAATGGAGGGAGAAATGAAAGAGGGAAATGGGTTTATATGTATTTATGAAAAATCTAAGCAAAGCAATTTCAGCTACTGAAATTTTAATCACAACTTCTGCATAACCTTTGGAAAATATCCAGTTATCTGATTCCTGCTATCACCAGAAAATTATTTTGTGCTAAGATACATTTCCAAGTGTAAGAACAATCTAACAATCAGCTGCAAGAAGGCTGGGAAGACAACCAAAGAATCCTTAACAAGCAGAATATGAGTTGTTTCATATAATAACAGAAATCGTTATTATGAACAGTCAGAGGAAGGGATCCACATAATTTAGAGGCATGCATGTCATTCTTGATTTTGAAGAAGATAACCTCTCTACTTCCCATATTTCTTTAAAAAAATTAATATTTCCCACTAGAACATAATTCCAAAAAAGGCCAGGATAAAGAGGATACTGATGTTGCCTAATGAAAAAATGTTTTTAAAAAATAAAATCAAAAAATTCACAAGTCATCTTCTCACTGCAAAATTATTCCATTTACAATATAGGCGATAATAGTTTCTTATAGGATTGTTTTAAGGAACACTGAAATACTACATGTGAAGTGCCAGTCTGAAGTGATCTATAAATGCCCCGAATACAAGTTTCTGGGAATCAGAAGTGGAGCAAGTGCCACAGGAGCCAACTCCTAGTGACCAAGGTCCCTTTGCCCCCCCCCCATAAAATATTTGAGGGGGCCAGGGGCCCCAAAAGTTGAAGGGAAGTGCCATTTAAATGGTGTGCATGTGCCACATATTGTGATTGATTATGCAAGGCAGAGCTTACTGGGACCCCCAATACTTTATTCAAGTCGGCACCCTGGGCGAGTGCCATTGCATTCAAGTCCTGCATGTGGGCTTCCTATAGGTATCTGGTGAGAACAGGATGCTGGACTAGTCGGGCCACTGGCCTGATCCAGCGTGGCTCTTATTTTGTCCTCATGTCTTGTGTTCTTAATAGATTACATGATGAGGAACAATGACATATGAGCAGAATGCAGGACAAAGAAGAAACAAAGCGCCAGTACCTGAGAGACAGGTAGGTAGGGCAGAGATGAGAGAAGAATAAAAATCTGCCCTCTTGTTGCTCTGGCAAGGAGTCTTTCTTGTATTACTTTATGGTTCCCCTTGCAACAGTTTATCTTTGTCCCCTTGCAAGTTTGACACGAAATTTATTTTTCAAAGTTATCATAAATACATCACAACCTTTATTAAAATGTTAACATCTAGTTTTGATTTGCACTGAACTTGCTGTGAGATTTATTTTGGCATTTTCATTCAAAATTATCACATCATTATTTCAGAGAATGATGGGTTTTGCTATGCTTGAATGAATCTTTTCTTTCTTTCTTTCCACCTCTGTGCATTTGAAGATTTGAGGCATGGCCATTACTCCTATCTATTTGTTTTGTTTTTCATCTTTGGCTTCTGCATTTTGCTGCTAACTTTCAGAGATATGTGCTTACCCAATTTCCCTCATTTGTGCTAAAAGTTATTACTTCCTCTTTTTTTGTTGGTATTTTGATAGAAATGTTAATAAATTTATTTAAACATAATGTTTCCCCACCACACCTATCATTTGTTGTTGCTGCTTTCTAAACAAAACAAACAAACCTGTACGAGGCCAAACAATGAGAACCATGCTTCATGTCCCTTCTAACTCTACAGTCTATTATTCTAAGTCTAGTTTGGTCTTCAGTCATGGCTGAAAATGCGATGAAGTCTTCCTCTATATACCTCCACTGAAAGGTAAGTCTTGATCAGTACTGTTGTGACGTGGGGTTTGTGATTTCAGCTCTCTTGACAAAACATGCTGGAGACAGTTCTCTAGTAACAGCTCTTTATTAAAGTGAACAAGACTGAAGACTGAGGAGAGGAAAGCTACATTTATAGGGACAGGGGACTAGCTAGGAAGGGATACATTTTGGAGGGAACAATATCAAGCAATCACAGTGCTGCCTTTTGGAGGAAACCAATAAGACAGAGGATCCAAATACAGCAGCTTAAATGAACCAATAGTAGCTGTACCCTCTGGAACCAAAAGGCAGTTACTTTATCCTAATGCAAATACAGACAATAATAATACAGATATAAAATCCTTTGACTCAATACACAACACCCCTCCCCCCCTAGTGAGCACAGCAGACGTAATCCCTCAGGTACTGTGGGGTCCTACAACTTCTACCTGATCTCCTGACAACAGGTGTTGCAGGTTCTGGATTGGGTGTTACCTGTGGTGGAGGGGCTGCTATAGGGGTTTCATCAGGAACAGATGGAGTCCCAGACATCTCAGGGTCCCCGACCTGTACCTCGTCATCATGAGGACTAGCAGACCCTGGTTCATTTGCTGAAGCCCCTGGTGACTGTACCTCTGGACCATTTTCACTCTGGTCTTGCAGCTGTGCGTCATTAGCCAGGGATGAATTATCTGACTCCTCCCTGCTGAGCGCCCGGCGCCTCAGCTGATCTATATGTCTCTTCCAAACTTGCCCATTTTCCAAGGTCACATAATAGGACACAGGTCCACTAGCCCGGGTGATCACACCGGCCACCCACCGCGGACCTCGTGAATAGTTCCTCACCCAGACCAGATCTTCAGGGGCGAGATACCTTGTTGTGTCAGTCTCAGCCTGGGGGGTTGCTCTTGAATTACGGTTTGGCATTTTATCTGGGTGGACATAATCCAGCACCGTTACCAGTCTTCTACCTAAGAGCAGCTCGGCTGGCGACTTGCCCGTCGCAGTACACGGCGTCGCATGCTGCAAAAATAACATTCGCGCAATGCGAGCCGACCAGTTACCCTCCATTAAGCGCGCAATGGATTCTTTGGCTGTTCTTACCATGCGCTCAGCCTGCCCATTGGAGGATGGGTGAAAGGGCGCGGATGTGACCCCTCTTATAAAGTTATCAGCCAAGAATGCCCTGAATTCTTGGGATACAAAAGCTGCCCCATTATCTGATACAATGGTCTCAGGTAACCCGTGGGTAGCAAACAGCTGCCTCAACACCTTGATTACGGCAGCTGATGCCATGCTAGGGACCATCGCCACTTCTAACCATTTGGAATATGCATCAACGATAACCAAAAAGACCTTCCCTTGGAATGGCCCAGCAAAATCTATGTGCAGCCGGCTCCAGGGAGTCCTGGACTGCTCCCACCAGTGGACTGGTGCTCTGGCCACTTCTGGCCGCACCTCTTGGCATGCCTTGCATGTTCGTACCCATTGTTCTATGTTCTGGTCCATTCCAGGCCACCACACATAACATCGGGCTAGCGACTTCATCCTGACCATTCCCGGGTGTCCCATGTGAAGCGTCTCAAGAACCCTGTTTCTCAGTGGTGCTGGGATTATCACCCTATCTCCCCATAGGAGACAACCCTTATGCATGGACAATTCGTGCTGCCTTGTCGCATAAGGCCTGAATTTTTCTTCATGCGGACCACCTGGCCACCCCCTCCCCACCCAAGTGAGCACACGGGAGAGAACAGCATCTTTCCTAGTTTTCTCAGCTATATCCGTAGCTGTTACAGGAGCCCCCGGAAGTGTTTCTAGCATCATAATGTGCTCCGCCGGAGCAGGATCCTCATTGCTCCCGCCAGGAAGGGGCAATCGACTCAGCGCATCAGCATGGCACAACTGTTTTCCCGGCACATGGGTCAAGGTGTACTGGAACCCATTCAGGAATATTGACCAACGCAACATTCTGGGGGAGAGAATTTGTGGCGTTTGTTTGTTTGGGTTGAACAACCCTAACAGTGGTTTGTGGTCCGTTTCAATGGAGAAATGGCGACCGTACAAATAATCATAGAACCTTTTGATTCCGGACACAATAGCCAGTGCCTCTTTATCAATTTGAGCATAGTTGCGCTCTGTGGGCGACAACGTACGGGAATAGAAAGAGATGGGCTTTTCCGACCCATCCGGTTCCCTATGACTCAGCACAGCCCCCAGACCGTATTGAGAGGCATCACATGCCAGGACCAGCGGCTTTGACTCATCATAATGAGCAAGGACGCTCCTGCTACTCAGCATTCCTCGCAAGGAGTCAAAAGCCTTCTGCTGCTCCCGCCCCCATCGCCACACATTCTTTTTCTGCAATAGTCTATGTAATGGTTCAGCTACCGAAGCTTTCTGGGGTAAGAACGAATGATAAAAGTTAATAAGTCCCAGGAATGACTGCAACTCCGTCTTGTTCTGTGGTCGTGGTGCCTCGATGATGGCCTTAATCTTAGCATCTGTGGGGTGGATGCCTGATGCATCAATTTTAAACCCCAAGAAATCCACAGTTGGCACCCCAAAACTGCATTTTTCTTTTTTCAGTTGCAACCCCACCTCCTTGAACTTGAGCAACACTGCACGGACACGCGCAACCAGTTCCTGTGGGTCTTTTCCAGCAATCAAAACATCATCAAAAAATGGCAAGACCCCCGGCAGACCTCTTAACAGGCGTTCCATGAGCCCTTGAAAAATCCCTGGGGCCACACAAACTCCGAACTGTAATCTGTTAACTCTGAACGCCCCTTTATGTGTGACAATAGTCTGTGCTTCCGCTGATTGTGGGGTTACTGGCAGCTGTTGGTAAGCTTGTGCCAGGTCAATTTTGGCGAACACCTTGCCCCCAGCCAGTTTAGCCAACAGATGTGATACGACTGGAATGGGGTATGAGTTTCCCCTGAGTGCCTTATTGATAGTACATTTGTAATCTGCACATATCCTGACTTCCCCATTTGCTTTAAGGGGTGTGACGATTGGAGTCTCCCACTTAGCAGAGTCCACGGGTGAGAGAACTCCCTGCTTGACCAATTTATCCAGCTCTGCCTTGATCTTGGGTTGCAGTGCAAATGGCACTCGCCTTGGTTTGAGTCGGATTGGAGCCACCCCGGGGTCCAACTCGAAGTCAACTGGGGGCCCTTTATAACAACCCAGTTTTCCATTAAAGAGACCAGCAAATTCCTTGCATAATACCTCACTCATCTCAGGGCAGGTTTGGATTGAATTAAGCCCTGAGATACTCAGTCCCAGGGCAGGGAACCAGTCAGTGCCCAGGAGACTGGGGCGACTGCCCTTCGCAATCACCAGTTTGAGTACAGCCTGTTTGTCCCGGAACTGTACTCTCACGGCACACATTCCCATAACATGGATGCGGCCTGCTGAGTACGACTGCAAGGTTGCCGGAAAGGGCTCCAGAGGGGGCAACTTACCCCTGGGGAAGAATGTCTTCGCGGTCTGGTCCGACACGATGGTGAATGCGGATCCGGAGTCCACCTCCATGTCGCACTGCTGACCCTCAATCTTCACCTTGACGTGTGCCTTGCCTTGCGCTGGAAACTGCACGGCCCTCCCGTTGATCTCCGTTACGTAGTGGCAGTCCTTTAGAAAACGAGTTGCTGTGGGCGGTCTGCGATGCTCCAGTCTAGGTGCTCCTGTCGCTCCCGACGCCGCCGATCTACAGACCCTGGCGATGTGACCCGTCTTTCCGCACGTCCGGCAGATAGCATCCCTGAAACGACAACTCTTCCTTTCATGGTTTCCGCCACAACCTGGGCAACTGCCTCGGTGATCTCTGTGCACTGTGCAGGCCTGACGCACCGACTCGACCCCACGGACTGGGCTCTGGCTCGGAGTAGCCTCTAGCTCGTCCATGGCATGCGCAACTTCTATCTGTGGCTTAGTGGCCTTGCGACTGGCATCAAGCTCCTCTCTTTCATAATTCTCCGTGGCGGTGGCCTCTTTCAAGGCTGAAGCAAGGGTAACCTCTTCTTTAGCCACGATGCGTCTTCTGGCTTTCTTGCTGCTCAGACCACCAATAAACCGATCCAGGAGAGTCTCTTCCAGATTTTGGAAGCCGCAGTGCTGAGCGAGCTTCCGGAGTTCAGCCAGAAATGTGGATACAGACTCCCCAGCATGCTGCTGCCTCTTATGGAACTCCATCCGCCGGGCCATCTTGGTCTCAGTAGGCGCCAAGTGGCTTGTTAGGCAGGCAAGAATATCTTTGAGAGATGTCTCACTCAGCTTCGCTGGAGCAAGTAATGCCTTGGCCAGCTTGAAGGTCTCGGGCCCACAGTAGCTCAGGAATGTGGCCCTTCTTTTGCTGGCATCGGTGATCCCTTGAGCCACTGCAAAGAACTCGAAGCGTTCGACGTAGTCTTCCCAGGTGTGGGGCTCTGATGGCTGGAAGGGCTCCAATACCCTTGGACTCTCCATTGTCCTAGCGGGCAGGGTCGTCTTCTCAGCTGGCCAGTGAGTCTTGTTCTCAGCTGCAATCCGGACTCTGAGGCAGGGTTGTGTTTAACCGCTCCTCAGCATTCCGGATCCCACCTTCGTCGCCAGTTGTTGTGACGTGGGGTTTGTGATTTCAGCTCTCTTGACAAAACATGCTGGAGACAGTTCTCTAGTAACAGCTCTTTATTAAAGTGAACAAGACTGAAGACTGAGGAGAGGAAAGCTACATTTATAGGGACAGGGGACTAGCTAGGAAGGGATACATTTTGGAGGGAACAATATCAAGCAATCACAGTGCTGCCTTTTGGAGGAAACCAATAAGACAGAGGATCCAAATACAGCAGCTTAAATGAACCAATAGTAGCTGTACCCTCTGGAACCAAAAGGCAGTTACTTTATCCTAATGCAAATACAGACAATAATAATACAGATATAAAATCCTTTGACTCAATACACAACAAGTACAGCTGAGCTAATGGGTTTAGAATTGTCCTGCTAGCACCAATATACACTTAATTCTGGGGTACAGTGAGGCAGCTCCTTCTGGCAGCGAATGCTGAATGGCAGGGAACAGTGGAGAGGTACAGAAGAACAGGTAAGAAGAAGGGTCCTGTTGGACCTGCCTAAAGGCCTACCCAGTCCAAAACTCTGTTCTCACGCTGTGGTAAAGCACTGAAAGCAGAACAACACTCTCCAAACAGTATTTAGAGGCATACTGCCTCTTGCAGTGGTCATAGAACATAGGCATTGTTGACTAGTAGCTATTGGTAGCTTTACCTACCATGTATTTGTCTAATCCTCTTTTTAAATCCTCCCAAGTTGGTGGTCATCACTACCTCCTGAGAGAGCAAATTCCATAGTTTGTGCTCTGTGCATGTCAGGTGGCTTACTGTGTGTGCCCCCTTAGGTGGCCTGCTGCTTTCAGTTGCGGTGGACCATGCTGTGCCAGTCCAGTTGACTTCTGTATGTGGAAGGGGGTGGAATCATCTTGCGCTGTGCCTCAAGCTGCAAAATGTATTGAACTGGCCTTAGTTACTTCCTTACTTTTGGCTCAAGGGCTGTGGAATTATAGCCGTGATAAGAAGTATGCTCTGCAAGTGCTTGGCCTGGGATAAGGCTCCTTTCGGGTCCCAAGCAAAGAGGCTGAGCTGTTCCTTCATGCTAACAGCAATGTACCCTACAAGCAGCTGCTTACTCACCAGGCAATGTCAAAGTCCTTCCTCCTCCTCCATCCCAATTTGCCACAAAAATTAGAAAGGAAACAGTGGGGGGGGGGACAGAGAGAGAGAAGGGCACCAGAAGCTGTCTCTACATAGATTCAGTTTGTTATGCTCTCTTGAAGGACCAAATGGTTCCATAATTGGATTTCACACCTCAATAAATTAATGCCAGCTATTCCATTCAAGTGATGTTGGTTAAATCAGATTGGTTAATTGAACACTAAAGGAAGAGAAGGATTTTTTCCCCTAAAAATGACCAAATGGGATGTTCTAAGCACATCAGGGCGAGCTGAGACAGCATACACATATCTGCACACAAGACATGGAGGTGCCTGGTATTATACATGTATAGTTTTTCAGGTAAGGAAGTTGAAAAAGAGCTGTCATGGCTTTGATTTATTGACTAGTGAGTTGCTTGTTTTAAAAACAGGAGGGTTTACGGACAGATCTTACCTGGGCAGGCCCTATTCACACGTGCAGCAATTACCGGTATGTGCTTGTAAATGAGGACTACATGGGCAGAGCCACCAGCACTAATTATATCCACCCAATTTACAACATAAAGTGGCATCCTTTGTAGAACCCAGACTTTGTTCCACCAGGTGGCTTTGATTCCTGACCTCTCTCTAATTCTAGGCTATCTATTCCACCCATTCAGCCCTGCAGAACTTCTTCCCCAAAATTTCTCCGTCTCTTGATAATGCCTTACCTGCTCACTCTGATGATAACCTCACTCCTGATTGCACTTATTAAAATCCAGCCCTCCATCCAAAGACATGAATGTTTCTATATATGTGTCCATGGAAGGGGAGCAAGCAGCTCTCACACTGTTACTTAATTGCCACCCAAGATCTCCTTTGGTTCACCTGGCCAAGTCTACCATCTTAGTCAGGGGTCAGCAAACTTTTTCAGCAGGGGGCCTTCTTCCCTCAGACTTTGGGGGGGACGACTATATTTTGGAAAAAAATATGAACAAATTCCTATGCCCCACAAATAACCCAGAGATGCATTTTAAATAAAAGGACACATTCTACTCATGTAAAAACATGCTGATTCCCGGACCATCCACGGGCCGGATTGAGAAGGCGATTGGGCCGCATCCCCCCCCCCCCGGGCCTTAGTTTGGGGACCCCTGATCTTAGTCATTCTCTTAATTGTATCCTCTCTAATCTCTCTGTCTGATTTCTCTCTCCAGTATTTGGGCAAGGAGAAAAGTGATAGCTAGGATAAAGCACTGCTGGGATAAAGTGAGGGAGGGTTGGATCCTTTATTTAAAATGTCTCCTAAGGCAGCTTATAAAAAACGATGAACCAGTTGATCACCATAAAACACCAGGCAATGGCACAGTGTCCTCTAATAGATCCTAGAAGGCCAAGCCAAAGGCCAGCTTACAAGGTACCAGTGGCATGTGGTGAAATTTTTCTTAGAGGCGCCAGCTTGTGAGGACGGTGGATGGGGGGGGTGTTGCAAGCATGAGCATTGCGCTTCCCTCCCTAAGCCAGGCAAAAGCTTCCCAGGCTTTGGGAAGGAGGTGCCAGGTCTCTGACACGATACTGGGGCCCTCCTGCTTCCTTCCCAAAGCCAGGTGGGTTTAGGGAAGGTGTTGGGAGGGCTCTTGGACCCATCAGAGCATCACACCTCCTTCCCTAAACTGGGCAGGAGCTTCCTGGGCTTTGGGAAGGAGGCACCAGGGGAACATTTAGGGCACTAGCCTAGTCCCCCTAGTCCACTGATTGCATGCCACTGAGTCCGACCATGATTGTTCGGGGGGGGGGGGGTTCCCAGCAACAGAATGGACATAACCTGCCTGCCTTTTTCTTTGCTCTTTGTTCCTTGTTTTGTTTTCTCATCCTGCCTGTAAATAAAATGTTTCTCAAGGAACAACCTGTGTGTTCTTTGCCTTGTCTGAACCCTAAAAGAACCTCTGCTCTTGGCAGAACATTCACACAGCAGGTTCCATGTTTGATCCCTGAAATCTCCAGGTTGGGCTGTATACATAGGAAGCTGCCTTGTATGGAGTCAGACAATTGGTCTACCTACACAGGCAGTGGCTTTCCTGTGTTTCAGGCAGGAGACCTTCCCAGCCCTCCCTGGAGATGCTGCAGTCCAGAACAGACAGCTGAATGATTGCATGAGCCATGGAGGCTTTGTTTCAGAAAGTGCAGACTTATGGGGATTTAATACTGCATAGCCTCTGTTAAGGCCCTGGGATCATGAGACTCCTTGAAGAGCTGTTCCAGTCAATAGAGTCGTTCTGGGGAAGAAAAACAAGGACTCTTTGCTTCTTGCTCTGCTCAGCCAGAACCTCCCACTCATTCCATCAGGAAGGGGCCAAATTGCTCGCCTGCTTTCAGCTCTCCATCTTTCTAGAAGTCACAACATAAATGCAGTTGCATAAAAGGCATGCCTCTTTTATGAATAGCAAGCAACTGAATTATTCAATGAGCATGAAAAGGTTTGAATAGATGGATTGGAAAAGGCACACCAGACCTTCACTGTTATAATTAGAGGCAGAGCAGAATGACTCCTTAACACGCAACACCGCCGAAGCATAAAGGAGACCACTTTAGAGCGATGCCTTTTGACTCTAGAACTGACCACTTGAATTAAAGCAGAGCCGCTTTAAAGTGGGGTGGTGGCAGTGAGGGATGCTAGGGGACCCATTCATCAATGACTACAGTAGATATTCAACCATAAATCCAAAACTAAGCTTAACTATACCAGTAGGTGCAGGTGATGCTATACAAAACGCCTCTCTGAGAATCCAGTATCTGAACCAAGGCTACTTTTTTTTCTCCCCTCAGCAACACTGTAAGGAAGATTAGCTAATTATGTGTTGAGTGAAGGAATTCAGCTGCAGGGAGGGAATAAGCCACCATGGTAAAGCTAGTTACAGAGCTAGAGGCAACAGGCCTCCCTTCCACCCAAGACTGCTGCTTACCAACTCACAGCCTTGGGCAAGGAAGCTCTCCAGCATCCCTATAGCAGGGAATTGTGAAAACACATAGGCTACTGGGGTAAGCTTTGCAGGATGCAAGGGATGTTGGGCCACAGTTAGGGGCCTATTTGACACCCTATAAGCCAAAACACTGCCCTGCACTGAACAGGATGCATGAACATTACACAAGCATAAGATAGCAAACTGCCTGATAACATTAATCTATTTTGCTATTACTGTAATCATTTTATGTTTATTTATTTATGTAGTTTGAGAGGGAAAAATCCCTTCATAAAGTACTCCTCTTTTTATTATGTTTCAGAAGGGATAGAGTCAAGGTGATCGCCTTCCTCACAATTTTAAATAAAGTGAAGACTCAACACAGAGGACATGCCTCGTAAACTAGGGTCAACCCAGCCCCAGAAGCCAGGGGTTCAGCCCTTTGCACATGGCTCTGTCTCTGTGCCACCACAGATATCACTCTGCTCCTCCTGGCAGCATCAATTCTCCTCTTTAATTCCAGCCTGCAGCATTTTGGTTCATTTTAGATCATCAGTAGATAATTACCCTGTTTGTGCTGCTTTCATTGGGAACTGTACTCCTGAGTTTCCAGGCAGCAGTGAACAGTGGGGGTGTGAGGGGAGGAGAGGAGAGAATGGCTTTCTGGGTATAAATAGCTACCAGATTGGTCTTGTTCAGTTATCTTGCTCTGTTAACACAATCCTGTCTGTTCCCACAGAGAAGCACTGCCACGCAGGGGGCAGAGTTGCCAGATGACCAGAGGGAACCATGGCAAGGTCTGTTCTTGTGCCTTTAACAGCAGCTTTGAAAATCAGCAAGTGTAGCTTTTTCAATATGGAGATGAAATGTAGGTGGCAGCCCTTATTTCATATTATAGATAGATAGATGATAGATAGATAGATAGATAGATAGATAGATAGATAGATATAGAGGTATATGAAAATCAAGCTGCTGTTCAAAAGCAGCGTTACAGCAGCTCGGCTCGTTGAAAAGCTGGCAACCCTAATAGGGTATCAGATGGCCAAGTGAAAAGATTAGAGTTAATGATATACACCATACAGTTAAAGCGCCCGCACACGCACCCCCCCCCCCAAGAATCCTAAGAACTGTAGTTTACCCATTACAGAGCTACAATTCCCAGCACCCTTAACAACTATAATTCCCAGGATTTTGGGGGTGTGGGGGTGTGTGCTTTAAATATGTTCTGAATGTATATGCAGCCTGTGACATTTGCATAAAAACGGGAAATGCAGAAGTAGCTTTCTTCCAGCCCTGCAGAACCAGCAGCATCCCTCTTCTAACATAAAATATTAAAGGCGCAAGGGGATGACACAGGAGTCCTGTCACTTTCTTTTGCATCTGAGCACCCTAACAAAAGGGAAAGCTAATGCTGTGTGCAACAAAACAGATACAAAAATGAAAAACTGTGGTATTCAAAGCAGGCCCACTGAAATTAATGGCTCCATCTTTGCCACGTCCATTAACTTCTATGGGTCTACTCTGAGTAAAAATGAAGAGGAATGACCTACAAAAGGGCAATTTGGTATCTAATGATGTTGAACACTCACTCTAATTAATCTTGGTTTTCATTTGTAGGGTGTGCAGGTGTGTGTGAATGTTTTATGGCTGCAGAGAAAATGCACACAATAAGAGCTATGTAAAGCAACTGAATGAGTCTGCACAGTGTCATTCTCAATTGTCTTCAGAGGCATAAACTGCCTGTTCCTCTTCAGTGTGGGATTAACTCAAATGCCAGAGATGTGAATTCAGATGTCAGCAATGTTAACTATTCCATCCCTTTGAGAAAATAGGAAAGCCATGGCTGCAGCACTCCACAATTTATTGCAAGCTCGATTTTGTTCTGGTGTGCAGCGATTCACACAGATGAAGTGCATTTTGGAGTTGAAGAAAAGAAGGGAAAGTACCAACACTTTTTCTCCAGCCCAGTCATCTCCTACCTTAGGGTTGTTTTGTAGGGATGGGGGGAATTTTGATTCAGTTTGCATTTAAAGGGAAAGCTACTTAATTCACACCTTCCAAAACAAGTGAGAGCTAAAACACAGTCATCCTCTGAAATTTGCACTTCTCCAAATGTTGCAGTGTAGTTCTCCAATCAATGTTTATGCAACAATATGAATACTATTGGGGAGGGGAAACATGCATTAAAATTAATATATTGGTGAAAATAACATTAAAATGCCTTGTATTAGGGGGAAACGCTTGCAAAATATGTACATTAATCAACACTGCATAAAAATGTTTTTTGTTAAGAGAAATTTACACTAGACTACTGATGGATTCTAATGGGGATTTTTTTATTATAAAAATCACAAATTGCAGAAATGTAGAGAGAACTGAATGTGAGATTGGAAAAATGAAAATCTGGGAGAACCAAAATTGACAGATCTTGGTCTATCTTTGGTTGCTTCCTATATCACAGATGTTGCAGCTGATGGTGTATACAGCACATTGGAGTACAACTGGCATCATAACCTGGATGTAAGGATATGATTCTTCTGTGTGCATTGCTTCCATGACACCCATGCAAACCACATACAAAGACATTGGGTAGTTTGGGAGACAGAGGCAAGGTGATCAAAGACAAACATCATCAGATGCTGAAACCAAAGCACTCGGGTAGATGGGGAAACCTGTGGCCCTCTAGATATTATTGGACTTCCAATAGCCCCAGCCACCATGGCCACAGGCAGGGATGATGGGAGTTGTAGTCCAGCAACATGTGGAGGGCTACAGATTCCCTACCCTTGCATTAGGGTGACCCATTCCACCAGTTTTTGGTGAACACCTTAGGGTTGCTTGTTATTTACACACACACACAAACACACACACACACATCCACACACATCCACTAAAGAATATATTGTATTATGCATATAATGGTTTGAGTTCTAAAACTTTTGGCAAAAATACTGACCACCTGACCACAGAATAAAAGATCAGATGTCGCTTTTCTTCCTATCTCTACATCTCTGTTTTAACAGCCTTGCACTCAGAAATGTATACATTTCTGTATACTGAGTTGCTGGGCAAATGAACAGCAGCATTGCTGGTAAAATAGGAGATGACCTTAAAAAACAAACCACCTGGTAGCACAATGTGTATTGAGCAAACCAAAATAGCCTGGCAGAGATCTGAACTCGGTGCCAGATGGAGCCACGGCATTATTGTCAATGCTGTTTATTTTTAACTAATTTTATTGTATTGCTGAGATTTTTTAATGGTTGTTTTTAATTGCTGCTACCTAGCCTGAGGCTTTTTATAAGCATGTGGTGACATATGCACTGAATAAATAGACAAATTACATTTCTTTTCCATTAGAATGAGTTTTTCCACACTGGCGTCTACATTCAATTTAGACAGTATTGGTCTAGTCTTGTTAGGGGGTTACATTATGCTAATAATAATAAAGGTAAAGGGACCCCTGACCATTAGGTCCAGTCACGGACGACTCTGGGGTTGCGGCGCTCATCTCCCGTTATTGGCCGAGGGAGCTGGTGTACAGCTTCTGGGTCATGCGGCCAGCATGACAAAGCTGCTTCTGGCAAACCAGAGCAGCACACAGAAACGCCGTTTACCTTCCCGCCGGAGTGGTACCTATTTATCTACTTGCACTTTGACGTGCTTTTGAACTGCTAGGTTGGCAGGAGCAGGGACTGAGCAACGGGAGCTCACCCCATAGTAGGGATTCGAACCACCAACCTTCTGATCGGCAAGGCCTAGGTTCTGTGGTTTAACCAACAGCGCCACCCACTTTATTATATATTAATAATAATAATAATAATAAAATCTTCAAAAAGAAAAGAAAATTGGGAGTAAAAGAGAAAAGAATCATTTCCTTTGCCGTCCCAGCACCTGATTCTTACCCCGCATGCATCCCAAACTCCATTGTCTTCTTCTTACGTGGATTTTTATTTTTTAGCTCTAAAGAAGCATCCATTCAGTTGGGGCAAGGGAAAAAGGGAGGGGGAAAGAGGAAGGGCCTCTGTTGTCATAGTAACAGCTTGGTCCAGCTCAGTCAGTGGTTTTGCCTGATGTAAAAGAGACCTGACGCTGCTGTGCAGCCATTTGTCCAAGACAGATTGAACCTGACAGGCTCTTTATGATCTGAAACATTTATAAAGCAGGGGCCATGTGTGTGAGCATGTGTGTGTGTGTGTGTGTGTGTGTGTGTAGAGAGAGAGAAGGATGGGTGAGATGGAAATCAAAGCAGTGGCAACAGACTACTGTTACAGACAGAAAGAGGGCAAGAGGACCAGCCAAGGATGTTCAGCACATTCCACCCAAACATATTTTGCACTCAAGCTTCTGGATAAAGGATGGATCCTGCAAACGACTGTGGTTTATAAACCAAAAATTGTGCTTTGAGGCTGTGTTAAGATTCTGTGGTTTTTATCAGCTTATTTGTAGATCTGGCGGTTTCAACTATTATTGTAAGCCACCCAGAATACTTTTTGTTATTGGGCAGCCTAAAATTGTAAGAAGTCAGTTTGTCAGTGAATAAAAGTGATCTGAAAAGTAAAGATGGAAAGCCTTGGTGCACACGGTACATAGGGTTGCCAACTTTTTAAAACTAGCCCTTGTTCTATGCACTTGATCAGTAGACATTGGCAAGTGCTAATGCTTCCTTGCCATGAAAGCTTCAAAAGCTGATTGTTGCTTATCAAGCAGCTGTTAAAGAGGAGCCAGTCGCACAAATCAAAATCATTGAGTGGGAAATATGGGGCAAGGTGATCCTGAAAATAAACTGGAGGGAATGGCTCATTTCAGTTATACTAATGCACAGATTATGGGAAACAAGCAAGGTGAATTTGAGCTCCTAATAAAGGATAGTATTACTGAAACCTGGTGGGAGGTGAACCTGAAGCATTTCCTTCTATAAAAAAAGTAAGTAACTGGAAAAGCTTCCCCTATTATGTCAGCCACCTGGAGGAGAAAGTATTTTTTAAAGTGGATGCTTTTAGAAGCAACTGGAAGTGAATATGCACACCTCCATTTGTGGACTACAACCAGCATTCTTTTTTATTCTCATTGGATGTTAGGATGTACAGTAGTCCAGGGTTGAAGAATCGGACTACTATGCAGTCCAAAGCATATGTCTCAGAAGACAGTCTCACTGGGAATTATTCACAAGCAGTGCACATAGAATATTCAAAGGTGAGACTTACAGCTTGTGCCTCACTTGCTTTCATCCCCAGCTCCTAACTGACTGGGAGCAAGTTATGCTTTCAAGGGCAGACCAACATCATCACCCTTGTGAAAGAGCCAGGTAAATCAGCATGATAAAGAGGTCCCATTCCTTCACCCCAAATCTTCATTGTGCTAACATCCATCTTATAAGTTAATTCT
The DNA here is from genome assembly GCF_963506605.1 of Zootoca vivipara. Lineage (NCBI taxonomy): Eukaryota > Metazoa > Chordata > Lepidosauria > Squamata > Lacertidae > Zootoca > Zootoca vivipara. Next base: position 63,639,166 of record NC_083277.1, on the reverse strand, counting down.
GGTCTATGTGTGCATTATCATCCTACAGCACCAAAGCTTTCTGCTAAGTGTGTTTAGCTTTTACGCAGCGTACAAAAGCCCGGCAGGTTCTCTGCAGCTGATACTGCTGATTTGACTAATAGCCATCATATAATGGAAAGGTCTGTTAGCAGGCCCGTCTTAGCCATAGAGGCTAGTGGCACGGGGAACGACGCCGGGCGCTGGAGGGCGCCAGGGAAGAGGTCCGGGGGCTCCGACCAGCCCCACGCAAGAGGAGGGCTGGCGGGGAGAGAGAGAAGGAATAAGGCCAAATTCACTTGGCGGGAGCAGGGCCAGGAGGACAAGCACGCGGCCGCCGAAGCCACACAGGTGAGGGAAGCGCACGAGCTGCCTGTTGAGGCAGCGGCAATAGCAGCAGCAGCTGCAGCAGACTCGTGCCGGCGATGTGCATGAGGGAGGGAAGGGTGAGCTCCCGTCGGCACCATGGCAGCAGCACCGGAATAAAACGCGGTGTCGGCAGCGTCTCCCTCCCTCCCTCCTCTCTCGCTAACTCTTCTCCCGCCGCCTCAGCGCGAGCATGCGAGGAGCAGCCCCTCGCGGCGGCCAGGAGGAGGAGAGGGTGGCAGCGGCAGCAGCAGCAGCAGCTCCTTGAGGCACCTCGGGCGGAGGGGAGTCCTCCTGCCTCGCCGCCGGAATGTCGGCACAGTCTGCTCAACAGCGTCTTCTCCTGCTCGTCCTCGCCAGCGCCCAGCGCCTCGCCCTCCTTTCCGCCAAAGAACCTCTCCAAGCTGCTGCTGCCACCTCCTCCTCCTCCTCCCCATCCCAACTGCCATCTTCCAGCCCCCGCGGCGGTGGCGGCTTCTATCTTCGTTTCCCTCCCTCCCCAACGGTGCCCTCTGCCCCAGGCTAAATTTTGGGAAGGGAGGGGGCGCCGGAGGGACCTTTGCGCTATGGCGCTGGATGTGGTTAAGACGGGCCTGTCTGTTAGCTGGGCCCGAATGCTCCCATTAGGTAGGTAGCTACTGTCAAGGCAGGAACAACTCCAGCTCTAGGAGCACAGGAACATGACAGAGCAAATCAGCATCATGGCTTTAGCTTTTTGAGGCTAATTCTCCCACCCTCTCTTCTAGCCTGCTTCTTTCATATGACACATATCCATCCAATTACTGTATATTCCGGCATATAAGACGACTGGGTGTATAAGACAACCCCCAACTTTCCCAGTTAAAATATAGAGTTTGGGATATACTCACCGTATTAATAAGACGACCCGGTGTATAAGACGACCCCCAACTTTTGAGAAGATTTTCCTGGGGTTTTGTGGGGGGTGGGGTTCTAGACCCAGCTGCACTGCGCTGGTACTACAGACAGGCAAGTCTGTTTACAGAGGAGGGGCTCACCAAATGACACTTTGCACAGGGACCCCTCAAACCTAGAGTGAGCCTTCCCCACAGGTCTAGTTATCATCTTTCAGGACGGTACCACATCAGACTGAAAAGGGGGGTTCACATGATGGAATGCTGTTCCATACCAAAAGTAAAATACAGGTGACCCTCAACTTTCAATTTTCATGGAACAAACACTGGAGTTGAGGCATTCCCATCAGATGAATGGACTCATTATCCCAAAGAGAGGTGAGGATTCTTCCCTACCTATATTAGGATGCTTCAGGAGACGGCAGATCCGAGCCTCTCGTTCCAGCTTCTGATGATCTGTAGGGAAAGACACCAACAAATCAGTGTGTCTGAAAGAGCAGCATGCATGCTATCCTCAACTGATCATAGGCTAGTCATTAGCTCTCCATATTATTCCCCTGAGATTTATTAGCATGCAAATCCAGGCAGCAATAAGAACTTGGGATAATTTAACAAAAGTTATCTAAATATTCAGCAATAGAATTGTTGAGGTAAACTTTTCCAGCCTCTGTCAGAATTGTCAGCCTTTAACATCCTTAAAAGTAAAGGTAAAGGTACCGCTGACCGTTAGGTCAAGTCGCGGGGTTGCGTGCTCATCTCGCTCTATATGCCGAGGAAGCCAGTGTTTGTCCGCAGCTTCTGGGTCATGTGGCGAACCAGAGCAGCGCACAGAAACACCGTTTACCTTCCCGTCGGAGCGCTACCTATTTATCTACTTGCACTTGACATGCTTTCGAACTGCTAAGTGGGCAGGAGCTGGGACGGAACAACAGGAGCTCACCCCGTCACAGGGATTCGAACTGCCGACCTTCTGATCAGCAAGCCCAAAAGCACTTCTATGACCAACTTGGAAATGATTATTCTGTATGAAAATAAAATTACTTGCTTGAACTCTAGGAAAAACTGATATAGGAATTATTTCTTGGCAATATCCACAAGTACCTTGAAACTAAGCTAGAGCTGACAATCTCCTGTGTTACGTTCCACTTTTAAAAATTAATGCTAATTTATAATACGCTTCTGCTTGTGCCACTTCCCCAAGGGACAAGAAGTTCCAGGGACAGTGTCATAGTGCTTACTTCCTTTCAATGAGATTTTTGTAATATATGTTTATCTGCAACACACACAAAAAAATCAAGTAAGCAGTCAGGACAATGAGAATTGATAGTCATCAAAAAAAACAAATTATCCTCTGATTCTGCAGGTAGCTGTAACCTCTGGCACCTCATAGAATTGTAGAGCTGGAAGGGACTCACAGAGTCACCTAGTCCAACCCCCTACAAAGCAGAAATCACAACCTCAACGGTAAAAGGTAAACAACCTCAAAGGCACGTCTACTGGCTACTTTCAACTCATTCAGGACCAAGCCACACAAAAACCTGGAGCTATTTTGCATTACAGCAGGCAGGGATGGCATCAATAGGCAATAGCAACAAGATTTTTAACAAAGGTGGGTGAGTGAGTGGAAATACCCACTGCACAACTTCATTTGCAGATAGTGGGAGTGGGGAAACCTTTTCTTTTGGCATTTAAATTTAAAAACAAGAGTCTCTTGGCAAAGACTGGTTTTACAAATGTGAGTTCTTCCCTAGCAAGCCCACTGACTGCTGGTTGAATATAGCGTCCTACAAACAAACAGCCTAAATGTCTAGCTCGGTTTTGTTCTGATGTAGCAGCATAAACAGCCGTGTGCCTCTTTATGTCCCCACCTTCCATTTTCCTTGCTCACCTTCCTAGCACAAAGCACCACTTGTCCCATTTCTCTCAGCCTCTTTCTTGAGATAAACACACACAATTAGGTTTGTGTTGAAGTAAGATGTGAGGAATCCAGCAGTGTGAACTTTCTGCTGCCTGTTCCCCATTGTGTTGCAAATGTGCCTCGGAGCTTGGGGACAACAGTCTCACACTCTGCCAGAGGTGCCAAACATCAAAAGCTTAACAAGCTCCAGCAGACCATGAATGGCTATGTATGTGCGAGCACAGCACTGATCTTTCATTGCTGTTTTCTTTTTGCCTGCCTATCCCAACGGGCATATGGCAATAAGAAAAGCAAGCTTAATTCTTCCTTGGTCTTCTTTTGCCTCTGAATTGTCAGATTCCCTCCCCACAGAGGGGCATCCAGCATATCTGTTGTATACATTCCCCTGTACTCTGAAGACACACACAGGCCTCTGGCCTCTGACAATTCAAATATTTTTGTAGGATGGACCTCTTCTGTTTTTGTTTAACCTACACTGCGCTGCTTTTGTTTGGAATTACTTCCTTTGTTTTAAATAATACATACCCTCCAACATTTCTCTGATGAAAATAGGGATGTCCTATATTATTCCATCATCACCCTCATTTTATTATTTATACTCCACCCATCTGACTGGGTTGCCCCAGCCTCTTTGGCCTGCTTTCAACGTATATAAAAACATACTAGAATTTAAACAGTAAAAAAACTTCTCTATACAGGGCTGCCTTCAGTTGTATTCTAATCAGTGTTCGAAATTCCCATTCAGCAACTTCTCTTTCCAGTTTCATTGCTGAATTGGAACTCATTACCAAGCTTAAAACCATGGAGCCACCTGGGATGAACAAAGACATAGGATTCTTATCTCATTATGTATGATCAAGCTTTCTTTAGCGCCTCAGCCCTTGCTTTTCCCCCGCAGGACCAATTGCAGCCATCAGCAGTCGTTAACAGCCATCAACAGGTTTACCACTCCTATCAGCCCATCACCCATTCCCACCCACCCCCACCACCCTCTGTGTATATATATATATATATATATATATATATATATATATATATATATATATATATGGGTCTGACTCTTCTGTTTCAAGTGCATCTGAAGAAGTGTGCATGCACACGAATGCTCATACCAAAATAAAAACTTAGTTGGTCTTTAAGGTGCTACTGAAGGAATTTTATTTATTTATTTTGCTTCGACTCAGACCAACACGGCTACCTACCTGTAACTATCATCAACCAAGCAACTGAAACCACCAAGGCGGCCATTATCAGGCCCCTAGGGCCCTGCCAGGCTGCTAGGCCCCCACTAGGCCTGGGGGGGAGACGGCGAGCACCCGGATCGCAGGTCGCAGCACGGCCTTTGTTTTATGTAGGCCCCTGCCAGGTCCCCACTAGGCCCGGGGGGGGGGACTCACAGCAATGCACTTGGGGGCACGGCAAGGGGCACTGCAAGGGGTTTTTACTTTAAAATTTAGCACCACTACCCCCCCCAAACCCCCACCAAATAACCACAAGACAAAAATAAATACCATCCTTCAAAACGTCATGAGATACGCCGGTCACGGAGAGGGGGGGGGACAAACAGGATAGATCATGGATCGGGACATGTGGGGGCAGACACAGGGATTAGCCACAACAACGGGCCACACCCACAAACCCCACCTCCGCCACGAGATCTTGTAAAACAGGGGGACTCTGAGGCTCAGGGGGATCTGAAGGGGGCCTATTACCCTCCATTTCACATCCGCAGAGGTGTTGAAGACCAAACCAACTGAAAACATGTAGGTAGCTGTGTTGGTCTGACGTAGTCGAAACAAAATAAAAAAAATTCCTTCCAGCAGCACCTTAGAGACCAACTAAGTTGGTCTTTAAGGTGCTGCTGGAAGGATTATTTTTATTTTGTTTCAACTGAAAACAGGCCTTTTACAGCAACAAGGCCCAACATTGCCAAGTGGAGGTAGGGGCCTGCCGGGGGGGGATGGGGGACCGAATAGGGAGCAGGGATACATAATGGGTCAGAACAGGGTGGGAGGGAGACACAGGGATGAAACCTGCCCTCTCCACAGTATCTCACCTCAACTCAGGGGGACTCTGAGGCTCAGGGTGATATGAAGGGGGGCTATTACCCTCCATTTCACAGACTAACACACAGCAACGTGTGCAGGGCCAGCTAGTGACTATATAAAGCTGCTTTATACTGCAGAAAACCCAATTGATGGTTGTCCTGGTTCAGTAGTAAAACAGCAGGTTTTCCCAGGGAAAGTGGCAGGACGACGACGACAACAACAACAACAACAACAACAACAGCCTCTTGGACCTATGACTTGAAATCACGGGACAAATGGGAGTATGGATGGGCCCAAAGTTTCAATAGGGGGTGAGGTCTAAGGGGTTGAGCCAAAGGCTTGTTCTGAATCAAGAAAGAAGAGAGGTATCACAGTTGTTCTGCAGGACATTCCCTGCATAAGAGGAGCAGAGCAGAACTGAACAAGTTTGGATGATAGACATCCTTTAATTGGAGGCGCTGAGGCTTGAACCTTGAACTTTTATGGATGCAGACCATGAGCCCTACCACAAAGCTGTGGCTTTTACCGACAAGGCTCACCCTCTGCAGCTGCATAAGTAGGAAGGTGCTGTGAAAATGAAAAACAGCAGGATTATAAATGTGGGTCTTCACACAGAATTGGCTTCGATCCTCTCCCTGGCACTGGAAATGATACTCCTAATTTGATTAAAGATTATATATCAGCCATGGGATCTCAGCACCAGCGTGAACCTTGCATTCTCAACAAAAAAGTGTTAAAAGAGTTGCACACAGATTCTCAGATATCTTTGACACTCTTGAGCCTTGTTAGTTGAACTAGCAATGGTTGTTTTCTAGAACATTGAAATATAGAATCTTGTATTTGTTTCTCTCCATTTTATAGTGTAGTGCTTTGTGCCCATCTCTCTACATTTTATTGGCTTCTTAGTACATAGAATGAATTTCCTGGGAGCAGAATGCTCCCCTTGCTAGCATTTATGAAAGTGTTTTATTGCACTAGGCACCAGCAACTGAAGCAAGTGTTTCATCATCATTATTGAAACACAGCACAGCTCAGCCATTGCATTTAGCGGCTATTGAGAATGAAGCAGACCTTTTGCACTGGCCTCCCTGGCCACAGAGGGATTCCTGGACGCTGTAGCTTCTGGTATTTTGAATGCAAGAACGATTCCGCAGGCTAATGTCACTGAGTCTGACAGGCAGCTCTTCCTAATACAAAGCTAACATTTCCCCTAATTCGGCTCCACTGCATTTCTACTCATGCACCTGCCATGTAAAGCTTTGAATAATCCTTTTCAATCCTTGGCGTTTACATCTAGAGACTCATCATTGCGGCATTTTCTTGCTAAGCTATGCAGACATAGACACAGCTCTTAATCTTTCCCACCTAAATCACCTCCTCCTCATTGAATTCATTGTTGTCCCCGCTTACAATTCCCTCCCATTGCTTTGTCTCTGGTGCTTGCAGTGAGTGCGGGTGTGTGTGTGTGCAAGAAACAAAGGAGGCAAACCAACAAAAATGAACCAACAACAACAGTTTTCTTCTTCTCATGGGCACACTACACCTCTTCTTCTAATCTGTTTTCTGGGGGGGGGAAACACTGGCTCTTTAAGTTTTCAATATGTCCATACCATTGGTGCCACTAGCTGGCAAAGACTGCAGAGCCATCAATGGTCTAAGCCATTATAAGCCAGTCTTGTTCTCTCTGCTACAGTTCTGGCTGCAATTCCATCAGCGGCAGCCAATTATGTGGAACAAGACGAGGAAATGTGGAACAAGACGAGGAAATGCACATCGAAATGTCGGGTTAACTGGACTAGACGTTGCAGAGGGAAGTGGGGAGCTCCACACAGGCTTCCCATTTCCAGCAAGAGCTCCTTGTTCCTTGCAAAAGGAAATAATCTTGACTTCATTGGGATTTAAGCAGTTGAGGTGTCACCACCATTCTCTACATACTTATGTCAGAGGAGGTACCATGAGTTGAGTAAACATGCATATGACTATGCTGTATGCGTAGGAGTGCAGCCTCAATCTAGGAGGGTAATAAACCTTTAATTCTATGATAAACTGGTTGAGGAGGCGCAGTGTCTATTTCTGCATACTTAATGGTACTGATTCAGTACTGAATCTGTACCGAAGATGCAACCGTACCAATTTGGCAGGTCAAATGATATCTACCTTGGATTCCCTCCTCCCACACACATCTAATGATCTTGCTGATGCACAGCTCAATATTTTATTTGATCAGTGTACAACAGCCCAAGGATGGAACACCGTGCCCTCCCCACCTAGCTCCCCTACTTGGCCTTCGGTACTCTTCACAATCCACACACCCCGATCCTGGCTACCAAGGGCCCTGCTCTGCATTCTCCTTAAATGCTTTTTCCTGGCTGGAATGCCTAATCTTAAACTGGGATCATTCATCTTGTTTGCCTTGATGGAGGATAAAAGATGTGTGTGCTGGGTAGTGGATGAGCGTATGTAGAAACATCTGGCTTTTAGTGTTTCGAGGCAATAGAGCGCCACCTGTTACTCCACCCATTTTTTGCCTCTGGTCCTTCCCACCACTGGCACGAAGTCCTTGGAAGGTTGCCCCATGATGAAATGCCATGCCTGAGACTGAAAGGACCCATGCATGTAGCACTGGATCAACCTTGTAAATAAGTCCATTCAATCCTGCAGAAATTCCTACTAACCTGCTTAGTGCTGTCAAACAAAGGAATGCAGAAGGGCTCCTGCCCGCCCCCCTGCAATTGAGTGTGGAGAAGAGGGGCTTTCCCCTCCTTTGGCAACCCACTTATTTTTTATGCAGGGCACAGAGTTGAGGCTGGGCTCTCCACTCATCTTCTGCCGACCCTCCATGCAATTCCTTGTTGCCAGCAGTGAGTGCTTAAATACAAGGTCACATTCGATGCACATTTGTAGTGCTTTTCTATAAAAAAATGAATAATCCCTAAGTGGTACATAACTAGATATTAAGAGTAGGTCCCTAAAATTCTCGTGGGTTCTGTCAGCTGCCAAGGAGGGAATCAGCTTGCTTATACCACTCACAGTGTCCTGAGGAGTACACCTCTCACCTAGCGTAGGAACCAATGTTCCTCTTTTGGCTGACAAAACGTCGCAAAGAATGGTTGAGCAGCACGAGAGAAGGCTTTCTTCCCTGTGACGTCTGTCCATGTATTTCCAATTGCGTCAGAGTTATTGGCATGCGCCAACCATATCCTTCTCAAGGAACGAAGGAAAAATAGGAAGCAGACTTATACTGAGCGGAAGCACCAGTCGGTCCAGCTCACAACTGTCTACACCAGGGGTGGCCAACTTTCAAGAGACTGCGATCTACTCACAGAGTTAAAAACTGGGAGTGATCTACCCCCTTTTAGAGGGGTTCAGGTCAAAGTTGTTGCGCTTTTTTTAGGAAGGAGGAAGGCCCATGTTGTGGGGAGGGGGGTTCATGTAAAAGTTGTTGAGCTTCTTTAGGGAAGAGGAAAGCAACATTGTACTTTTTTTTAGGAATGAAAGCCCTGTTTTTGGTGGTTCGGGTCATTTTAGGGGTGCAGGGCAAAGATGCTGAGCTTTTTTAGGGGAGCCAAAGTTTTTTAGCTTCTTTGGAGGGTGCCACTGATCTACCGGTGATCTACCACAGACGTCCAGTGATCTACCGGTAGATCACGATCTACCTGTTGGACATGCCTGGTCTACACTAATAGGGGAGGCTCCTGCCATGGCTGCATACCGTCCAGCTTTTCTGGAGCCAAAACCGGGACACACAACTTCTGGGATGAGCTCCCAGGTGAGTCACATGACGTGTGCCACACTTTTTTTGGCGTGAGATCTCACACGGTGCCCAAAAATGAATGTTTTTGGGCGCCACACAAGAACACAGCCTGGAAATGTAATTTTGGAAGGAAGTCAAGTGCTTTAAATGTTTTGTGTGGTTGTATTCAGCTTAAACTCTGCCCAAGGCCTGGTCTGAAAGCATGGCAGTTGCTAGTCCTATCTGGAAATGCCAGGAACTGATTGTGTTCATATTTCCTGTTCGGGCATATAATGCCTGAATAGGCTTATCTTGGGGTAAACCCAATGTTGTATACTTGGCTCAGGTTTACATGTAGTTTTTAGGTGGCTATAGGCACCTGATAACTCTCTCAGCTACCCCACCTACAATGTGCAAATAACAATGTGAGATACTACCCAGAGCTGTCATAAAGGAGATATGGGAAGCCTTTGGCCCACTAATTTTGGCTGAACTATAACTCCCATCAGTCCCAGCAAGCATGACAAATGGCTATGGATGATGGGACCTGTGGTTCAGCAACAGTTGGCAGGCCAACCATTTCCCATGCCAATTATAAATGTGTGAATTGCTTTGAATCCTTTAAAATGCTTATTATTTCTAGAGGGGGCTGTTTCTTTGAGCCCCCTGACCAAGTGGCACGGTAGAACAATATGTTTTGTTCTGCTGTTGCCATGTTATTTCCAACAAGTTGGATGGCTGTTTGCTGTACAGTATTTAACTCCAGTTGCCATCCTGTGTGGGTTTGCTGCAAACTCCACTTGTTCTATTGTGAAAGAAGAAAGTATCCTCCTTCAGTTTCTGAGGAGAACCAACAGGATATAATGATCACTGTGTGAACAGAATGTGTGGGGATACTCAGATATAGCAAAGCAGTAAGAGGAGACTTTCTTCCTTTTCAGAAAGGACATAGAGTGTGTTTGGTTGTACATGGTAATTTTGCTTCTATTCATGCTTTTAAAAAAGCCCAAGAGGTGCTATGATAGCAAACATATGACATGGCATGAATTTGCATTGGGTCCTGTAGTAGTACTGTACTGTTATGTGAAATCTGTAGTTCTTCCAGAAGGTTTGGAAATTGTCACTCACTTATCAACAGCAGCAAGATTGTCTATGTTTAAATAATAGTAATAGTTGTAGTAATAGTAGTAGTAGATCCACCTTCTGTATCAGAATGTCTGAGAATTGGGACAGTGTTTGGATGGGTTGACAGGGAGATAATGGCATCATTTAGATAACACACCAAACCATGGTTCAGTGTAATGTGAGTGAGCACAGCTCTTTGGGAAGTCCTCCTTCCTTTGCCTTCTTCCTACATGGTGAGGAGGATGGTTTTTAGGCCTTTTCTCTTTGTCTTATTTAACAGTCGCATCCCATTTTGTGTAAGCACAAATCATGGTTTAATACAAACTATTATTAGTTTCAACAAGCCAGCCTAATAATCCATGGTTAGAAATTGGCTTGTCTGGGAACTAATTTGTGTCAAATTTCAACCTTCTGGTTTGGACAATACGGGAAGCCGCCATTAACTAAAACCAAAAGCAAATGCTTCCATTCAATAAAATCAGGGAAAAATGAATTTTGTTTATACTACGAATGTTGGGGATAAAATCCCAGAGCCCATGCAAGTAGGAATGATTCCACAGACCACATCTCACTCCTCCACTTTGACCCTGACTCTCCCTCTGAACAAACCCTCCTGCCTCACTGCCCTCACACTGAGGATGCTATAACTATGTATTTTGCAGAGCTTCCAGAGGGTCACTCCAACTTGGTTTGGTTGGGGTTCGTAGTTAATAAGCCTGGGCATTCTCCTAGTTGGAAACCGTCCTCCAAGGAATCAGTGGTCCCCATCATCCTGCCTGAAGCAGTCACAGGCCAATAAAATTTGCTGGTGGACAAAACACAGCAAGCTCCCTGCCTAAAGTATAAAAGCTGCAAACAGCAGGATGTTACTGCCATTGTAGATAGCTGTGGAGGCGGGAGGTGCAACTGTTCTTTTAACTGTGACTGGCAGGGTAGAAATGTACGGAAACCCTTCTATACAATCGCAAGCTGGAAGGTGAGGCAGTGGAGGGGGGGAATAGCCAGGAGGCTCTACAGGACATCTCTTAAAACACGGGCCTAGTTTCAACTGCAAACAGTTGATTCATGTGTGGCAGATGTCTGGCTAGAAGGGCAATCCAGCTAGATGGGTGGGGTATAAATAATAAAATGGTTATTATTATTACTCAAGAGGGGGCAATGGCATGGCATTCGTGAAAGGCAGCAGAGTGTCCACCCTTCTGTTTAGACTGCCCTTAAACCTTAGGCTGCTAGAAGATTGTCCTACATGGCAAGGAATCAAGAACTCTGCTTCTTCCTTTTGCACCTGCTCTTGGAGGTCTATAGTCTGTTGGACTAGAGCCACTGGCAGGGAACCAGGAGCTCCCATGTTAACATGTGTGAAGGAGAGAAGGTACCCAAAGTGGTCTAATAGATGGAGGGAAAAATGGCTCTGCAAAACTGCAGTCCTGTAAACGTCACACACTTTGGGTTCTGGCATGCGCCGCCTGACAGATTACAGCCAAGTGAAGGCAGCGCTCAGCAAAAAGAAGGTCCCGCACTACCGAACCAGACATACCTTTTCTCTGACATACTGAGTGTGTTACGACTTCTCTGGGCTCACTTTCTGGCTCCTGTGAACAGGTCTATCACTAGGGGGTTTACACTGGTAAGTGGCGTGCAGGATTTATCTCAATGGGGACTTATGGGACACTGAGGTCCAGCACCGAGGGCCTTCTGGCGGTTCCCCCATTGCGAGAAGCCAAGTTGCAGGGAACTAGACAGAGGGCCTTCTCGGTAGTGGCACCCGCCCTGTGGAAGGCCCTCCCATCAGATGTCAAAGAGAAAAACAACTACCAGACTTTTAGAAGACATCTGAAGGTAGCCCTGTTCAGGGAAGCTTTTAATGTTTAATAGATCACTGTGTTTTATTTTTCTGTTGGAAGCCGCCCAGAGTGGCTGGGGAAACCCAGCCAGATGGACGGGGTATAAATAAATTATTATTATTATTATTATTATTATTATTATTATTATTATTATTATTTCTCTTAAGTGTTTGCTATCAGAACTTTGAGAAGTGAACTCTCTCCCTGGATAAAGTGTGAGTGGGTGAAGATGAGTCTAGCTGAAAAGCTGAGAGCATCTTGGATGCCTCTCTCTGAAGACCTCACTGAGGTGAGGTAGCAGATATGCTGATGGGAGGAGTGCACATGCTGCTAACTTGCATTTTTGCTATACTTGTGTGGCAGTGAAATAAACAAAATGTAACATAACCACAGTAAGTGTTCACAGCTTCCTCCTCCAAAGGAAGCCAACTCTGCCTCTGGAACTTCTCACTGTTTGGGGAAGTAGGGTGTGCAGAACACTTGTGGGGAGGTATTGTTATTGTTCGTTATTATGGAATGCATTTTTGTGTTTTTATACTGGGTGCTATAAAATGTAATAAATAAATGCTTTCATAACCCTATGTGTCCTGTTTCTAACCTTAAGCACCAATACCGTCCTAAGTAGACATTTTAAATCTGAGACAAGCCGGTGCTTAACAAATATGAATTTATTTGTTTTGTTTTTTCTTTTATTGCAAAAATCTATTTATTTGTGACAACCTGTCTCAGAAACATGGACACACACCAGAGGAGGGAAAGTCCCATTGCACTAGCAGCAGTCCTTCCATGAGTGCAATTATTTAGTTGAATACCACCCCCAGTCCACATCTATGTGTACCCAAGGTACATGTGGGAGAGAAGTATATGGGGTCTCTACATCACTGTCTGCAGAATACTTTGAGATCAAAAGCCCCATATAAGGGATCTGGAAAGAGCCAGAACCAGACAGTTATAAACCTTTCCCTTGCTTTTACCCATCTCCTGTCATATGGACTGAAATGCTAAATGAATGTCTCCTTCTTCCTCAAAGCAACTTCTCCTTCTGTTTGTGCTGTTGCAATCTGTCACTATGCAATGAGAGAAAAGAAGGAGCAGCAGTTAGTGTGGAGGAGACACCCAGAACAGATCCAGCTCTTCTTAAAACACTAAAGGTACAAAAGGAAATTAGGAGACACTAAGTTAAATGGAACACAAATTTAAGAAAGGAGGAGGTACAATTACTCTGGAGACTAAAGCTACAATCCTACGCACACTTCCCTAGGAGTAATGGGGTTCAATGGGGCTTACTTCTGAGTAGGCATGTACAGACTAGCAGCACAATCCTCACTTACACAAAAGTAAGTCCCACCTTGTTCAATGGGGCGTATTCCCACTTAAGTGGATATAGGGATGCAGCCTTAGTGATCCACCTAGAATAGATCTGGCCGTCACACTGGGCCCCAGAATCCACACCAGACTGATGCAGAATGGATTATATTTGGTGATAATAATATGTTGTTGTAAGCAATGCCTATAAACACAATGGCATACAAGCATACTGATCAAGGACCTTTGTGTGACTGCTTCTCCCTCTTAATGTTGTTGTTGTGACTATTAATTTTTGTCCTTCACTGGTGTGCACACAAGCAGTTTACAACACATAGGTATAAAGCATGACACAAAAGCCCTCTGAAATTAAAATGGGATGATTTTAAATGGCTAGATTTGAAGCTTTCAGTAAAACCAACATCCAAGACATTTTTCATTTTCTTATTTTGATTCAGAATATGTATGCAGCATCTGGGGAACATTATGAGAAAGGTTACCTGGATAAAATATGACCCTGAAAGCGTGCTCTCAGTAGCAACCTTGGTTTACCTCTGTGTGAAACAGCCCTAAAATATATAGAAAAGCTGTTGGGTGGATACTGAAAACTATTTCCAACATGGTTGCCAGGATACAGAAAGCCATGTGACCAGGTTTTCTGTAGCATCTATCTACTTGAGGAGCAAGTTTAAGCACACAACCCACTATCATGCATCTGTGCTAAGAACTCACATGCAGAGAAGTCGCAAGGAAAGAGATCCGTGGAGGAACTTTCCTTTGCATTCCTTAGCATTCATGTCTACTCAGTCTGGCATCCTCTCCAGGCATTGGTACAGGTTTCAGGGCAGCTTCGTTTATACCTATTCCTATTCAGCTGGAGTTGCACCTACAATGAAACTACAGCAACAACCAGGTATTGGCAAACTTAGTTGTGTTCAATATCCTCAAGGAAAATGCAAAGGAAGCTGTTAGATTCCACCCACCCACCCCTCACAATTTCCAGTGCATAGTCTTTTCTGTCGGTGGCTGTAGCACAGAAGAATTCTTCCTTCCTCATCCTCAGGAAAGAAAGGTACCTGTACGCAGCACAAAAATGTGGTTATTATTAGTCTGGACTCTGGAACCATTCATGCTCATCCTTAACATGCTGCTTTCAGCCTAGATTTATTGTGTAGATTACAGCTCCCATCATCCCTGACCACTGGTCCTGTTAGCTAGGGATGATGGGAGTTGTAGTCCCAAAACAACTGGAGGGCTGAGTTTGCCTATGACAGGTGAGTGTGCTTACTTGGCATGTGTTTGAAACTCTCCCCTTGTGATCTTGATATATGCCTACCTACAATGTCATTGCTGGGACCACCTGCATCTGTTTTCAGGTGGGCAAATACAGAATCAATCTGCTATGAGCTTTTATTTTTGGAATGAATCCAACTTGTCAAGAAGCATTTTCCAAGGGCAAAAAAATGTGCAATACAGCTTGATTGTGTGTGGACTAGGTAGGAAAACCAAGTGCTTAGTCACTCTTCATTCTAGAATGATATTTGTACAAAGCCTGTCTTAATTAAGAGAGATGTGGGGGTAAGCTTAATCTCTAGGGAATATTGTTTGTAAAGTCCAGAGCCATGCTTTTGTGGAGGAGCATCCAGGGAACTCATCACACACCTACTGTTCATGCCTTTTGGGGGGAAGTACTTCTAGGGAATGCATCTATTTCAGTTTCTCTCAGTTTCCCATTTCCAATCTTAAATTACATTTCTGCATCAGTTTTTTATTTTTTAAAAAGCATTATATCCCCATGAGAATTTGTCAGCATTTGTTGTTGATTTCTCCTAATACACACAGTTTTGCAAGTAACTTTCAACATTTTTGTGTTATCTTCACTAATATATTAACTTCCCTCTGATGAAACACATTTTTGTAGGTATTTTTTTGGGTTGGGGAACTGCACTGCAAAATTTGGAAGAATAGCTGCGTTCATCCTACATACTGTATTGGGAAATATGAACCAGATTGAATTTTATCTCACATCCCAAAGTGCTTCCTGCATCTTTTGGGAATCATGACTTTAATACCTCTTCTAATATCTGTTGTGTGCTATAGTAATGCCTTCCTTTTTTCTTTTCACAACATAGACAAGGCACCACTTTTCTGTTCTCTTCTGTTCTCTTCTCTTCTTGCAATTCCACCTAAAGGGTTCAGCAACCTAGCAATTATTCAATCACTCTTCTTTGCAATTGTTCCCATTTAAGTTTCTCTATTTTGACTAAAACCAGAATCTAAATGAGGCCAGAGCTTCTTTGTATAGTGGTATTTAATATATTCTTATTCCCTACTAGAATTGCCACCTTAAGAGTTATAAGGTGGCTTATTTTGCTTTAGAGACTACGTGCAGCATATGGCGAGCTGAAACACCCTCCCTTACAGGTACCTACCCACATCCACCTGCTCAGATAAACACCTGGCACAGTGCTGGCAGTAAACACACTTGCACTTGTGTATAAATACTCCTTCCAGCATTTCTGCAGTGACATACTGTGCCGCAAAGTTGTGCTCACACATATCTATGCAATAGAAAATGCACATCAACATGCATTTCAGTTATGCTCGAGTGTCAGCCAGGCACAAAGAATGGCACCCAGACTTTTTGAAGTACTCACAAATGGAGAATCTTTAGGTGCAAAATGCGCCTGGTGCCCTGCTAATTCCGAACCCTGTTGCCAAGATACTATATTAATTGGGCCTAAGACACATGTATCACACATATACTACAGTCTTTCCTACAGCCAATGTCAGTCTCTAACATCAATTGAGACCAGCTACTTGAATGAACCACGCAGGGACTGTGAACAGGATTTGCCAGTGATGATGTGTTGTAATTCACCCTAAACCCTTCAGATAAGGCAGAAAAGAAATAAAAACAAAGTAACCCTTTCTCCGGAGACTCACCAAATCCCAGCCCAAACATATGAAATCATTGCAAGAGATGCCCACATTCACTGCAAAATATGTTTGAGTTTATCTGCAGTGGGATTGGGGCTCTGGGGAATTTAGACTATTTCTCTTCCATGCTGCCCTAGTCCAATAGCTAATATCTGATGCTTCCCAGTAATGCCTTAATTTAGAGTTCCACATAGGGGCAGCTCATAGACGCATACCAATGTCCAGCACAACCAGAGGCATTGAAAGGTCTCAAGAACTTTTCACATACGCATATTCACAAGTACCTATGGATGATAGTTCCCTCTTACTACCAGTACCTGGCAGCGTTAAGAATTTTAAAAAACAGATTAAAATCTGTGCATTAAAAAAACCCAATCCAAACACAAACTGAAGAAGGAAATGGGAAAGGGAGTTTCTAAGTACAGCATGTCACCATGTCCTTTGGCAGGATCTGCACTGGGGGTGGGAGGCGGGAAGAGGCAGGGGGAATCCCTCTTTATTCAAACAAAAGCTGGTGTCACTGTGAAGCATGGCAGGGCAGCAGGGAACCTTCTGCTTATGAATATGTAAAGCTACTGATTTCTGGGTACTGCACATGTCGCGTGAAACAATGGTCTCCACGTTTGATGGCAAATGAATAATGGAAATATGTGGGGGAGTTTAGTTTTTAAACTAGTCGGCTAAATGAAAAGCCTCCTTTGTTCCTTTGCTCAACACACCCTTTTGACCTGGAAGGAAGGCAAATTCTGCGTTTTCCAACTCTCTCCCATTACTTTAGTTATCTAAAGCAACACACCTAACCACCCGCCTTCCTCCCAGCACATCTCTGTCTATGCAGCAGCCTATTCACCAGGATGCCTGTTGAAGGTCCAGCACCTCAAAAATAATATTCTAGAGCTCCTCAGAAAGGTGCAAAGAAAGAGCAGCCAAAATGATCAAGGAGCTGCAGCAACTCCCAGAATGGTTGCAACATTTTGGGGCTTTTCAGCTTAGGGGGAAAAACTTTTTCTTTAAAAAAAAGAAACCTTATTAATTTTTAAAATAGAGACAAAATACAAACAACGTTCAATATACAGATACAAATGGAGGGGGGAGTAGAATTGATAAAAGGGAAGAAAAGGGAAAATAATACAGGACCCTACATTAATTCATGTGATGCATCTTTTATAATCACAAGCCAAGATGAGAAAAAGATGAGTTGGGGTATAAAATTATGTATATTATGGAGACAGTGGACAGAGCACCTTCACCCCGCCCTCTATTTCCTAATGCTGAAATCCAGGCTCATTCAATGAAGCTGAATGGTGGGAGAATCTTTACATCAATTAGCTAGAATTCAGGGGTCGGCAACGCTTTTTGAGGCTGGTCCAGTCCACTCCCTGGCAGACCTCTCGGTGGGCCAGAGCACGCGTGCCCATGGGTGTGCACACGCTATTTCCGGCGCTCTTCCAACCCGGAAATCGGTCCCTGCGCTGAGAACAAAAGTGGTGGCACAAAGGGGGGAAAAGCACAGAATCCCCACGCTAATCCATGGAACGGCCATGGGCTAGTTGCAGGAAGCTCATGGGCCAGAACCGGCCCATGGGCCTTAGGTTGCCGACCTCTGAGCTAGATAGCTCAGTTAGTTAGATAGTGGTGCTGATATGCTAAGGTTGCAGGTTCGCTCCCCATATGAATCAGCTGCATATTCTTGCACTGCAGGGGGTTGGACTAAATGATCCTCAGGGTCCCTTCCAACTCTGCAATTCACGCAGCACATAGCTTGGATGCACTGCCACAATACATGGCTCTAGCAACCAATTCAGGTGACTTCAGCATGGGTTTAGAAAAATTTGTGGGTGATGGCTGCTAGTCATACTAATTCCAGGATCAGAAGCAGAATGCCTTTGAATACCGCTAATCTCATAAAGTGATATGTAACAGTTGACCAAAAAAAAATGACATCCCTATATAGTCTCTCCAAAATGATTGACATGGTGTTCATCTAGGCCTGCTCCAAGTCTGAGCGGGGCCTAGGCAAAGGGCCCTCCAGTAGGTCCCCTTCTCTTAATGGAGTCTCTGGCAGATTTCATGGCAATGACGGTTGCCAGAATCAGTGCTTCAAGCAATGTCAGCAATTCAACAATTCCCCACATTTCTCCAGAGCAACACTATGACAGGGGCATTGTGGGAAATTAAAATGGCAGTTGCTGGTGCTGCTTAGAGCACTCTGACAGGGGACGGAGAATGAAAGGGAGCCTAGGAAAGGTTCAGTGGTGGTGCCTGTCAAGCTCCAGTTTGGGCACCTAGCTATTATGTTGTATTTACTGAGAGGACAGCCTGTTGCTGTGATGGAGGAACTCCTACTCCTTCCTTTCTGAAACTCTTTTTATTCCTTAGGCACTTTGATGACCTACCATTGGTTCATTTTCACATGTATCACAGGATTATAGGAAGCTGCCTTCTACAGAATCTGACCATTGGTCCATTTAGCTCAGTGTTGTCTTCACTGACTACGAGCAGCCTCTCTCCAGGTTTTCAGGCAGGAGTCTCTCTCTCAGCCCTACCTGCAGATGCCAGGGAGTGAACCTGGAATATTCTGCATGCAAAGCCATCCCACTAAGCCACTGCCCTTCCCCATCTTTCCGTGTCTCCCTACTTTCTCCCTTTAAAACATGTATAGAAAGGATTTGTGCACTTTCATTTTGTTGGTTGTCATATCAGTGGCCTTGGTGCAAACTGCATTGCATTTCACAGTTTTAATCAAACCAGTACAAGACAATTAAAATAATTTAAGTGTTTCATTTGGACTGTGGTGATAGCCATCTCCCAGCTATTTGCTTGACTTCCCCCAACCCAGTGCCTGGGTTGGTCTTTGGTAACAATGCTAAATCTAATTTTACTTTCAGAGTCCTGTGCATGCCCTTATGCCCACGTCACATTCCATTGATATTCATTCATGTGTGGTAACTAAGGCAGCCATATTTCAAAAAGTGAGCATCTGGAAACAGAAGCTGCTGGAAGTTTTTGAGCCATTTTTAAGGAAATTCGCCAAAATCTACACTTACGTCATGATATGGCAACCCTAGTGGTAACCCTCCTGTTGTTGCTTTAATCTGGTAGTATCTTGGTGATGATGAAATTTCTAACCAGCCCTGAGAATGTTTCCAGGTACACCAGAAAGATCTGTTGCACCAGGACTACAGGAAGTACAGGCAGCTAGATGTTTTGGCAAATTATCCACCCGTGCATTGCCACTGAGGAAACCAGAAGTAGGAAATGTGCCAAAATCTCTGCAGAGGAACATGCCACAGATATTTTGAAGCATACGTTCCATCACACTAGGCTGGAACATAAATATTGCAGCATTATATAAATGTCAGATTTATATCATGACTGGCTGGCAACCATATAAAGTAAATAGGATGTCAGAAAACACCCCAGTATGTTTCTCTGATTGTTCAGGTGGGAGTTGAGGAACTTGTGAAAATTACTGGGAGGGAAATAATTGACGGTGCCTTGGGCCAGTCCTTCCATTTGCAAAAAGGAAAGTTTAAAAGCTGCATTTGAGTGACAGCTGCGCACATACAGGCTCCTCTTGTTTGCTTGCACACTTACTGCTCCTACTCACTGCCTTATAAAGTGTCTTGACACCTCGGGTATGAAATGCATTATATAAAGCTCAATTCAGTTTCATATGCTCTACATTGAATGCCATCCAGTTACCGGTATGAAACACAATGCAGTTCTTCCCAGCTTAGAGCTCCAACCAATAAATCTTCCATAGCTGGGAGGCTTTTGTCCTCTGACTCTCAAACTCCCCCAAAGTTGCATTTAGAGGCATTTCCTTTCTGACACGCAGCCTGCCTGATATTGACAGAAAACATCAAACTAAGCTGCCACAAGAAATGGGTATTGATGGAGTGCTGCTGGGATAACTCCCAAGAGAAATGACTAGCAGCTTAAGCCTGCGGCTCTCAAGTATGCAGAGGTGGAAATCATGAATCTAAACTCCTGGGAATGGCAATGAAAAAGCCAACTTACTGACTGCTATGCTGTAATTTATATAGCTCTATAGGGAGTATAGGGCAGGGGTCAGCAACCTTTTCCAGCCGTGGGCCGGTCCACCGTCCCTCAGACCATGTGGTGGGCCGGACTATTTTTTTGGGGGGGGAATGATGAACAAATTCCTATGCCCCACAAATAACCCAGAGATGCATTTTAAATAAAAGCACACATTCTACTCATTTAAAAACACCAGGCAGGCCCCACAAATAACCCAGAGATGCATTTTAAAGAAAAGGACACATTATACTCATGTAAAAACACGCTGATCCCCGGACCGTCCATGGGCCGGATTGAAAAGGTGATTGGGCCACATCCAGCCCACGGGCCTGAGGTTGCCTACCCCTGGTATAGGGCATAACAGTAGTGATACACGTCACCCCAATCTGCACGAGCAGTGCGAGATTCCAGGGGCTCCAGACACTTACCCAGGGTTTGTGCTTTCTTTTGAGAATAAGGCACAGCAGGGACTATGTAGCAGCCGCGATCCCAATGCAGATCTTTATTCCCCCCCTTGTTCCTGATGTAGATCTTCACTCATCTTTTTTCCCCTGGAGGGGAGGGGGGGATGCCATTTTGTGGTTCACCTCAAGTGCCAAAATGTATTGGACCTGGCCAGATGCCCAGCACCCTTAACAGACCACAATACCCAGGATTCTTTGGGTGGGGTGTGTTTAAATGTACCGTCATACATTGGTTCTCGAACGGAATCTGTTCTGGAAGTCCGTTCGACTTCCGAAAACATTTGAAAACCAAGGTGCGGCTTCCAATTGGCTGCAGGAGCTCAATCGGAAGCCTCAGAAGCAGCGTCGGGCGTTCACTTTCCAAAGAACGTTTGCAAACCAGAACACTCACTTCTGGGTTTGCGGCGTTCGGGAGCCAAAACGTACAAGTACCAAAGAGTTTGACAACCAAGATACCACTATACCATAAATGTATGGTGCACATATAATCCAAAAGGAATTAAGCCTATAGTCCTCTCTAAACATTCCAAAAGAAGAGAAAAAGTTTCACCAATGCTAATAATAAGTATGATAATACGCGGCATTTGTAAAGCACTTCCAAGTATTGAAAAAGCACCACGTGCATTATCATATTGTAACCTTCACGACAACAATGTAAGGTGAAGGAGTGTTATTATCCCCATATAGTAGGTAGGGTACACTGAAGCTTAGAGAGAATGCCTTGCTAAGGCCACCAAGAGCGAGCTGAATGGGCAGCTTCCTGATTCATAGCACAAAAGGAATAAAAGTCACAAGACTGTTGAATGGTGAGTGGATTGAGTAGTGAAACAGCTGTTTTGCTAGCTGAGCAAGTGGAGAGTCAAGGAATTCAGTGCTGACAAATACATACTTGTACTATTCCATAAAAAAAATCAAGTTAACCTTAAAGAGTTTTTTGTTAACTTTTCTGATCCAGGTAAAGTGATATGTGTGGAGTGGAAGCCACTGGAATGCTATACTTGATTTTAAACAGAAATAACACTGGATTCCATTTGGAGGTGGAGGGGTGCTTGGTGACCCACCCTCCATTGGCTTTGTCCTGCCCTTGTAGGCTACCAAGACAAGATAGCCCCATTGTACTGGGAACCCATCAGCCTTGAATGCTTTGCATGAAAACTGTGCATATAACCACAAATGCTTTATGCAAAATCTTCATTTGCCTTTTCAGAAGCATGAGCCTTTGAATATTGAACCGGGACAGGGTGGGTTCTGCAACATAACAGGAACGCAATAATAATACACTAGTGGGGGATATATACTGGACCAACCACACATAATTCTGCTTTATTGGTTGTTGCAATACTTCCTCAATTTTGTCATCTAAGAGAAGCACTCTCACGCCACTATAGCACAACAAAAGCAGGACACACCGCAAAAAAACAACAACCCTGAAACAGAAAGTTATGGGACATGCACTGGCTGGAAATGAAGCATTACGTCCGCCCTGAAACTTTTGCAAGTGCAAACAGTGTTGAAAGTGTGATCCCAAATAAATGCCCCAATACCATCACGAGCATAAATAATCATAAATGCACAATAAAAATGACACCTGGGCAAGCCCACAGCCTCTCTGCTCAAAGCTATTCAAAAGGATAAAAGGGGAAACCCAGCAATATAAACCACTGGATGTTTCTTTCTCTATCCTGCTTTTGATATGTGTTTGTCAAGTGTCAATACTACTATCCTGGATTGACTGAGCAACCCATCGGCCTGAATTCCCAACTCATTGAATTCGGAGATTTCTTTCTAATATTACTGCGCTTTTCGTCTCCACTCAGTTTGTTGAGAGAGAGATATTTTTTGTGTTAGAAATGTAAAATATGCAGCCATCCCAAGAAAACAGGTATGAGATTAGTTAGAAATGATATCACTCCATCATCCTGTTTGTTTTTTGTTGTTGCTAATTCCCTCCCCCCTAAAAAAAACAAAAAAAAATTCATCTCTTCATATTGGCCTATGTTGCCAACTAGTCCTGTGACCAAATGCATGTACTCTGTGCTTCTGAACCTCCGGTGCAATCCAGAAAAATGCATGATTTGGGGAGGAGGATGAAAGTCATACACAAAGTAAAATCTTAGAAATAACAGCTGGAACCAACTATGGTGAGGTCCAAATGCAGAGTGTGTCCACCAAACCCATGGAGCTATCCCCACATTGGTGAGAAATAGTTCCACACATTTGCATGGTTTCTGATCAAAGATGGCATATTTTGATGTTGAGAACACAAATTCACATAATTATGTCAAAAACTACATGAGAGGAAGCTCTATGTAACAGACTGTCATGGCTTTGTTGGTACAGGTTGATGGGGTTTTAAGATCAAAAAAGGCCACTGTAGGCTTGCTAACCTTGCTTCATAACACAGACTGATAATGTTCCTTCGGTAATTATCACTTTGTCAAGCCCACTCATTTTTCCCCCTGAAGAGAGCTAGAGAGAGTAGTAAATGCAAATTAAAAGGGATGGCAGAACAAAGGGAGAGTTTATTAGGGTTTCCATTTTCCTTACTATCCATTGATGTAAAACAAGCTTCAACAGAAGAAAAATAAAATAAAATCTATAACATATGGCTTTTTAAACCTTTGATCCAGCAATGATTAACACCATTCAACGAAGAAATATTCCTCTTTTTGCCTGTGCATACATTCTGCTCCTGACATGTATAGTTATTATAGGGAACACTTCACAAAATCACCTTAAGCAGAGCAGACACCTGTGATAGGCTTGCCTCTCATTAGTTCATTGACTGGAGATAAGAGACAAAGCTCTATAGTCTACAGCAGTTTTGCAAGTAAACAAGCAATAACTGTGGTTACCAAATGAAAATGATTCCTCAGCATTAACTCAATGCTAAACAGCCAAAGGTAGGTGCAGAACACTATGATATGAGTAGTTCTGGCATATTTTAGAATGAGACCATTTCTGTCTACCTGAACTCCAGTTTAAATTAGATGATTTGGAATGGGTTCTATAATCAGCATATGTACAAAGACACCTAAGACAGGGCTAAGGATGTCCCTGGCCACCCTTGGCCTCCAGCACATGCCCAAAGGTCTCAGTGCATTAGAAGTCTCAGTTATATCATGCACCCTCAATGAATTGGATAACTGTTGGAACAGGCACAGACCTGAAATAGTAGTGGGCGGCAACTCCTCAACTTGTTACAAGAGGATCTAATATTTCCAATAGGAGCCAGTCCGTCTGGTCTAGCTAGGGTGGCCACTTACCTATCACTAAAAAAGAGGAAATGCATCACCAAAACAGAAGAGACAGATTTGCATGAAATTTGCATGTGCTAATATATACACATTTTTCACGTAATATACCACCAGATACAGTGGTGGCGGTGGTAGCGGCAGCAGATCACCAAAGGGGCTGGCCACTGGCCACCTTCCTCCTTCCTGCACTGCTGCTCCTGACAGCCCAACTCGTCATCCTTAAATGGTGGTGGCAGAAGCAGCAGAGCCTCAAGTGGGCTGAGGAGGATGAAGCTGGCCAGCAGCCGTGCCAGTTAGCCTACAGGTGTGGATCCTGGAGGCAGGGCCCCCAGGGCTGGCAGGCGAAGGAGCCTGTGGATTGGGGTGGGGGGCAGGAGCTGCTCCAGCCTGTTCCAGCTGTCCCTCCATGACTCATCTCAGCTGCCCATCCACCGCCTTTCATCATACAGTGGTGCCTTGCTTAACGAATGCCCTGCTTAACGAGATTTCCGCTTAATGAAAGGTTTTTTTCTAGCGGAGGTTGCCTCACTAGACGAATTCGTTTTACGAAAAATT
This sequence comes from Zootoca vivipara, assembly GCF_963506605.1. NCBI lineage: Eukaryota > Metazoa > Chordata > Lepidosauria > Squamata > Lacertidae > Zootoca > Zootoca vivipara. Next base: position 63,614,698 of record NC_083277.1, on the reverse strand, counting down.
CATCTAATGAATCGCGGTTTCCGATAGGAATGCATTGAAATTCAATTAATATGTTCCTATGGGCAAAAAAAAAAATTCAATGCATTCCTACGGGATTCGCTAGACGAATTTTTCGTTATAAGAAAAGACCCGTGGAACGAATTAAATTCGTCTAGCAAGGCACCACTGTACTGTGCCACCTTTCTGTGGCCAAGCAAACTGCAGCATGACAGCACTCTTACATTTTTATTATATAATATACAAATTTAGAATTAGGTGCTTCAGGTGAAATAGAAATACAATACATCCAGTTGGGAAGACTGACCAGGTGACCTTTGTGTCTGCTAAAACTATTGTCCAGCTGCCAACTGTTGATGAACAACTTTCAGGCCCCTGCTGCTTCCCCTTCTTATGGCTCCTTATCTTTAGACTGGACTTCTCTGTACATCTTACAAACAGAAGGCTCCTTCAAATAGAGTACTGTCAGAGTGGGCGCTCAGTTAGAATACAGTCTTCTGTAAATCAGAGTGCCAAAACTGAAATTTGGGGATCTAATTCCATATGGACTTCTTTGGGGCATTGGGGCATCTGCCCAGCATATTCTGACAAGCAACAGCTCCAATGGCCTCAAGAAGCCATCTTTCCCAGTCCTGCAACATGAGATCCTTTCCACCAAATGTGGAACTTTCCCTCTGCCCGCCCTACCACAGCCAGCCAGGGAGAAGGGAGACGTCCCTTCTAGCCGGCTGGCTGTGGGGCGGGCGGAGGGAAAGCCAGCCAAACGCTTTGCGCGGCTCTGGGGCTTTCCCTCCGCCCGCCCCACAGCCAGCCAGGGAGAAGGGAGACCTAAAAGAAAAGGAGCGGCGGCGGGCAGCGGGGCAGGCTGGCCAGCGGCCCTGCTTCTAGGGGAGGCAACTGCCCCCCTGCCTACACCCATGCTCACAGGTACAGGGCCCCCAGGTTGTCTTTGCCCTCTGAAGCAAACTCTGCAACTCTTACAGCTGACCTGCCTGCCCTCCACTCCCTCTGGTGATCTCTGTCACAGAAACCCCAGAGACCCGGCCTCAGACGGTTTGTCACCGGCTTCCTGGGTTGCCTTTTGCAGTTCATTGCACACAATCTGGTTCCCTCTCTTTGGCTCCTCTGTCACCTAATTGGCTGGCTGCTGTCCCCGGACGAGCTCTGTGACACAGCTTAAGCCCAGGGCACTGCATCTTTGGCCGAGGAATCTCTTGCAGAAGGATGTTTAGCAATATCTCTCTCCCTGCTTTTCTTCCCCCTAAAGACTGAGGAAAATCTGCTCCATTGCTGCTGAACACTTTCCTGTGCAGAGGTTTATAACCACCGCCTTAATTAATCTGTTATGACCTTTTTAAAATATGAGGTTAATACTGATTGACTGTGTCTTTTCTAGAGTCAATGCCACACCACTTTAATAGGTTTAAATGGAAGGTGGTATTTTGAATCCCCTTGACAGCAGGCATGTTTGGGGGAATACATATTAATTAACTGACTAAATAAGACCTTCCAGATTCCCTCTCTCTGCATGGGGAGCGCAAGGAGCCTGCAGGATGGACAGCCCATCCCACTTCTCCAGGGCAACACAGAGAGGTGAATGGAGAGGCTTATGAAGCTCCCTTACACTGAGCTTTGTTTGGACAAAGCCTTAATGAGCTTTGTTGTTATTTTTATATTTATTACCTACCCTTCACTAGCAGGTCCTTTGGGTGGTTATAGAAATTTAAAATTCTGTATTAAAAACATCTCAGGTGTCAAAGGCAAGGGCAAAAAGGTGTACAGGCAACTCCCGGTTTGCATACATTCAAAGAATGCACAACCGTGCAAGCACGCATCGCTGCAACCCAGAAATAGACAGAAAAAGGGGGTGTAACAGGAGTGGGGGCAGGCTTACATGCCAATGGGGGGGTTCAGGAATGCAACCCCCATGCAAAACGGTTGTTGCCTGTATATTAATGAGCTTCATGCATCCATGTCAAACTGTATTGAGGCTCCTTTTAGCTGAGTGAGCAAACAAGCCACATTTAACCCTATCCCAGTCAGGTCTGAACCTGAAAATTATGGTTAACAGCATCCAAACTAGCTCCAGATCTTGATTTGTTTGGAAGCCATTAACCATAATTCTACTTCAGATGTAATGGTGACTTCCTGGGTTCTTTGCCCACTCAGACAAAAGGAGAAACAAAGGGGCTATGTGCAGGGGCATGAAACCCATTCAGATCTCAGCATATTAAGCAGAGACATAATATTTTGAGTGTGGTTGCTGAATCAGTCTATTGATCGATATTATTCTATTACTCTGACTGGCAGTGATCCTCATGCAGGGGTCTTTCTCAACATGAGTTTGAACCTCAGACCTCCTGCATGCAAAGTATGATTGACAGATACATAGCTGCCAAGTTATCCCTTTTTTAAAGGGATTTTCCCTTATGCTGAATAGGCATCCTCGAGAGAAAAGGGAAAACTTGGCAGCTATGGACAGATACAGAAACCGTGGTGACAACTTCCTTCAAGTCCCATTTGGAAGCATGAGGGAAAACATCATGCTATGCAAATTTTTGAGTCCTGTCCTGGGGATTGAATTAGGAAGGGAATGAGGGTGGGCCACCAGCAAGCATTTAGGGCTTGACAGTTCAAAGGGTGGGTTTGGAGACAGGAGCTTGACTGGCCCTTGAGCATGGCTTTTCTACTGGAAGGCAGGCAGCTCAGGACATTAATCAGGGCCATAACTGAGATGCTTGACATTCTCCAAAGCTTCTGCTTACTGACACCCACCCAAGTGGTAATTTCACCATGTAATGCTACTCTAATGCGGCTTGTCTGTATGTTTGCTGTTTTATAAGACAATGTGCTCTTCAAAAATGCCTGGAGGAAAGATGACTTGCTTCTTGTGAGTGTTTTCATACACAAAACCTAAAGCAGCTCTTAAAGCAGGCTTTATGATTATGAATGTAAAACTTATATTCACCAGAATACCTATTTGCATTGCAAATGCTGTCCTTCTGCTCTCTCTACCACTTAGCAACAATAGCGAGACAGAAGCTCAAAAGTGATGTGCGAAAACACTCTTGATTTTACCTAGTTTAAAAGTAATTGGAGAAACGAATAAAAGTTGGATTTTAGCTACAAGAAGCAAGAAGGGCTAGTGATTGTAAAAATTTAGAGCTGTTTCCCCACAGTAATAGAATCAATAGTTTTGCAATAGTTCCTGTAATTCAGAAACCCTGAACTGATAGTTATAACGGAAGAAAGAATGTCTTTGGGAACTGGGGCTGGCTGCTCTTTCGTAACTGTTTCTTGTGTTGACAGCACAAAATCCCAAACCCCAAACCGCAAAAGCCTGAAAGAGGCAGTGTAGCCACTAGTGTCTGTGCACAGGCCAAAGCTATGAGTTTACACCTAGCCTCATAACAAGAAACTATCTGAGCCTCAGTTCTCCATCCATAGAATGGGAAAAGCAAACACCTAGTTGTGGGAAGGCTGGAAAACTAGCCACGTAGCATTCTTTGCAGTTCAAATGTTAGATCAGGGATTGTAAGGGATAGTAAGCATATTTAGCTCTCAAGCAGTTCAAGAAGGCCATTCCCTCTGTCCTATTCTCATTCCATTTCTCATCTTCACTGTGTGTCAGTTTCAAGGAGGTGGGGACGTACAATGTCCAAAGGTTTTTGTTTTTTACTGGGGGTTTTTTCTTTAAATGCTGTCCTGTGGGCTAGGTCTAAGGGATTGAAAGAAGGGTGCAAAGGGGTTGTTGGGGATGGAGCAGCAATGTTGATTTTCAGTCATATGCAGGGTTTTGCATGTGGCCACTCTAGTTCTACAGCTGGGGGGGGGGGAATTACGTACCTTCCTAAGTGCCAGCTGGTCCTACACTAAACGGATGGATGATTGGGTAAAAGTAATAGTTCTAGCATGCATGAAAAAGTGTGCCTAGACTTCTTCCTTAAAACATGTGTTTGTAGCAATTGTCACCACATCAGTTCCCAAAGCATGTAAAAATATATAGGCTCTTATAAGTGCCATTCACTGCACCACACAGGTCTGAGGAATCCCTTTCCAACATGTAGTAAGATCAGGCAGCACCTACCACGAGCTGAGAGCTTCTTGGTGTTTATGATCTTGGCAGCATATTCTTGTCCTGACAACACCTTCACACACCTCCTGACAATTGAGAAAGCACCTCTGTTGGAGAGAAGAAGAGAAGAGAGGGAGAAACCCCCAATACATGAGATGTTTGCCGAATAAAGTCACATAGCCCACATGCCTACATGTTTAAAAGTAGAAATGTTCAAAAGAGCGTTAGGAAGTGCCTGGCTGGCGAAGGCAAAAGGCCCATGCACAATCTAGCATCCTGTTTCCCACAGCGGTCCTCTGGAAAGCCCACAAGCAAGACAAAAAGGTAACAAGTGTGTCCTCTGATCCTGGAGGTAGTATAAAGCCATCATGATCAGTAGTCATTGATGCTCCTTTTTTATTAACAGCACATTAAAAGCTAGAGCAGAGGTTTTCAACCTTTTTGGGTCCACAGCTCCCTTGACCAACTACATTCTTTCCGTGGCACCCCTGTGGGGCTCAGGAGCCCAGTTAGGTCACCCCTTGCCTGCAGAGCTGGCAGCTCCTCACCCCTTTTTGAACACCTTCCCTTGTGGGGTGTTGCCTCAGCCTTCTCTCTTCTCCCCTCTCCTTGCCGCAGCTGCTGCCCCTGGTCTCTGAGATGCACACACACACCCCACGCCCCAAAGAGAGGTGCTTCCTCCCACTACCTCACTGGGGCCCCAGAAGCACCAATCGCCCTGGTAGCTTGTAGCCAGGGCTACTGCAACAAACAACTGTGCAAGCCTTTGGGAGGTAGAGCTGTGAGAGGGCATCAGAGGAGGGAGGGAAGGGAAGAGGGACAGAGGCCAATGTTGCCTGCAGCACCCCAACCATCATTCAAGGCACCCCAGCACACTGGTTGAAAACCACTGTTCTTGAGAATGGTCAGGTGTTTAGAAGGAAGGTTGCAGCAGTTCATCCTTATTTTATGATAACCCCTTATCTTAACCCCTACCCCCTCTAATTCCCTTCACTGAAGCACTTTTCTCTGGTCCCCACTTTCTCCGCTTTTGCCACAGCTGCCAAATCTTAGCTCTGCCTCTATCTTCAACAGATTGCCTACCCCAAATGAGTGCCATTTCCTATCTCTTTGACACATTCTGAGTGTGACAACTGGCTGTTTTACCCATGTATCACATTAGTTTCATGACCTTCATAGAATAATAGAATTATAGAGTGTGAAGGGACCCCAGGGGTAATCTAGTCCAGCCCTCTGCAACCCTCTTTTGCCCAAAGTGGGGTTCAAACCCACAACCATGAAATTAAGAGTCTCAAGCTCTACCAACTGAGCTATCCCAAACAGATTCCTACAGCAACCCTGCAGAGTAGTTTAGGATGAAATTGAATGGCTTGCTCAAGGCCACCCATTCAGCTTCACGGCTGTGTGGGGGATTTGATTTTGGGTTCCTCACATTCTGGCTCAATACTCTAAGGCTGAAGTGGAAATTGATAACTAGCTCATAGCTGCCAAGTTCTCCCTTTTTTTAAGGGAAATTACCTTATGCTGAATAGGCTTCCTTGCGAGAAAAGGGAAAACTTGGCAGCTATGAACTAGCTTGATTAGAAACACTGGGGTGAGGTGAGGGGTGGGGATTTTCCCAGCAGAGAGGTTCAATGTGTATTAGATCCACGTAGGAAACTTTCCCATTCAAATGGCATTTGAAAGAAAAATCAGCAATGTGGATGTAATAAAGAAAAAAAATTCCTGTTATAAAAAGTGACAATTTGTCTCCTTCAGTCAAGCATTTGGCATGTTTCTCCTTCCAATTTTTCACATTGTCTTCTCCCCCCACCCCCTGAATGGTGACTTTTTCCACTGGTGGAAAGCATTAAGCACCTTCTGTCTTATCAAATGTCTCTTGGTACAAATGGCAGTCAGTGCCTGCCAATAATAATGCATTTTAATGAAGGAAAGATTGACACCAATGCAGTTCTTGTGCAAAAGACCCAACTTGAATCTGATGGTGCTGAAATTTTAAAATATGACCTGGCGGCAAAGATTATAGCGACAGCAGCTACCAGGGCTAAAATATTCTCATTTTAAAGAAATAGAAACTTTCATTCTGCAGTCTATATAAATGGTCCCAAGTTAAGAAAAATTGCATAGGCTTGCTTATTTCACATAATTTGTTTTGTGCCTGTCAGTCAAGCAGGCCTGACTGATATATTTTTCCGTCAGAGACAAAGATGGTGGTGTCCTCCACTCCATGTATGGAATCCAATTGGGCTGACAACTGAATCCTACTTCAGCACTGGGGATGGGGCAACATTCTCCTCTGTACCTGGGGACAGATGTCTAGTTTAAGGTGTGCAAGGAAGGCTTGTCTAGGGGACTCGGGGAGCGGGGGCGGCATATTCCCCAATTTGTGAAGATTGGGGGTTCGTACTACCTTCTGGCTTAAAGCATACGCAAGATCAAGCTTTGGAAATAAAACTTGTACCCCACCCCATAACCCTAACCACAGGTATACAAAATGCCTTACTTTTTGCATCGCTTTGGGATCCTAGTCGTTGTGACAACTTGTTGTGAAACTGCACCACAGTCTTTTTGGGACTGGTCGTTTTCATTTATTAGGCTAGTTAGTACATCAACAATGGCTGTAGAAGGAATGCTCTATAGAGAAGCAAGAGCTGTTTAAACGCAGAGCCCTTTGAGCTCTGCTAAGAAGATGATGATTTGTGATGCCACCAGGCTTCCCACAAATGAAACTGTATTATGAAACATGCTTCCTACAGGATGCTTCCACACCAGACGTGCAGTTCATATCCTGGTGGATTTGTAGATGCCAAGACTTCATTGACCCCTGATGGTAAACATTAAAGCAGAGGTGAAGAAGACTGAAGAGGCATATCCTTTTCTCCTCTTCATGGGCAGCTACTTTTCAACCAGAAAGCAAAGCTTTTGACTTTTTCAACCTTGACCTGACCAGTGTCATCTACCTACAGGGAGAAGTGGCCTGCTAGTTTCTAAAACAGCTTGGCTTCTGTTAATCTGAGCCTCCTCTACAGAAATATAATAATCACCGTACCGAGTAGAGTTAACTACATCTTGCTAATACTTAGTAGAGGCAAAGGAGGAAATGAGACATGCTGTGAAGGTACGCTTATATTCATTGCTTGGGAAATAAGATTTGCAGCGGGAATCTTATCATTTTTGGCTCTGTGGTGCAAAAATTGAATGGTAAGGTGTTTCCAGATGTGAGGTTTAAACTGGCGCTTGCATTTCCCACACAAATATCACTCCTGGAAAACCCTACAGTGACCTGTGTGTAAATTCAGGCTAACCTTCACTCTGTTCCTCTTTATACTTTGCATTAACAATATTCACATGTGCGCAAATGGTATGGTAGAGGCCCACAGAGACAGGTGTGAGAATGCTCTTAAGGGAAAGAAGACTTTGTGCCTAATTAGATGCTTGGCCATTCTTGTTTTTTATTATGCCTTTAACCACTTATAATAAACAATTTGTTTCAGGCCCTAGCTACAGTGGTACCTCTACTTACGAATTTAATGCGTTCCGAACGCACATTTGTAAGTCAAAAAAAATTAGTAAGTCGAATCCCATAGGAATGCATTGGGAGAAAAAAATCGTAAGTCGAAGCAACCCTATCTAAAAATTCGTAAGTAGAAAAAATCCTATCTAAACCGCATCCAAGATGGCGGACGGAGCTCCATTCATAAGTAGAAACATTCGTAAGTAGAGTTATTTGTAAGTAGAGGTACCACTGTACTTGGGTGGCAGATATGACATTGGGTTGGATGGGGGGGTGTCGTTTCCCCCCCCCCAAGGGATCAGCATATCCCCTTAAGGTGATTCTGGGGAGATGCTTCTGTCTGGATGCCCAGAACAGGGGCTGATGGGCCACAGAACCCCCAAATAGTGATCTTGGAGGAGGAGTCCTGATTTAATGTATGTTATAGGTGATGCTTATTTTGGTTAACCTTGCCAAAAAATCAACCAGTAGTCAGGCTGCTTAAGTCAAGATACACACCCAATGCCTAGGCCAAAAACTGCTGACACCTGTAAGCAATAAAGTTGTGGCCTGTTTAAATCCCATTTTGGTTGTCCTGTGCTTTTTGCCTCTACATCTTTCCTTGGCCCCACTGCCTGCAGCTCCACCATAGCTGCCAAGTTTTCGCTTTTCTCGCGAGGAAGCCTATTCAGCATAAGGGAAAATCCCTGTAAAAAAGGGATAACTTGGCAGCTATGAGCTCCACTGCACCTGGGCCTGCAAACCAGATTCCTAATGAATCTCAAGGAGCTCAGAACTGAAGCTATACTTTCTGCTTGACTGAGGGAAACTGAGGCATGGCTCATACCAGCCAAGGGCATAAAGTAAGCAGTGCTGGGACTAAAGCTTGCCTGAGGGCCACAACCACTGCCTTGCAAGCCCTTCTCCCTAAGCTGAGGTGCCTAGATGTTAGTGCTGTGAAAAAGCACCCTTTGCAGAATTAAAAACAAACAAACAAAAACAAAACCACTCATGGGTCCAGCAACTGATAATGGTGTCACAGAATGAGCCTTGGTATTCCCTAGCTTAGATTAAGCAGTGATGGTACCACAAGAGTATCCTACTTGCCATTCACAATGTCTAGGGCAGTGTTTCCCAACCTTGTGCCTCCAGCTGTTTTCGGACTACAATTCCCATCATTCCTGACCACTGGTCTTGCTAGCTAGGGATGATGGGAGTTGTAGTCCAAAAACAGCTGGAGCACAAGGTTGGGAAACACTGGTCTAGGGATCTGCATCCAGGGGGCAATGGAAGGTGGAAGTAGGGGGGTGTTCACAGTACCACAGTACCATTGCGCTCACACGGCTGATTTTTGAAGCCACATCCACATGATCCGTATTGATCCTGTAGTTTCTTGATGAACACTGTTGTTTGATGTGTCCCCCCCCCAAAAAAAACCCAGGTTCAATCCAATTAGAAAAGTGAATGTGGAGTAAGCAAGCGGTAATGTGAAATTACCCTACCAGTCACTGCACTGGCACAGATGAGTGCAGGTGACAGTTTAATGAACAGCAGAGCTGGAGGGGTGGGGAAACCTAAGAGGTTGGGGGGCATCCGGGGGACACATCCCTGCCACCTCTCTTACACAAACAACTCTGTGCAAACGTGGCTTGAAATGCAGTGCAGGGTGGTGGTGTGGGAATGACCTCGCTGCGTTTCATGCGGGGGTCTCTCAAGTGGGGCCTATATGATGCAGAGGTCTCATTCTGCATTCTGGGGGCTGGAGACAGAAATAACTAAAATGGGAGAAGGAGCACGTTGCTTATTTAAACATCGTACGCAGTAGGTATAAACCATGGGTCCCCTATTTGAAATACCCCAAGTGTGATGTCTGTGCGTCTTGTCTCCCTAATAGGCCCACATATCAGAGGTGGAACAGAGGCACCCTTCTCCCCCCACGCTGCACCCACTTTCCATTTAGAAATAATCGTGCTCCTTTGTATCTAGCGCTATTTCTGCCAAATCAATTCCAGCCTGGGCATAGGAATTACAAATATCAAGAGCAATCTCTCCCCACAGCAAAACATATATTGAGAAGGAAAAGAATAAACACAGGAAAGGGGGCCCCAGAGCCTCTGAGGAGAATGGAGAGTAACTGATTTTCCCAGTGGGGTGGAAGGATGAGGGCAATTTGGGCATGAATACGAATCTTTAGTCAAATAGGAAAACGGCGGGGTGTGAGGAACAGAAGCAAAATGTTCACTGAAATCCACGTAGCAAAGCAAACCCACACACAAAGGGCCCCTGCTGGAAACCATCGCACATGGCAGTCAGGCCTGGCAGTGAGCGGGGTTTGGAAAAAGGAGACCCTTCTGGAAGAATTAAGGTAGCTGTACTAACTATGCAGAGGGGACTGGGGCTGAGTACTTGCCGGCTGTCTTTGCTGTAGGAGCCTGAGAATTATTCTTTGCCTGTGTATGAAGTGGACTATTAATATCTCATTCACCCAGAGGGCCAAGGGCTTAATTTGGACGAAGGGAAATAAATGTTGCATTTCTTCTCCGCAGAGGGGCCCACCAATCCATTCTCGGTCCTGAAGATTTTACTTTTATGTTTCCCTTCCCTGCGCTTTTGTCTTAATCGCATCTGCTTTCCCAGCAGCAGGAGAGGGGGATGTGAGAACAATTCCCTGACAATTTCTCCACAACGGGCTCCAGTACCTGGCTAGGGTAGGAGGGCAAGTGGGCGGAAGGAAAGATGGCAATCTTTTAATACCCGCAGAGCCTTTGCAAGTATAATAAGCTGTGCATGAGACTGCAAGTTGCCTGCCTCCATGTTCTTGTCATAGCTGCTTTGCTCCAGTGTGACGCAGTGCTAGGCTTGGCCATGTGAAATTCAGATTCAAATTCCCTCTCGGTTCTAAAGCTTATTGTGGCTGTATACACGTGATAGCCTTAAAGCACATGGGAAGCACATTATTTCCCTCAAAGAACTCTGGGTACTGCAGTTAACCTCTCATAGAGTTGCAATTCCAAGCAACCCTTAACAAACTACAGCGGCTGCAAAGCTTTGAGCTTCTCACAAGTACAGGCTACACACTCTTTCTCTTGGTACCTTCCATGTGTTATATACACAGTGACCGAGCCAGAACTACTGCCTTCTACATCCTGGTGCCCTCTGGATATTTTGGACTACAATTCCCATCCCATCAGCCCCAGCCAGCCTGACCTGAATATAGCAGTTCCCAGTCTCCCCCCCCCCCGCCTTCTTCTCTCACTCAGAATGTTTACAGCTGGGGATGCAATGATGCAAAATGATGTTATCATCATGGCACAAGTTCCTCCCCACCCGCCCCACTTTACAGTACTGGGGAAGCTTCGCAGAGCTCTAGAGCTATTCTACCTCCCCCCACCCCAATCTCCCAATGGGGTATTTGGCCCAGATATCTAGAACACTGTTAACAAACTATGCAGACAGGATTTCAACAAAAGAAAGCAAATAAAGCAGCATTTACAGAACTGGGGGTGGGAGGGGAGGGGAGCCCCCAACAGCCCATCTGCCACAGGTTTCTCAAACTTGCAGAGAGTCCCCTAGATAGCTGGAGACTAGTTGCTATGGCAATGCAAATTATCACTAAGAAAGAAGCTCTGGTGGAAAAGAATAGTCTTCACCTCTGCTTTACAAGATGCTTCCAGGCGGGAGTTTATTGTGGACTCGCTGTTGCTCAACCACATGACATCATTGTCACCAAAATGCCAGTCCATTGTGTGTGTGTGTGTGTGTGTGTGTGTGTGTGTGTGTGTGTGTGTGAATGATCTGGATTTCCCCTTACCATGGAAAACCAGATAAGCAAAAACAATCCATTATATATATAGATGTCTGCAGCCACTGCAGACTCCACCCCCACAGGTGTGAATGAAATTCAGCACGACATGCGGGTATATTGCTCTAAAAGACACCGTTCCATAACACAACAGGTACTGAAGTCTGGAAGGAATGTTAGAAAATGGGACAGAAGCACTAGCATTATAACCAGGAAAACCAAGACAATATTCCCCACATCGGAATTCATCTACAGTCTAAATACCATGAATGATTTGTTCAAGCAAATCAGGATGGATTCTGAATAAACAGGTCACCCAAAGGTCTCTAGCTCACTCACACTAGACACCACTAGATCATCACTACTGCATATGCTCCTTGCCATTTCCTCCCACCAAGCTCTGTAACCCATCCATGGTCAAACCTGAAAACCCTGCCCTGCCTCTAAGCAATGGATCCTTTCCAGGTTTCTGGTATATTTTAAAACAGTGGTCCTCAACCTTGGGCCTCCAGATGTTTTTGGCCTACAACTCCCATGATCCCTAGCTAGCAGGACCAGTGGTCAGGGATGATGGGAACTGTAGTCTCAAAACATCTGGAGGCCCAAGGTTGAGGACCACTGTTTTAAAACATGGGTCTGCAGCATACATTTAAAGTACATTAGTGGTTAAACCCCACCCAGGGGCAGCTGTGGGTGGGATTCCTGCATTGCAGGGAGTTGGACTAGATGACCCTCGGGGTCCCTCCCAACTGTTCAGTTCTGTGATTCTACGATCCGATGCACATTTAAAGCACATGCCTTCCCCCAAAGAACTGTAGTTTCCTTACTCATAGACAGAGCTACAATTTCCAACATCCTTAACAAACTGCAGTTCCCATTAATCTTTAGCGGGAGTCATGTGCTTTATATGTGCACTGGGTGTACTTTAAATGCATGCTGTGAATCTGTCAATAATACAAACTGTTAAGGGTGTGAATACTACTATATTTGAAGATTATTGAAAATTGCTGATGGGGAAACTCCCATAGCCTTTAGATCTGTCACGTAGTCACACCTATGCCTACCATTATCCAATTTGTTTAGGTGGGGAGTCACACTGAAAGCTGCTCCTTACTCAAGTAGCTTGAAATCAGAGGTGGCAGGTGAAAGGTAGATGTTTGGATGAAGTGTGCACATAGCAATCTGAGCACTGCAGGCGCCTGTTAACAAAGGAACATGCATGGGTGTATGTGAGGGGGGAGGAAGTGGCTGGCTTAGGAAGCATTCTCTGAGTATTATGTGTGTTTGAGGGGAACCAGTGTCTCATATGGATTAGACAAGACCATGATGTGCTGTACAACTGTCTAACCTTGTTCTATTAAAATTGAGACACACCCCCATGAACAGGTCAGATGTAATGAAAGGGATAGGCAAGCTTCATGGAAACTGTAGTTTGTTTGTTTGTTTGTTTGCATTTTCCTTTCTCTCTGGCTAACGGCTCTCATTATCACTAGGCATTCAATGCATGCCACACATGCAGCGCGCGCACACGCACACACACACACATACACTGGACTTCTTGTGAGCAATATTCAGCGTGCCCTTTTTGTATTGTATGTAGGACCACCTCACAATTTCACAAGTTGCTCGGGAGCAAATGCTTGAGACATGAATGTTCTCAAGGGGCACCAACAAAGGAACCTGTGGCCCAGGCATTCTCCATGTGGTACCTGTAGGCACACATATATCCACAAAGGCCTTTTGTATTGCCTGGAGGGTCCCCTTCCCCCACTCCTTCTCCCCAATTGGTCCTGAAAGACAACTAATTAGTCTTCTGTTCTGCAGTCCGGCTTTACACTTCACCGTCAAGCCAATGGACTAGGACCTGGGAGAGCAGTGTTCAAATCCCCACTCAGTCATTAAGCTCACTGGGGGACCTTGGACCAGTCACCGTCTCTAAGGCTAACCTACCACACAGGGTTGTTGTGAGGATGAAATAATAAGGAGGAGAACTATGTATATTACCTTGAGATCCGTGGAAGATAAATGAGGTATGTAAATGCAAAAATAATAATAATAATAAATATTTGGTTCAGTTGGTGGATGTTGCACATATTATGGGTGTTAATAAAAGATCTGTTCTACATTGAATCTGGAACTTCATGCTGAAGACAACACATAGTACCAGGAATGATATACATTGTGTGAAAGTGCTGTGGAATATTTGAGGGCTCTCCATGCTTCATCTCTCTCATGTAAGGCAGCTGAACAAAGGAAGAGAAAGATGTTTGAGTATGAAGAACGGAGGAAGAGCGGAGTGATATTGAGAGGAAAATGGCAGCTTTAAACTTCGTCAGAGGTTTGAGAAGTTTAAAATAAGGTTTCAGTACAGCAAGAAAGGAACTGGGAAAGAGTCTACAGCAGGCATCCCCAAACTGTGGCCCTCCAGATGTTTTGGTCTACAACTCCCATGATCCCTAGCTAACAGGACCAGTGGTCGGGGAAGATGGGAATTGTAGTCCAAAACATCTGGAGGGCTGAAGTTTGGGGATGCCTGGTCTACAGTATTACGTTAGCTTCTTGGTGTTAGTTTCTGAGTTGTATCCATTTCTGCTATTTCTTCTTGTTAAAACCTTTTTTTAAAAAAATAACCCTAAATTAAGGTTACCAGAGTTTTTTCAATGCATCCGGGGACACTTTTCAACTTCAATTGATTTTGTTAGGAGACCGATTTGTAAATCCAGGGACTGTCCCCAGGAAACAGGGATGTCTGGTAACCTTACCCTAAATTCCATATCCATTCAGACCTCTCCCACCACTTCCCATTCTCAGTGGCCTTCCCTTCTAGCTCCCATGCCATGGCCACTACTGCTGCCTTCTCTTATGCTCCTCTGCCACACCCTGACTTCATGCAAATCCAGGATTTTGATGCTGCATTACAAATCCTCCAAGGGGAGCCATGTGGCGACACTCTTACATTTTTATTATATAGTAAGATTGGAACTGTCATTCTCTTTTCTTTCAAAGGTTGCGTGCGCACATGTTCAGGAAGGAACCAGAAGGACATGTGTGCAAGAGCATATTGCGTAGAGTTCTGTGTACCGTGGCTGGGATTCACTGTGTCCATATTTCAGTTTGCATGTAGGTGGTTGAGTGGGTGATGCGTCCCTGCTGGCATTCAGACACGCATAAAGCTCGACAGCAAGTAGTGCTCACATGAGCCCCCTCCCTTTGCAAATATACCCCTTCATTCAGCCTTCACTACGATCATGCGCATTGTACAAAGGCAGTCTGTAGAAGAGAATAGAGATGAAAGACCAAACTAGATTTGCCGTTAAATACAACTTTGGTTTTGTTCTTTAACAAAAATGCATATGACATCCACTAGGGTGGCTGATAATTATTGGGATCACTACAAGTCTATGATTCTATGATAGGTGGAGAGGGGGAGTTTAACAATTTCCTCCCCAGCTGCAGCCCTGAGGAAAGCCCATTCTGAACCTGCTATTTGCATTGGGAGGAAATCCCCAGTTGGCACCAAATTTGGCCAGTGCAGAGTTATCCATAAAATCCCCTTCACTCCTATTACACCCACACTTCCCTTCCTCAATATGATTCGGTATGATTCTATGTGAACCAGTTGCCACCATTGTGTATAGAGAAAGCATCTTTTCACAGCTGATGTAGATGAGCATCTTGGAAGTGCCTCTTCCCCATAAGTCCAATGGGGAAAATAAGTCCATTCTCTCTCTCTCTCTCTCTCTCTCTCTCTCTCTCTCTCTCTCTCTCACACACACACACACACACAGTAGCATCTGGTTTGCCACTGTTGGAAACTGAATGTTGAATTACATGCAGCTTTGGTTTAATTTGGCAAGCACAGGTTTAGTCATAGTATTGAAAGATAACGTTGGTAATAATCAGCAGTGTTGATCCACTCATACAATTATGGCTCATGGCTCTACAGGAAAACAGCTCTCTACGACTATGCAAAATACACACACACACACACACACACACACACACTCAGTCAATGCCGTTGATGGTGTCATGAATATAAGCCTGTTGTCTGAAAGCAAAAAAATGCTTGAAATACACTATCTATACAAGGTCAGGATACCTGCATTTGACACTCATCGTTGAATTTCCAAGAAGCAGGTTCATGTGGTGTGTGAAACCTTGGGCCTGTGGCCCTCCAAGCCTCTCTATCTGGTCCTCAGGACTCTTCCCCAAACCCTCCCCAGAGCCACACACCCTCTTCTCTCCAGGGCACCAACACTGCTTTGCACCCTCCTTGACTGGAATATGTCATTGAACTGCCCTTTGC
The DNA here is from genome assembly GCF_963506605.1 of Zootoca vivipara. Classification (NCBI taxonomy): domain Eukaryota; kingdom Metazoa; phylum Chordata; class Lepidosauria; order Squamata; family Lacertidae; genus Zootoca; species Zootoca vivipara. Next base: position 63,599,025 of record NC_083277.1, on the reverse strand, counting down.
CTGCCTGGATGCAGAATAGAGAGGGTGTGTGCAATGAAATCAGCTGCCCTGATGTACAAAGATAAATTTTACTTCCTTTTTTGTTCTGCCTAACATTGCCTCTGGCCCTGCCCACCCCTGGCATGTGGCCTTCAGGACATGGTCCAGAAGGGAATGTGGCTGCTTGGCTAAAAAAAGTTCTCCACTCGTGAAGCAGAAGTTTCTAAGGTGTTTGGAAAGTGCTGTTTTTGTACTAGTACCTCTTTGTTCAGGATCAGCAATGCCCATGCAGCCTGCACCACCAACTTCTCGTTTCGGAAACAGGGGAGGTAAGGATGTAAGTGTACCAGTGAGGCCTGAGAGGCTCTTCTCAGCTGGGTTACACGTTTCCAGGAGATTTCTCAACCAGAATGCCTGCATGCTTTGAGGATGTGCAATATATTTCCCTCTGCTACAGTGTAATGCATATTCATATTTACATTTGTGTGATATTTTTATACTGCCCTTCCACCATATTCCTGGGGTGCTTTACTAAAGCAAAGGTAGCCAACTCATTGTTGGACTCCGATTCCCATCAGCCCCAGTCAGTACGGTCAGTAGTCAAGGATGATGGGAGCTGCAGTCTAACAACACCTGGGAGAAACTACCTTGGCTACCCCAGGAAAAAAAAGAACAAGGCAATGAAAATACCAAATAAATAAATAAATAAATAACAACAATGCCATGCAGGACATTTGTTGAAGAACCATACCTGAGAACTGCACCCTTTCATCATCATGGCACAACTTGAGCAAACCACGTGGACCAGTTACGGGCCTGTATCTCTGGCAAGCCCTTTCTAAAGTGATGGAGGCCACACAGTATATAACTGAAGAACCACTGTGGCCCGGTGGTAGACTAGGGCTGGATCTATACTCACTCTTTAAACATTCTTAGAACGATGCTGTTGATATGATTCTAACATAAAAGGCCTCTTGATTTCTCATTGGCTTCCTTTTCTACAAGGCCTACCCACTTATTTCATGGGGAGAACTCTACAGCGCTCTCTGGTGTCACATTTTAATAACGCATTATTGATGTTTTAAAAGAACCTCATCATCATAACCCTTTTAAAAACTCGTTTTTAGTGTTATGAGTGCAGATGAGTCCTAAGTCTAGTGGGTACCAGACTCAGGTTCCCACTCAGCTCTGAAGTTCACTTAGATGAGCTTGGGCCAGCCGCTATGTCTCAGTCTGCCCAGCCTCGCAGCCTCTTCTAAATATATTATAATGTCCACCATGTTGAGCCCCTTTGAAGACAAACAGGAAATAAATGCAAAGAACGTGCACTCTGGCTACTGGAAACAATATAACTGAGCTCCCTTTGTCTGAAAAGTGGCAAAGGAGGTTTTGGCACACCATGTTCATGAATAAACTTACATATCAGAAGAGGCTTTGGGGGAAGTAGCCAACTGTCAGTGGGAGGAGAGCAGCTTCTGCCTTAATTTTAATTTCTGAGTGCATGCAGGTCCCTGCCACACAGGCAGCAGCATCCCTGAGGCAAAAAAGAGCTTCCTTCTCCACAGTTCTTCACACTTACGAGCCTGTGAGGCCACCTGCCTGCCTCCCACTCCTCCTCCAAACCATTTTCAGGGCTTATCTCCCTTCTAGAAAGAAAAGTGTGGGTTGGGAAATTTCTCCCCTTCTTATTTGTTCAGCAAATCCTTTCTTTCCCCCTGCAGCTCTGGGAGTGAAGGGCCTGATTATATATTGTCACATGATAATTCCACTCAGCCACTTCTTTTGCCTGCTCATTGGGGGGGGGGATTGAACTCAAAGAACTCAGACAGAGGCATTCTGCTCTTTTTCTTTGCCTTTCTCCGATTCCCCCCAGCCCTGCCTTCTTCATTTCTATGCCCCTTCTCCATCTTCTTTGCCCCTCCCCAACCCTCTTTGGGACTGAGTATTGTTACAATTCTATGACAAACATTAGGGTGGAAAACATCTTCTTTCATCAGCTCGTGCATTCAGAGCGATCAATCAATGGTATTTTTCCCCAAGAGAAGCTAGTTTTCCCCGCCACACTAATGATAAGAGCAGCCTCTCCCAACCTGCTGCGCTCTGAATGTTTTGGACTACAACGCCCTGCGCAAATCATTCAGAAGTCACCAGGTCAAGGAACTACTGGGGTTTTGACCATACTATCAAATTTCGAGTGATGGAAGACACTCGGCTACGAGTGATCGCCAAAGAAGAAGAATGCTGCCAAACACACCAGTGGATTATTGTAACAGAAATAATTCCTTCAAAGGGAATTTCTGTAAACAGGGATTCAGATTGATGTAAATAATAATAAAAAATAATCCTGCTGTAAAGCACCAAGCAGTTGTATAACACTTTCGGAATGAAAAATTCCTTACTGAACAGCACAAGTCATGGTCTCTCTCTCTCTCTCTCTCTCTCTCCCCCCATTATTTCTTAACACAGAAGATATTTGATACAAAAAGGTCATAGATGACATTACAGTTTCCATAGATGACCTTAAGTCAGACCTTACAACCATTTCCCCCCACATCACAAGTGTAATTTACTGAAACTTATCATTTGAATTTAAAAAAAACTGCATTGAAGACATAGTTTGTAAAAAAATATATTAAACTCTATCATGCAGTTTTCAAAAGCTAAGAAATAAAAAATGAAATTACAAATAAAAATATAACCTCCCCCCTGAATATTGTGTTTTAAATAATCTAAAAGATACTAGATCGTGCATGTGTGTCAGAGAGAGAGAGAACAAAATCAAATTATAAGGAGCTCATATTTTACATGTTCTCTAGTTCCTGTCTCAGGCTTCAGTAAATGTTCAATAATACAACGGTAAGTTCTGTCGTAAAACCTTTCAGAGTTTTTCAAGAGTGCCATCAAGTGTGCCAGTGGGGTGATCTAGTGCACATTGTTCACTTAGGTTTTCAAAATCTTTTGGACGACGTCCCTCTCCAAAATGCTCCTGAGAAAGCTTCGCAGTCCTGGGACAGGAGAAAGGCCCTCTTATGCTTCAGTAAAGAACCAGAAGCAAAAAAGTAGGAATAAATGGGCAGTTCCATGCTAGAGATCATTAGGAAAAGGATCAACGAATAAAAACATCAAGATTGCAATGCCTTTAAATAAACCTATGGTGTGATTGCACCTTGGAATACTGTGTACTACTGTTTCCTGCATCTCGCAAAAGTACCTTGTGGAGCTGGAAAAGGCATAGGAACGGGCAAGAAAAATAATCAAGGGGCTGGAGTAACACCCTCATGAGAAAGGGTTACAACTTTGGGAGCTATAGAGATTGGGGGGAGAGCAGGAGCGTAATGGAAGAACATGATAGTTGTGTATAAAGTATGTACAGTATAGATAAATTATTGTTATTATTCTACCGTATAGATATTCCCCGCTCCCTTTCATAATACTAGAGCTTGAGGTCATGCAAATGAATCTGAATGTCGGGAGATTCAGGGCAGACAAAAGGAGCTTCTTCACGCAGCTCATAGCTGAACTACGAAATTCCCTTTCACAATATGTGCTGATGGACACTGATTTAGATAGCTCTAAATGTGGATCAGAGAAATGCATGGAGGAAATGGGGATCAATGGCTATTGTTGTCATGATGGCCATATACCACCTCCAGGTGCCAGGTGCCGAGGAAGAACAGCTGGGGAGCGCTATTGCTCTTAGGTTCTGCTTTTGGGTTTTCTATAGTCCTCTGGTTGGCTACTGTGGGAAAGAGGATGCCGAAGAGGCCCTTGAACATAAGTGTGCTCTTGTGTTTTTACAGTAATTTTAATATTGATTTACTGGATAAAAGGTGTGCATTTCTGCTGGTGACAACAACTGGGAGCTAATGACATGGAATTCCATGCTCTTTAATTATCCTGTGCTTTCTTACAGTGCATGTGGACCATTTGGAGCTGGACCATATGTGCATCTAGAAGATGCATGATGCTGGTCTTAACCATATATTGATATTATTGCAAACTGGAACTACAGAGCTTGAAGGGACCGAAGGGTAGTTTCACCACACCTGGTATAACCAAAGAGGAAGGGATACAAATCTTAAGAAGAGGTATCAACCTGTAGGAGAATTGGGTGCTGCTGGCGCACTTTAGTTTGTGAGCTATCTGTGTTTACTACTCTCTTTGCACCAGCAATGATCAAGGAGGAGACATGGCACAATCCCCTTGGGGAGGGGGTGATTCAGATGTGCTGATTCAGCATTCCGAAGACTTGCAGCTTAGTATGACCAGAAGCTCTGTGGCAGAACATCATATGCTCAAAGTGTCTCTTACGCCTTTCTAACCTCTCACTGAAAACACCACTGTATACAAATTACTGTTTTCCTTGGAAGTTCATTCCGTTACCGATCAGATCTTAATTTAGAACAATGTTCTTAATGCTGGACTTAAAATAAGGTTACCAGATTTTTTTCAAAGAATCCAGGGACACTTTTTTTTAAGAGGAAAAAAAAAGTTACTTTAAAAAAAACATTTTTTAAAAAAATTAAGAAGTAATATCTTCTCTTCTGTTGTCTCCTCTGTCGCGCGGCCTTCTTATGGGCCTGATCTCTTGGAGCACTAGTCGCCATGGAGTAGGCTCGGGTCGGACCTGGGCTCGGCCATGTGTCCTTGCCCTCCCGGTGCTCTCCTACCTCTCTTCCTCAGCAGCAGCAGCAGCATGGCAAGGTTGGGGCTCCCCTCTTTTTCCTCCTTCCTCTTTCTCTCTCTTCCTTCTCCTTCTCCTCTCCTCCTTCTCCCTGCATTGGCTCCGGGGTTTTTACTGGCCCTGGAGTGCCGCTGGGCAGTCGGCCAGGTGGCTGGGCACTCTCGCTCCTGGCTCGATTTGGGTCGGGGGGGTGTTAGCGGTTCCCCGAGTTGACGTGCCAGGCATCCCCGGTTCCCCCTTGGCAGTGGCAGCGGCAGTCTCAGCAGCCTGGAGTCAGCCTGGCAGTGCAGTTGGCTCTGGCTCGCTTCAGGAGCTGCTCGCTGCCATGGCACCCGCCATTTTGCCTCACCGGAAGTCCCCATATGATGTGTCTTGTGCTGTTGAACCAATCACGCAACATTCATTCCCTACTAAAAAATCTACCACACTTAAATCCAGGGACATTAAATGAAATCCAGGGACATTCCAGGGACGGATTTGTAAATCCGGGGACTGTCCCCGGGAAATGGGGACATCTAATAACCATAACTTAAAATGACTTTAAAACCATTCAACATAGCTAGGTAAAGATAGATAGATGATAGATAGATAAACCATAATGTTTCTCTACCAACAGTTCTGTTTGATATGGCACTAGAAAAGCCACCCTCAGAATTTGATGGAGTTATATACTAGAATATACTAGAAGCCTCTCCAATGATTAAGACTGAATTCAAATTTGGATGTTCCTTACCAATGAAAGCTTTGGCTACCTTTACTTGATATTAATTTTGAAAATTGTTCTTTCCATGGCCAAACAGTAGCTTTGCTTCGTCCCAACGGATGATGATGGTGATAAGAAGAGGAAGAAGAAGAAGAAGAAGAAGAAGGAGGAGGAGGAGGAGGAGGAGGAGGAGGAGGAGGAGGAGGAGGAGGAGGAGGAGGATTGGTGGGATCTTTCTTTTGCTTTGATTTTGGACAAAAAAAATCAACCAAGGGTGCTTCCACACAACCTGTTTACTACACATTCAGCCTGATTTGTTTATGGGGAAGTGAAATGATGTTGCATCAAAGTATTATTCTGAACTTTCCTTAGCACAAAAGGTCTGATCCTTTGGGGAAGTGGTTTTGTTGTGCAAGAGCTCCCAATCAACTCTCACTGTGGAACCTGAATTTGCCAGAATGCAACTGAATCCCACCTGGAGACAGTGATGTTCCAAGAATGATTTTCCAGTCCAATTTAAGACAAACATAAATATCAAACAACAATATTTTATACGCTGAATCTCTTTCCTTTCTCAAGTCACTTTGTTCCCCACAGGACCCTGGAAAGGTACATAATCAGAGGTACTGTATTTCACTCCATCTCCACCAGGGGCAGCATACCCACAAGTTCCTTTTCATTGCTTGCAGTCTGCCAAAATGTACTTCGCTTTCTCATCCTGGAGTGCCTTTCTCTTATATAACACAAATAGCAACCTCCACACACCACATCTTCCAACTAACATACACTCCATACAGCCAGTGGTGTGTTAGATCTTTCAAACAGCCATGTTTTAGGAGCACTGTGGGGAGAATGAGAAATGCCAAGTCTACTCCCTGGGTGCTGCCATCTTTATCCTGGTGGGATTTGCAAGCCCATTATTTCTTTGTTGTGTGAATCTAGAATATAATAAGTGGGGGGGGGGTTCCCTGAAAGAGCTATATTTTTGTTACATATTTACTCAATATGAGAAGGGTGTGACCTTAGGCATTTCCACAAAAACATAATGCATGTTAATAATGCTAATGATGGTGTATCCAAAATTTATTGATAGTAGCCCAGTACTCAAAATAATCTCTTGAAACAAATAATTTGCATACCAGTGGATCCTCTGTGAGTAGTTCAGTTTGAGGACTAGGACATGAGTTGCCTCAATAAATGCATGAACAAGCTTTTAAGATGCAAATAACATTCTTTGGGGTTTGCTTGTGTTTTGAAAAAGGTGCCTGCCAAACAAGCCCCTTCGTGCCCAGTAAAAACAATCTCTGACAGTGTCCTACATAAGAGTATGAGCTGAAATATCTTAAGATGAAGATATGCATAACCTCGTGCCTCAAGTTAAACAAAACCTCTCCAGCAAATCCCACTTGTTTTGGCTTTCTTCCTGAGGAAGTGGCCATCTTGCAGCCGTGTTGAGTAACATGTAATGCAATATCCAGAAAACATTTTAACAACGTGGCTCACTGCTCAAAGGACCATGGAAAACAGTAGGTGAAGTGTGCTTTGGGCAGATCTGCCAGACAGAGACATATTCCATGCAACACTTATCCTTTGCTTCCTGCGTCACAGTCAATAACATTTCACAACCAACGGCACATGCACCCTTCCATGGGGTCCAGTGTGACACCATCAATCTCCTCTTAAGCTGTAACAGAGGAGGAAAAATGGAAGTTCCGCCACACCCTTCTGTCCATAGGAATGTTTGAGTGAAGTGCTGGGAACAGGGAACGAGCCAGGATCCAACAGGGTGAGGGGAAAAGTCAGTAATGGATGCTGACCATACCAAACTGTTGTGAGGTAACCAAAGATAGCCAGCTTTTTTATTTTTAACCTTGTCACTGAATTCTCACACTGTTGGAACACTGTGCCCTCTCTTTGCAACCATCTTTCTGAGTCAGGTACCATCTAAACGCTGCTCCTTATAAGCTCTCCATCCAATTCAGTGGCTCTTGTGAACACTTCACAGCCGTTAGCACCCTTGAGGGCTGGGGGCGATGTTAGAAAGCTTCCCGAAGAAATAGGTTTGAGTCTTTCCCAGGTGTCAATTAAGAAGGAATCGCACTCATCTTCTGGACTGAAATAAAGCTTTGCAGAGATCTGGCCACTGACTCATCACTCTGCCACCTATGCATGATTTAACAGACCAAATGTTTGTGAAAATAAATGCAATGTCTGGTGAACCACATCTAAATATGTTCCCTACACAAATACATATGTGCAGACACATCAGAGGGGTACATGTACCCTGCTAGTTTAAACGGGTTCAACTTCTGTGGAGTTGACTCTTACTGAATTTATCCCACTTTGTCCTGTTCCCCGCTTTAAACTGCATGTGCTAAACCACATGTGTTAACACATGAGTCTAATTTCCTCTACCACCCCTTCTCAAATCTTGTTTGCCATGAATATATCCCCCAGTGCAACTAAATGCATCCAAAATTCCAGGTATTTGCATGCAAACATTTATATGTATGCAAAGTACCACTGTGTGGACTTGGAGAAACACAAATGCCAGCAAACAGACACACCTACATATTCAAATCAGGGGCACATATTCACAATATGTTGCAAAGACAGAAAATGCCAGCACAAACGAGAGGGTTTCAAACAAAGGATTATTAATACAGACCCTTAGGATTGTCAACGTGTGTGGAGAAAAAGCACATAAACACACAAAAATTCGTAAATGCTCACTATTTGAGGATCATTTTTAGGAGATATACTTCCAGTCTTGAACATCTAAATGTGCTCTTATGAACAAGTTACATATCTATAGATATCGATACAGACGCACATATACAAGGCACGCTACTGACACATGAAAGATATATGCATTGCCTGATAGGCATCTAAGATACTTGATCATGTAAAGTGAATTCTCACGTCCTTTAATGAAAGTGAAGTGCATATGCAAAGTGAAACAGATCTGTAAATTCACACGTGTGGTCATATGCACACAAGCATACTTGGAACAAGAGATATGCAAGCTGACTGCAAAAGAGAGGTGCAAACCTAGCTGTGCATGCAAAGATGTGATTTAATATGCAAAACTATACACTGTCACAACTGTTCATTACAGTCTCAAAAACCCAACTGGCATTCTCTCATTCTGTTTCTATTGCATACCTGTGAGTGTTTTTACACACAGGTTTCAGGGTTCTCTCTAAAACTGTCTCACCTGAAAAGAGGCTTAAGGGAATGTTAGCAACGGGGCAACTGCAATCCAGGGCTGCTTTAGAAATCATCGGTCCTTCGTTCCCTGGGAAGACAGTGACTTCCCCGGAAAGTTGTTCTTTGTGAGGCAAATCAAGCACATCAACTTCCCCAAGAAGAAAGTGGCACTTGGCGTAATTATTTTAACCAGGATCCTACCGTGTTTCCCCCTTTTTAAGACGGAGTCATAATATAAGCCATGGCAGGATTTTAAAGCCTTTGTAAAATATAAGACATACCCCGAAAATAAGCCATGCCTGCAGGGTCGGCTCCCAGCAGCGCTGGGCATGGGAGAGAGGAGACTGAGCAGCCACTGTGGCATTGCGCTGCCAGAGACTCGCAGCCACTGAGGAGCTTGCGGCGCCGGGGCTTGCAGGCGGCTCTCGCCTTGCCGCCCTTTCTCCTGCTCCCGGGGGAGACGTGGCTTCTATTCCCCATTGCCAAGGAAACAGCCCGGGGGAGAGACGCCAGAGCTGAGGCGCCCCCCGCCCGCGGATCCCACGTGCCGCCGAAAACGGCAATGCTTAGGGCCCCCCACTCCTCGCCCGAAGTGGAGTAAGGCCCCCCGAGCGGTCCAGGGCTTGCTTCCGAATGCGCAGGGACAGGACTGCGCTGTTAAACTCTTTGCAAACTCCTTGCCCAAAAGAAAGCTGTCCTGCAGAGTGCCGGATCGAGGAGCCGGTCTGCAGAGTCAGCGCCCAGCAGCGCGGCGCTGGATTGAGGAGGCGGTGCTTCGTGCGGAGCTGCTGGGCGCCGACCCGGCAGGCCGCTTCCTCGATCCGGCGGCCTCCCGGGTGGGCGCCCAGCAGCGCCGCGCGGAGCACCGGATCGAGGAAGCGGCCTGCCGGGTCGGCGCCCAGCAGCTCCGCACGAAGCACCGCCTCCTCAATCCAGCGCCGCGCTGCTGGGCGCTGACTCTACAGACCGGCGGTGCTCCGCGCGGCGCTGCTGGGCGCCAACCCGGGAGGCCGCCAGATCGAGGAAGCGGCCTGCCGGGTCGGCGCCCAGCAGCTCCGCACGAAGCACCGCCTCCTCAATCCAGCGCCGCGCTGCTGGGCGCTGACTCTGCAGACCGGCTCCTCGATCCGGCACTCTGCAGGACAGCTTTCTTTTGGGCAAGGAGTTTGCAAAGAGTTTAACAGCGCAGTCCTGTCCCTGCGCATTCGGAAGCAAGCCCTGGACTGCTCGGGGGGCCTTACTCCACTTCGGGCGAGGAGTGGGGGGCCCTAAGCATTGCCGTTTTCGGCGGCACGTGGGATCCGCGGGCGGGGGGCGCCTCAGCTCTGGCGTCTCTCCCCCGGGCTGTTTCCTTGGCAATGGGGAATAGAAGCCACGTCTCCCCCGGGAGCAGGAGAAAGGGCGGAAAGGCGAGAGCCGCCCGCAAGCCCCGGCGCCGCAAGCTCCTCAGTGGCTGCGAGTCTCTGGCAGCGCGATGCCGCAGTGGCTGCTCAGTCTCCTGCTCTCTCCAGTGTCCAGCACCGGCGCAGCTGGGCACCGACCCTGCAGGCTGCCTCCGGAACCCAGCAGCAGCAACGCTGGCTGCCGTAATTACAGTTAAAAAAAAATTAAAAAGACACCCCCCCGAAAATAAGCCATAGGCTTATTTTCTTGGGTAAAATAAATATAAGACGGTGTCTTAAAATGTGGGAAACACGGTAGTGCCCTTGCCCTCTTCCACCGGGTTATCTCAGAACTACAGATAGCAACACAAGTACAGTATGTATACACACACAGCAAGTGTGAACAATGTAAGCAAGCGGTTTTAACACTTCCCACACTGATCTCATTGCTTTACAAAAGTAGAGGAATGTGGAACCCTTATTTTATCAGCAGACTGAAAAAAATGTTTTGCCAGCTACAAGACTGGCTCTCCTTTCTTAGAAGCCCCCCTCCTGCCCTCTTTTAAGCCTACATTTCCCTGCTCTCCTGTGAGTTTGTTTTATTGCTCACTCCGTTGCCTTTTCTCCCCCCCCCCCCCCGGGATGCCAGCTGTTCTCATTCTGGCTGATGCCTCAGTCCAGTACTCTCATTCATTTCCAGTACAATCCCTGCCCCCAAAACACACACATTGTATCTGTCTTTAACTTACTTCCCCAGCTCTTCAAAGAGCTGATATTCTTCCGTGAACCGGGTGCAGGTGATGGTTGCCATCCTGGATGGTGACTGCCTCCCCTGGCGTGAAGTTTTACACAAACACCTCTCCTCTCTTGAGCACGCACTTTCTCGTTTTCCTCTTCGCTCCTAGCGCTCTCGCCTTCTCAGAGGTAAATAAGCGAATATGTATGATTGACAAGCCTGGAGATAATGATGAGGGCAATTTGTCTTCTCAGCCTCACAAGCCTTCGTCAGCATCCAGTTCTCCATAGCAACCACCTCTGGAACGCCCTGGTTTTGTTGCCTGGGTAACTGCTTCCCAAACACCTGCTTCGCCCGCTACTTTGCAGCTCTCTAACGCCCTGACTCTGTCACTGTGAAAACTGCATCCTTAGCCAGAAAACAGAAGATGACTTGAAGGAGAAGACCATATATATATATATATATATATATATATATATATATATATAGGCAAATTAAGTCAAGCAACTGAAAATTAACTGGGGCAAAAAGGTTACTATGGAAACTGCAGTTTCCACATTACAGGATGGTCTCTGGAAAGACAGGATGCTGTTGCCCTGGCAACTGCATCTTATTCTCCAGAAAGACAGGTATTGCTGCGTTGCCCAGGCAACTGCAATACTTTCAAGGTTTAAAGGAATACTATGCTTCCTTCAGCCACAGCTACTTTTGGGGGAGATATAAGGGGCTGCTTCTGGAGGCACCTGTAAGTCTTACTTAGGACAATTAGAATGGGGTGCCTTTAAAGGGATACACCATGGTTTTTGAAAAAATAAAGTATAAAGCAGTCTGAATTTTTCCAATTCCTGTAGGGGGAGCAGCTAAAACTAATTCAGAATCTGCAAAACCTTCTGGAAAGCAGCAACTGAGCTTTATTCCCAGTAGGGTGTCTGGCCCAGATTTCATGCACTTTCTGTTTCTGCCATTGGAACTTAGAAAAATGAAAATGAAAAAAACAAACATTTCCTGAGGAGTGGGGAAGGAGAAAGAGAGAGAGAGAGAGAAACAAGAACAGCATGATACAGTAGTTAGTTATATGCAGCTGATGATGAGGAAAAGCATCCTGATGGAAGGACAGGTTGCCTAGCAGACATCAGTCCTTGTGTGGATGTGATTATGGAGTGTGGGCTGAGTTAAGGATGCTGGAAAAGTATGCCTACATTTTGAGAGCCATATCTTCTGCCAATAACCCCGAAATCCTCCATCTCTAGCAGTTGGGAATGCAATGAGCCAGCCTTTTCACATATTAAAAGGTCACCCACACAGGAAGAAACATATTAAATATGTTTAGGCTTTTACACATCTTTGTAATGCTTGTGAGGACTATTTTATATTAACTGTCCTGAGTTGTGTGGCAAATGCTTGCTTATTTCTAGTTTTCATATTATTATTTTTCAGCATTTCCATCCACGAAGGTGTGTAATCAAAGGATGTGCACACATGGCATCTTATTTTAGAGTCCATGGAAACTGAGCATTCCCCCCTTAACTAGTCCACACACAACCTAGACCTGTTGCTTGTTTTTCCCTCCTGAAAAACACTTCTTGACAAATTGGTTTCATTGCAAAAATAAAAGCTCATTGCATATTGATTCTGCATCATAACCCACAGCATAATTGGTAGTCTCCAGCAATGGGGAGTGTATCCTTACCTGCCCAATGATATTGTTGGCGGGCATATACCAAGATTGCAAGGAGAGAATTTTCAAACAGGGTTTTTTCCATGGTACCCACACCCAACTGTCTGCATGGCAGGATCTACAGTTAATTTTAAATGTTTTTAAAGCGTTTTTACTTTGTTGCACTGTGAACAGTGGTTTTTATTTATACATTTATATATTTTATTTTAGTTTGGGGTGGGATAAATGTTGAGTTAGGGTGGGGATTAGTTTTATTTCAGTATAATTGTTTTTGGCTTTTTTTACTTTTACTATTTTGTTAGGCTATTGTATAGTTTGTATTGTTATAAAAATTATATGGGGGGGAGCAGGACACCATTATTAATGAACAGAGAGGGGTGACAGAATTTGACAGCTGCAACTACCCAGAATCCTGTTCAATGCCATCTTCCCCGTCTCCTCACCCCTCCCGCTAGGACGCGACCCTGCCTGAAGGAACGCTTAAGGATCTCTCTGTATTAGAATTGCCGTTTTATGTCTCAGAACCTTTATATATCAGGACTACTACCTTTTGCATAGAATTCTCTGTATAAGATACCGGTATGTCTCCTGTAAAAGGAAATACTGCATAACCCGTGCATGACCCCAGCCCACCTGAACCTTGCCCCATCGCCTTCCTGATTCAAAAGACACCCATGGACAAAGATGGATTAACTGGGACAGTTTATTCAAACCTCCAGAAGTGTCACCTTTTACATAATCCCAGGGATCATCCTTGCGTGACCTGGGGGAAAACACCTGCCAGATGGACCCCAACCCCTCGGCAATCGCCAGGAAAGGCTCCACCTCAACTCCCATCTAGACTGATCAAACAAAGGGAAACCCATCATCAACGGAGGAGAACAATTGACATTTCACCATATGAAGAAATAGTCGTATCAACACCCAGTTAATCCCATCAGCACCCATTTTCCTTGCCTTTCCCGTCCCTCCCAGTCCAGGGATTTCCACGTGGGGACAGAAAGGTATAAAAGGGAGATGCATCATTTCCCAGGGTTCCTTCCTACATTCTTTGAGGCAGGGACCCTACAGCTGTAGTTCTTTCTTTCTGTAATAAAAGGATCAGTTTGTTTTTCCTGACAGCATCGTGTGGTCTCTGTCATTTCCCGGCGGAGCTGAACTTAGTGCAAATTTTGGAGCTTCCGACCCACGTCTGTCCTTCCTAAAAGGCAACACATTTTGGGGTACATTTTTCATAACAGTATTTTGCTTTTTAAGGGGAAGGGTTGCCTGGGAGGGGGCCTCAGCCAACAGAATGGCTGGGGCAGGTTCCACAGGGGCAGAAGCACTGGGACACCTGATCTCAGTGATCACGGGCAGGAGGAGGAGCTACGTTAAGACCAGACCATGTCATAACAGAGGATGCAGGTTTAGTCGTTGTTTGAAGACTATCCCTGTCTCCGGGTCTGGTCCTGACCGGAAGGATACTGAAATCAGCAAGGGAAACCCACATGGCCTGAAGGTGCTGCTGTGCAATGCCAGGTCAATGATGAATAATACCACTGCCATCTACGACCTGGTTGTGGATGGAGGACTTGACCTGGCATGTGTGACAGAGACTTGGTTGGATGAAGCAGATGAGCCTGTCCTTGCCGCTGCTTGTCCACCAGGTTTCTCTTACGCACAGCAACCCAGGTCATGTGGGTAGGGAGGGGGGGTTGCAGTGATTTTTAGGAAGTCATTAGTTTGCACCAGGGGTCCTATTGGGAAGACCCAGTTTTCTGAGTGCATGTTCTGGAAGTTGGGCAATAGGGGCAGTACAGGATTCCTTTTGGTGTACTGACCTCCCCACTGCGGCAAGGATTCCCTGCCCGAGCTGCTTCAGGTCGTGGCGAACGTGCTCCTGGAGACACCTAGTTTGGTTGTCCTAGGGGATTTTAACATCCATGCCGACACGACCTTACAAGGGGCCGCTCGGGACTTTGTGAAAAGCATGACCTCCATGGGGCTGTCCCTGAATAAGTTTGGCCCAACTCATAGCCGCGGACATGCCTTAGACCTGGTGTTCACCTCTATGGATGTTGGTGGCCTGACATTAAGTAAAAGTGAAACAAAATAAGTGCCATGGTCAGATCACTTCCTGGTGCAACTGGACTTCTCCGCGACCCTACCCCTCTGCAGGGAGGTGGGACCGATTCAGATGGTCCGACCCCGCCACTTAATGGATCCAAATGGTTTCCAGAGAGTGGCAGGGGATGTTTTATCCCATGTTGATAGCCTTTGAGCTGATTCCCTGGTGACCTGTTGGAATAAGGAGTTAACCAGGGCTATTGACTGTCTGGCTCCAAAGCGTCCTCTCCGATCGCATGGAGCCCAGACAGCCGCGTGGTTTTCCCCGGAACTGAGGGTGATGAAACAATCGCTGAGACGGGTAGAGCGCTGGTGGCGGAAAACTCACTCTGAATCGGAGCAGACACAGGTTAGAGCTCAACGTCAAGCCTACCAAGTGGCGATGGTGAATAGGACCTTCTTCACCGCCTCTATTGCATCTGCAGAAAACAGCAGCAGGAGACTCTTACAGGTGGTTCGCAATCTAGCAGAACCACCTTCATCATCGGGGCCTGGTAGGGACCCCAAGATCTCCTGCAATGCTTTTGCAAAGTTTTTTGCAGATAAAGTCGCTTAGATTCAGAAGCCGCCCAGAGTGGCTGGGGAAACCCAGCCAGATGGGTGGGGTATAAATAATTATATAATCTATACTGAAGGAAGCATGTTGAGGATGACCATGAATGACTGCATAGCGAGAGAAATGACATTTCGGCACTACAAATGGGTGTGTACACAGCCAAAGAGCAACCAATGTTATTTCCTTTTCCTTCAGATACTAAATTCTACTACTGGGCTTCTCATTCTTATATTGTATTTTAAAATCAAAGTGCCCCCATTTCCCAGCAAGCTATCTTATTGGCAGGCTTTGAAAGAGACAAGAATCCATCATGCTCAGTGGTAGCCATGCTCCAACAGAGACTACAGGCATTAAATGTCCCAGATGCTGTACTGCCTACGTTAGATCCATTCATTGATCCAGATCAGGATTCCAAAAAGCTCTGATCTAAGCAGCATAGACTTGTCCATGCCAGGGCTTGCAGAGAATTCTGGAAGGAAGAACACCAGTCTGTATAGGTGTGAGCAAGCAAAGCACTGTACTAAAAAATAAATCTATTCATTTAACAATCATGGTTTCAGTTTGTGTTCTGATTTCTAAGAGTTCCAGGCCTCTTAAGTCAACAGATGCTTGCACATTAAGAAATATTTCTTTCATAAAACAGGGACAACCAACTCAGAGATTTATACTCAGAGCTATGTGGTGTTTCACAAGTACCGGAAATGATGCAAAGCACTGTACTGGCTGCAGAAATCAACATTCTGACCTTTAATATTTAAAGAATTTTTCTAGACCTCATGATGTCACAAGTTGAGCTTGAAAATGTGTGGGCAATGTCTGGTGTAATCTTTGAACCCATAAAGGGAACAGTAGAGGTTCTATTATTAGACAGCTTTCCTTGAATAACGCCACATTACTATGACGAACAGACACAGAATACCAAGTGTGAAGGAGTGCCCTTGCTAGAGGCAATGGAAGTAATCACCCTCTCCTGTTGTTGCTGTCATGCAGCTGCTATTAATGGTGCAATCCTGTACATATGTAGTCAAAAGGATCTGTCACTGAATGCAATGGAACTTATTCCTAGGTAGGAGTGTACATGATTGCAGCCTCAGGGACATATTGCCTTTGAACTTGCCCTGGTAGCTATTAATAATCTTATCTTCCAACCAGATGGCTCAGGTAGAGCATGAGACTCTCAGGGTTGTGGGTTTAACCCCATGCAAAAAGATTCCTGAATTGCAGGGGGTTGAACTGGATTACCCTTGTGGCCCCTTCCAATTCCATAATTCAATGATTCCATGAATTTGCCCAATTCTCTCTTGAAACCATGTAACCTAGCTAGTGGTCATTAATAGACCTCGCAGCAGCAAATTCCACAAAATAAGCATCTATTGTGTGAGGAAGTACTTCTTTTTGCCCGTCCCAGATCTATTGCCAATCTATTTCATTGGGTGATGCTGGGTTCTAGTATCATGGTACTACTGTAGATACATGAGGGAGGGAGAAAAATGTTCTTCTCCACACCATACATCCCTTTATAAACTTCCATCCTATCCCAGGCATGAATCATGGAAAATCAGCAAATAGATGCACATAGGTTTAACAGACATGTTTCATGCTACTTACAGAATTCACCTTTCCTTGGAACAGAATTTTGATCCGAGTTATTTCTTTAAGTGAAGACACACAGAGAGACCTAAAACTAGGGTGAAAGGCAGACAGGCCATTGCAGTTGCAGCCTGATCCAAAATGCTTTCATCACTAAGGAAGCATGCCACTCACATTCCATTCTCAAACATCTGCAGGTGTCATAGTGACCGGAGCAGTTCTGGACAATTTGTTAGCAGCCAGCATTATTCTCAGTAATGCTAAGAAGCAAACTACTGCTAGTGTGGACTTGTTGCAGAGATTCCTCTCCACCCCCACCCCCATTTTAGAGGTTTTGCACCTCATTCTCTAGGTATGGTAAAGTAAAGGGGGAAAGCCGCAAAACTAACCAGGCTGAAATCAAGTCCCAAGCCACAGAGCTTTTCTGCGACAGGGAGAGAAGGAGGCAGAGAGAGTGGACCAGAATGGGGTGGGGTGCTAAAGTGGATGGAGAAAGATAGTCAGAAAGAATAAGATGGGAGAGAAGGCAATCCTGAATGACTTTCCATTTAATTGCACTTTTGCCATCTTCGTGAAAACACCTGTTTTTATTCCTCCACACAATACACTTCAACTCCATCCACCAACAGGCTTCAGTCAGGTGACATGTTCCATAGAAGAATCAAGCTCCTGTCCACCAGCAAGGGGGGAGAACATTTGACTGAAAATGGGATAACTAATTGTTATTTTTTAATTGCAAAAGGGGAAGCTGGGGGCGAGATGGGCCAGGCTGCATCAAAACTGCATATATCTAAAGCCAAAAGCAGATTCTGTTTCTCCGCATTCCTGACATTGTTACCTCAGCAGTGACTAACGAATGGTGTTTGTTTAAATGGCATGGAATAGTGTTGAGAACAATTTGTCAGCAAATGGCAGGAGGCCCAGCTTGGAACACAGGTCTTAGAACGTCTAGAAATCTATGAATGTCAGACTTCCTGCGTTAGGTCAGAGTGATGGATCCAGGAGAACAGCATTCTGTCTACCAACAGTGATTAGGCAGATGCCTCACAAACATGGCATGATGGTGACGTCTTGGCTCCTCCTGTTTCTAGAAGGGCTAGAGAGAGAGAGTGACTTTTCCCTTTCTGCTTTGCTCTCTCTAGCCCTTCTAGAAACAGTAGAAGACCCTTACAAATATAACGGCTAGTTAACTGCTTTGCTTCCAGGGGGGAAAGTGCTCTGAGCAGACAACTTCCACATTGTCCAGGAAGAAGAAACATATCATCAAAAAAGAGGCACATGGCACAGGTTTGCATAACATTTGCATGTGCTAATTTATATGTACAGATGCAGATTTATAAATAATTACTATAATTTAAATAGAAATACATCTCACTATATTGGGAAGGCTCTGTTTGCTGTCCGGGGGCTAATGATGGCCTCCCCTCTTTCTTTCTTTTAGCAAGGACTTGGATTGGACAACAGAGGGTTGCTTGAAAACAGAGGGTGGTACTCTGATAGCCTTTCAAATACATGACTGTCCTCTGTCAAAAAAGACATGTGGCCACCCTAATTTACATCCAACATGTAAAAAATGAATGGGAGGCAGACACTCCACTGATGAAATTCAGGAGCACACATCTTTCTAGGCAGGGAAACTGGTGAAACCGCAAGGGGGTGGAAAGGAACAGTCTTGCTCCCTCCTCCCTTTGAAAGGGATGCAAGAGGCCTCGCGATCCACCCAGAAATGTTTGAATCAAGAAGAACTTCTTGAAAAAAATTCAGGCACATTGGACTGGAGAACAGTGTCTCTTCTTGCCATCAACTCATTTATTTTTATTTGTTTATAACATTCAGATCTTGCCAAATAGCCAAAAAAACATGGCTGTCATGAAGACTGCAGTGCAAACAATGTAAAAATACCACATATACCGGTATCCTAATCGGGTAAAAGCAGATTATAACTACAAACAAGACAACAAATCAGTCATCAACAGCCCCACATAGTAAAAAATAGACCAGCAACCACATGCAAGACCATAAATAAAGATGTTTAGGGCTACAGTCCTAACCCCTGGTCCTTCCAGCTGGAGGGAATAATTATGTAGCAGACATCCCCATCCACTGGCCTCAACTAGAGGGAGGGAGGTCCACCAACACAGAGGCTCCTGCTTGGGCTGCAGAAACCGCAACACATTGGACACGTCCACCAGCATAACCAACACAGGACACCAAAATGGGGGGCTGCAGAGGAAGAATGGGTGAAGCTACTCAATTCCTAGGACAGACCCCATACCTTCCAACACAAGCTAGCAGGGCAGTTGAGCTGTCACTCCACACTGGCCAGCTCTTCTTCTGCAAACCACCTTTTCTTTGTAAGAGGGCTAGAGACATACTGTACTTCGCTTTTTAAATGAAAGCTCAGAGGCCAATGGAAGCCTTTGCATCTGAGGCTGCCGTGTTGGTGATCCATGCCCACATTGCTGAGGAGAGGGTCTAAAATAGGGTAGTGTGTGAGAACTTCCATAGCTGCCAAGTTTTCCCTTTTCTCGCGAGGAAGCCTATTCAGCATAAGGGAAAATCCCTTTAAAAAAGGGATAACTTGGCAGCTATGCTGTGAGAACCCTGCAATGTAGATTGCAGGGTTGCTCTTCACTGGTTCTGTTAGTTAGGGATGATGGGAATTGTAGTTCCAAAACATCTGGAGGGCCGGAGTTTGCCTATGCCTGCTCCTCAGTCTCCTGACATTTGTCGTGTGTGTTGATGGTGGTTGTTTAAGTGAAAAGCCGTCAGTCTGGAGCAAAGGGGGCTTTCCACCAATCAGGAAGGGAAATAAGGGGAATCTTGGTGGGAGAGGAAGGTTGATTATTGTAAATCCAGAGGTAAAGTGTTTATCAGGCCTCCCACACTCCTGCTGCTGCAATCAACTTACACACACACACACACACACACACACACACACACACAATGCATTTTTCTAACCAGCCAATCCCCCACAACTATATGAACACCTGGAGTCATTGAACAGGGCTTTAATAGAGCCAGTGTGGTGTGTTTTAAAGGTATTTTATTTATTAATTTATAAAATATTTATATGTCAATGAAAATATCAAAGCAGCTTGCAATGGTATCTATGTACAACAAAAACAAATAAAAAATTAGATTTAGAGACCACCAACTAACCATGGTGAATGTATAGCTAAAGCTGTTTCAGATAGGATCACTTGCCTTCAATCTCTTTTTCAACATTTTTGCTTTCATTAGACAAAAAACCCCAAACCTTGGCAGAGTGAAAGCAAACCGCTGCAATTCTGGTCTGCAGACACCTGCCAGAACTAGGCCAGGCTCCTCTGCCTTTCCACCAAATCGCCATGTGAAACTAGCAAGGCAGAGCCAGGCAAGCTGATGGATGGAGACTAGGGAAGTGATTTTAATCATCTTGGGAGAGAGTTTGCCGCGGTCTTGCCAGATAATTGCAGCCCCTTGCAGAGACACATTATGTCTAATGCCATCAGCACTAAATCTGAACTAAAGAAGTATGCCATTGCCAGCAGCAAGGGACTGATGGCTGAGCACCTATTGAGGTAGCACAATGGAAATCTAATTGAATCCAGGAGATTGTCCCCTATAAAATTAGGTATGCCCACATTTACACAGGCACACACATTACAACGGGACACTGGGTCACACACCCCTGCATGCTGATCTGCAATAGGGAGTCCCTTCCTTCCCTCTTCAAGGCCAGCTAAATATTTGCTCTATACTAGTGCTTCTTTTTTTGTAGTAAGGGCATATGTACACTACAGAGGCCTTTCTGCTTTTAGAGCTACCAAGGCTGGCAATTTAAGAACTTGCTATGTATTGCAAGGGCACTTAGACTATGGACATATTAACTTTTCTAGAGATCCCTAGCCACACAATTCTCAAGGGGCTCCTGGAGGGAAGGGAAAGACTATTGCATCAGTTCAAGTCCATGCTGCCTGCCTGGAGCTAATCTGGTTTCAGGATACTTTCAAAGGTGAGGTTAGAGCAGGCATCCCCAAACTTCGGCCCTCCAGATGTTTTGGACTACAGTTCCCATCATCCTTGACCACTGGTCCTGTTAGCTAAGGATCATGGGAGTTGTAGGCCAAAACATCTGGAGGGCCGCAGTTTGGGGGTGCCTGGGTTAGAGCATTGCCACAATATCAACCCAATGTGGGAATTATTTCTTTACAGCTGGGATGGGGAACCTCTGGCCCCTCAAAATGTTGTTGGACTCCAATTCCCATTAGCCTTAGCATAGACAATGGTCAGGGATGATGGGAGTTGCAGTCGAACAACATCCAGAGAACCACAGGTTCCCCTTCTTTACAGTTTCCACATTTTGAACCAGTAAAAAACAGGATGCTGAGTGATCTATGATTGCTTTAGAAAAACCAGGAGCAACTGTGATTATCCTCCAACCACCTGATTGCACAATTGCCTCCATGTTTGTTGTTTCTTGCTTTTGCAATACCAACCCCGGGAGCCTCTAACAGCGAGGCCTGATTTCATGAAACATAAATGAACACATAATTAGAAAGATGCTTTGAAGGCTGTTTTTCATTGTAAAAAAAGGAGTAAAACTAAGTTATGTAAGCAGCTTCTTGGTATGGGGGAGGGGGTGAGATTTTCAATTCGGCAGATTGCCTGCAAAAACTTGCTATGGAGAGAACGGTTGAGGTGAGCAAATGACAGCATGTCTTGTTTCTGATTGAGTGAGTGATGACATGTGTCATGAGAACTCAAGGCAGTGAGGCTCTTCCTGCAGTGCTGGGGAGGGAACGGAGAAGCATTTCTTGGAAACTGGACTGAAAATGAGAGAGCCTCAGCCATTGAGAAAAATTAGGCTAATGAAAAAGTAATGATGGGTAGAATTATTTGATTAATCACACTCAGCAGGCCCAATGAAGCACGGTGAAATGTGAGTGAGATTAGAATACAGAAGATGGTGGGGTGTTTTTGTTTTTTTAAAAGGAGATTAAAGCTCTTTGGTTTTGCTTTAATTTGCAGAAGGTGCTGACAAGGAGGTATGGTCCAGATAAGATTCTGGAATACACATTCAGATATATTCAGATTAAGCTAACCTGAAAGGGGTTCAGCAACAGCACATGACATCACACTTGGGGGGTTGACCATCTCCAGACAGAAGAAAAAACACCTTTATTTAAGATCCCTAGTGCAGGAGATTTTCAGGACCAAATTTCAAATACAAGGTATTCAACAAAAGAAAAAGAACACACAGAATTTTCTGTGTACAATCCAGGAATAGGAGTCATATGACTTTAACTAAAATAGTGTTACACTTAACCCACTTCTCCAGGTGGTAAGAAGTTCCTGGGGTGCAAGTACGAACCAAGTGCACAGTGTGGGTAGGGGCACGATTCAAATATTCCAGCCCCCAGCCCAAGTCCACTGTTTCCACATCAGGTCTCTAGGGAGATAGTCAGCACCCCAAATCACTGTTAGTTTACAATGTCCTAAACTCCACTCTCTGTCCGTGTACCTCAAACTCCAAATTCCTGTCAGGCGCAGATTACATAATTCGCACCATGGGCATGGGAAACATGCCCGTTTTCCCAAAATGCTCCCCATCTTCTCCTGCCTTTTCCTAGACACATTAAAGAAAGCAATCAGCCAACTTCCTACTGAAAGGCAGTTACAGTGGTACCTCGGTTTACGAACTTAATTTGTTCCGGAAGTCCATTCTTAAACCAAAGCTGTTCTTAAACCAAGGCGCGCTTTCCCTAATGAGGCCTCCCGCCGCCAGTGCCCTTCCACCATTCGGATTCCGTTCTTAGACCGAGGTAAAGTTCTCAAACCAAGAAACTGTTTCCGGTTTTGCGGAGTTTGTAAACCAAATCGTTCTTAAACCGGACTGTTCTTAAACTGAGGTACCACTGTACTTGATAACTTTGCTAGACCTACTGAGGCAGTCACCAGCAGTAAGAACATAAGAAGAGGCTGCTGGATCAGGCCAGTGGCCCATCTAGTCCAGCCTCCTGTTCTCACAGTGGCCTGCCAGGTGCCTATGGGAAACCAGCAAGCAGGAACCAAGCACAGGAGCACTCTCCACTCCTGTGGGTTTCAGCAATTGGCATCTAGAAGCATCCTGCTTCCAACCTACCGCAGGTACGAGCAATCCACACATGGCTGTACACGCATAGCCCATCTTCAGACTTTTAGCTTGCCACTTGGGAGGCAGGGAGTAGGGACAGAAGGCATGACACTAATTCTCTCTCACACACATGTGCATGCAAACACACACACAACCCACTCGCTAAATGCCTTCACACGGCTAAAAATCACTCTCTCTCACTTCCTATAAAGCTGTCTTTATGGAACCATTGCTGAGAATTCATAATGGTTTTTTGTGTTTGCCTACAAAATCCTTATGCCATCTGGAGCTTACTCATTGCTGTGCTGAAAGTGAGAAGCACTATGAGAATGATGAAGCTATAGATAACCAAACTCTTTGGGGAGGTTGAAAGTACAGCGGGTGACTTGGTGGAAATTATGCCAGCCTTCGGAACCCATCGCTAGTCTCTCCTCTCAACAGAGCTATATGCCATTCTGTATCTTTGCATGAGAGGAAGATGAGAGGATTGTGAATTGTGTATTTCTCAGAATATTAACATCTGGCCTGGGCTTCTTCTACTTGGAACATAAACAAACAATGATTTTTTTTAAAAAAAAAAATCCTTCCAGCAGCACCTTAGAGACCAAGTAAGTTTGTCATAGGTATGAGCTTTCGTGTGCATGCACACTTCTTCAGATACACTGAAGCAGAAGTCCCCAGACACTTATATATAGTCAGATAGTGGTGGGGAGGTATTACTCAGAAGGGTGGAGGGAGTGGGTGATTGACAGACTGATAGCTGTTGATGACCATTGATGACTGCAAATGGTCTACAGACTCTACAGGAAAAAGCAAGGGGTGAGAATGCCTTCCAGCTTTATCATGTATAATGAGATAAGAACCCAGTGTCTTTATTCATTCCAGGTCTCTCCGTGGTTTTAAGCTTGGTAACCAACACGGCTACCTACCTGTAATGAATTTTTAGTATTGGTGCTGTGGATAAGGAACAGTCTCTCCAGAGGTGCTTGCCGAGCCACCTCTTAACGAAACATTTGAGGCCCTTCTTCGTGTGCCCCTCCACGATAAGTCTGGAGGGTGGCAAGAAGAGAACAGGCCTTTCTGCGGTGGCTCCCATTTGTGGAATGCTTTCCCCAGGGAGGATCGGCTGGAGCCAGGCAAAACATTCCTCTGCAACCAGTCCTTGGGCTGCTTAGCATCCTATACCCTTTTAAACTGCATGTTGTGGGGGTTATTGTTTTTGTTTGTTACTGTGATATGCATTTTTGTGTCTTTATATTGTAAACCACCCTGTGATGAAGGGTGGTATAGAAATTTAATAAATCAAGCAAATAAATAAATTAAGACCATCCTCACCTCCAGGTCATATTCTTCCATTTATTGCCACCTTCTCACTGCCCAGTTACGGTAGTTGGAGCCTGCACTGCCTGCACACATGCAGCAAAAGATCATTATGCCTGGGGAAAGTGAAGAAAGCCTGATCCTTCCTTCACATCACAGCCCTGCTGGTTCTTTGTTTTGTTTTATTAGCTACCAGCTTTGTTCTAGCTTGTACCTTCTGTTCTCTTCTGTCTGTCACTGCAGAGCAGATCTCCATCTAATGTGCTGAGAATCGCTAGTCCTCCATGTGCCTTGCAAAGCTCATCTACAGTGTACGAGGGCTTCCTTTGCTTTCTGGCTAGTCAGGTTTCCATTACCTCACATGGTGTTTTGCTGCTAACTCTCTGCTCCGCCAGTTGTGCTCAAGGCAGATTTCCCTGCCTTGGGTAGCACCTGCATGCTGAGTTGGGCTTTTGAAATAGCTCCTGTGGTGTTACAGCTTATGCCCGGCCTAAAGACTTGTTGTCTTTGGTTCATGTGCCCCGGGATTTTGAGGGTTCCCCCTCCACCAGCCATTCATCCTGCTTTATGATTTATTGCATCTTAATTAAATGTCTTGCTCTAAACAGCGCACAGCATATGGCACTGCTTGCTGCTTTCCAAATATAAATGGCCATTTCAGAAGCCGTCTCATTTGCTACACGTCCTTCCAAGGTGCCAAGGAATGTATGTCTAAGCTTGAAATTGCAGACATTCAGAATGGAAACAAGGGTATTCTGATCCCCCTTTGTGGGTGTTATGTGTCTGTACGAGAGAGAAAGAGAAAAAACATGGCACTTCAAGGGCCTCAAATGATGAATTTACAGTCTGGATTGGTTTATATGGGGGAGAGGCAGTCCTTGAGGTATTGTGGTGCTGAGCTGTTTAAGGTTTTATAGGTCAAAACCAGCACTTTGAATTAGGCCCAGAAACTAATTGGCAGCTGGTACAGTCAGGCCAGGATTTGTGTTATATGCTCAAACTGTCTTGCCCCGGTGAGCAACATGGCTGCTGAATTTTGCACCAGCTGAAATTTTCCAAACCGTCTTCAGAGGCAGCCCCACGTATAACACATTGCAGTAATCTAACATAGAGGTTACCAATGCTACTTTCATGGTTGAAGGAGGTCACTGGCAAGCAATGATATTATGGCTGTGCAAAGTGAGGGCATTTTCTCAAGACTTTCAAGTCTAGCTAAGAGCTAAAGATATGCCTTTAACAGGTACAAAGGGGTTTGCAGAAATGAGCTTGGATGGCTTTGGGTTGCTGGTGGCTGCAGCTACTTAATGGTGGCGGCTGTCTAGAATCGGGTAACATTCCCACCATTCATAAGTCTTCAAGCACATAGCTTCCTCCCCCACCCCTGCAAAGAAAAAAGAAAAAAGGTCTGGGAACTGCAGCTCTGTGAGGGGGAAACTATGGTTCTCAGGATTCCTGGGGAGAAGAAATTAAGGTGTAGGTGTGACCTCAGTTTGGAATGAGGTCAGCAAATCAGAAAGAGGTTTGACACTTGTGGGTAACAGGGGGAAAGGAGACTGCAAGGAGGTTTGAAGAGTCAGCAATTTGCAACTGAGGCCAGTTTACAGACTAGCACTCTTTGGAGAGGCCTTGCCTGCTCTCCCATCTCCCCTTGTATATCTCAAAGCATGCCCCAAAGGCCACCTTCCCTTCTCACTGACATGCTCAGTCCAGCGCCGAGGGCCTTCTGGCGGTTCCCTCGCTGTGAGAAGCCAAGTTACAGGGAACCAGGCAAGGGCCTTCTCGGTATTGGCACCCACCCTGTGGAATGCCCTCCCACCAGATGTCCAAGAGAAAAACAACTAGCAGACTTTTAGAAGACATCTGAAGGCAGCCCTGTTTAGGGAAGCTTTTAATGTTTAACAGACCGTTGTATTTTAATATTTTGTTGAAAGCCGCCCAGAGTGGCTAGGGTATTATTATTATTATTATTATTATCATCATTATTATTATGGGTACCCTCAAGGAAACTGACCTAAGAATGTCCTCAGAGAAGTGCACCAACCAGTTCATTCTCATTTTGTTAGGAGTTCAGGTGCCTACCTAAGGCTCGAAACTCAGCCACAAAAGCACAAGGGAACAAGCTGTGCCAATGCCTTTATCGATATGCGCATTCTAGATACCACTGCAGTTATTCAGCGGAAAGCCAGCACCACCGCTTCTACAACTTTATGCAGTCTTGTGTTTCTAGCCAGCAGAGCGTCTCAACAGAAATTCTGCACATGTGCATATCATTAAACTACTGTTTTCCTTTGGTCTCTTAAGTCTGGTATTCTTTCACGGGAAATTTATAGTTACTCCAAAGCAGTGTAATCCCAGGCCATTTTACTGAAATGTTAAATCATGGTTGCACTGACAGAATTATGCATTTGTCAAGCAGCTTGTGTATGCAGACTTGCAATCAACATTGCATAAATCCTTGTTTATCTAAATGGATAGGTTGGTCAGAGATTATTCATCTTCACTCCCCTTATTTTTCCTTTTAAACTGTTTTCCATGACTCCTTTGCCTCTGACTCTCTCCCATCTGAGATGATCCTTTATCTCCTTTGGGACTCCGCAGTCCCTTCATTGCATCCTCCACATGATGGAACTTGGTTGGATTTAAATCTGCAGCCCAATCCTAACTATTCCTAATATAGGATATTACTTTGTGAATTATTTAACAGTATGTCTATTGCTCTGGGATATTTTTAAAGTAGAAAAGAGATTTCTAAATTATATACTTATAACAGTATATAAATACATAAAGTAGAGGGCTTAAGCAGGTTTAAGCCTTTGTTGGGTTTTGGCCAGTATTAATGTTTATCTAAAAGCAAATCCAAATAAGTACGTTTAGGACAATAACTTGTGCTTATTTTAATTTTTACTAACCTGGATATGTTATCAGTCAGTAAAAGTGCTTAAGGTAACAGCCCAGGAGTAAGACCTTTTGAAGTCAATGGGACTTGCCTCTGAATAGACATGCATAGGATTGCACTGTAATTTAGGTCACACTGTGACCTCAGTATTTTTCATCTTGCCTTACCGTATGCATGTTGTAAACAAAAAACTGCTCCCTTTCCCTTATGGGGTACACTAGAGCCCTTTGTAGGTTCTCCATCGGTAGGAGAAAATAACAGAGGCCAACCAGAGACTATTGAGAAGCAAAGCAGCTAGTAAGCCTGATCTTTATTAAAGCTGTTGCAACAGGGTGCTCCCCACACACACACAGGAGAGAGGAGGAGGACCCAGGACAAAGGTGTGTAATCCCTTATATAGTCTTTTGAGCTGCCCACCCTGGAGCCCAAGACCACCCCCCATACATCATACGTACATTAGAGAAGGGGCAGACTACAACAGAAATCTGAGTGTGTCGTTTTTATCCTGTCTGCCAGGTTACCTGATTGGATTACCTGGGAACCCTAGCCACTCTTTTGTTATGATAACTACTCAATTATTGAATTCAGGTCACAGGTCACAGGCTCACCCTATTCATATTCAGACAGGATTTGTGAGCAAAGAGACAATGGGGAGGCTCCCCATTTCCTTTGACCTTGCAAAGAAACATTTGAGGTCAATTTGGAAGAGACAAATGGTTTCAGGACTTTTTCTGTGAGTCTCAGACATGTGGTCTATACATTTATGTATGTGCTTGCTTGGTACATTTATGAACATTATATATATATATATATATATATATATATATATATATATATATATATGTTGTTGTTGTTTAGTCGTTTAGACGTGTCCGACTCTTCGTGACCCCATGGACCAGAGCACGCCAGGCACTCCTGTCTTCCACTGCCTCCTGCAGTTTGGTCAGACTCATGTTCGTAGCTTCGAGAACACTGTTCAACCATCTCGTCCTCTGTCGTCCCCTTCTCCTAGTGCCCTCAAACTTTCCCAGCATCAGGGTCTTTTCCAGGGAGTCTTCTCTTCTCATGAGGTAGCCAAAGTATTGGAGCCTCAGCTTCAGGTACATTTATGAACATTTACTTCATATATACGGTATATAAGACCTTAAAATTCTTATAACATGCATGTGTTACCATACCTGCTCATATGCCTATCTGATTTGCAGCTGTATTGAAATATGTGTTATTGTAGCAATGCCTTGTGTAAATGTTCAAAACAGAGAGAACTGTGGAATTGTAGAATTGGAAGGGACCCGGAGGTCATCTAGTCCAACCCCCTGCAATCCAGGAATCACAGCTAAAGAATCCCTGACAGATGGCCATACAGTCTCTGTTTAAAAACCTCCAGTGAAAGGGAGTGCACCACCTTCTGAGGGAGTCCGTTAAGGACAGCGTTTTGCAGTATTTTACCCCTTCACAGTACTGTACCTGATTAATCTAAGTAAGGTTGTAAGACACAACTCTATTTATTCCAGATTAGTCCTGTTCCAATAAATGGGGCTGGTTTGGAGTAAGTAAATTTGGATTGTGGCCTAAAATTTCAGAATAGGACATCAGCCAGTCTGGAAAACCATTTGTGATACCATTTTCTTTCCCAAGGAGAACATGGTTGGTGCTCCTTTGTCAAAATATGGTGGGTGGGGGGGGTGCAATATGTTCTAACATTGAGCTGCTCTCAGCTTCAGAAATGTTTGTAATATTAATAGCCTGGCTGGCATGAGCAACATTTCAGGGCAGAGGAATGCAGAGTTCCTGTACTATTTGCAAGGCATTTTATACTGGGTCAGAGCACTGCTCCATCCAGCTGCCACTGAAAGGCAATGGCCCTCCAGGTTTTCAGACAGGACTTGGGAACCCTTTCTAGCCCACTCTGGGCATGCCAGGGATTGAACTTGGGAACTTATCCCTGCAAAGCATGCGCTCAGCCACTGAGCTGTCAGCCTTCCCAAAAGCAAGAAAAGAAACCCACTTAGTGCTGAAATGATTAGAGGGACTTTGTGGGTGTGCGGTGGGCAGGGAAGATTAGGGAGTTCCTCTCAAGGAAAAGAGCACAGAAACTTTTAAATGGTTTTTGAAAGCTACCTAGTTGGAGAAAGAGTTTTGAAGGCTTGGGGCAGGGGCTGCACGTATGGATAAATGCCCACAGCTAGAGAAGGCCAACTGCAAATCTTGCGCAAACCCCAACAAGAGACATCTTTTATCACAGATGTCACTAGGGGGCACTGCAAACCTCATTAAAGAAAGGCCGGGATATGGAATTTGTAAATAAGAAATGTCACTCTGATGTATATGTAGAATGAGCTGACAGTTTCTTGAAGAGAGAGGCGTTACAGCAATGTCAAATGTGAAGAATGCGCAGAATACCTGCTGCACCTGATCAAGCCAGGAAGGACCCGCTGCATAAACGCCCAGATCTTAAGTGGCTGCTCTTCCAACTTCAAGTGATGTGATTGAGGCTTATGCTTTCTATTCCTCAGACTTGATAAGAAGGAGTACAAACTGCACCAGCCCCCAGTGTGTTTTAAGTGGATGTATAAATCTGTCACTAAAGAATACTGTGTCACTCTGCTGTACATTTTATTTATACACTTTTGGCATACACCCCCACCTCACTCCCGGCAAAGTTATAGGAGTACGGAGGAGTTTGTCATGGTAGCAGAGCTAAAGTACGGCTGAGTTGTTAAGAGATGATGTATATGCAGAGAGCATAAAATGGCAGGAGTATCTAAAGGCACACATACCAGACATAAATTAACACCTGTTGGTTGCCTTGAAACCTATTTTGCACTCTCAAAATATGGAGTTAAAATTGTGGATTTCCTTCCTCACCAACACATACATTTCAGTCCATAGGAGGAGCAGTTAGAATCTGGATGAGAACAGCCATTTGCATGGAGACAGAAAGGGTAGTGAATCTGGATTAATTCATCCAGAGTAAAAGGTTGTGCCATCCTTTGTAGTTTCAATTTATGTACTAGCCAGCATGCGATAAGCTTCTTCCTCTTCAACATTCTCATTCTTGGGTAATGGTCATACCGGTAACTGATTGTGTTATACTAACTTGAAAAAAATGAGTGAATTCCCTGGGCACTGCACCCTGCAGTTTCCTGGCTGCAGTGACATTTTTTGTAGGGGAACAGTTAGGGCTAGTTGCCTTGGGAAATTATGCTGCTAGATAGGACCCAGCGTTTTTCGAGAATAGTCGCAGGCTCCGCCCAACTGTCAGCGTACATTGGAGTTGCATTCACACCATTCAGTGCATCCGATATTTGACAGGTGAAAGTAGTAGAATAGAGCTAAGTTTCATACTAATTCCTTTGTTGTGCCAGCATCTTCCATGTCTCAGAAGCAGTGTGCTCTGAATGCCAGTTGCTGGGAATCCCAAGTGGGGAGAGTATTGATATTCTCTGGTTGGACACTGTGAGAAGAGGATGCTGGACTAGACAGGCATTTGGACTAACCCAGCAGGGCTCTCCTTATGTTCATATACCAGTTTATAGCACCTGAAGTTCACCTCAAAATACAGCAAAGAATTACCGGCAATTGCCTGTCAGCTCTAGCAGCAAATGCTCAGATTCTGTGGTGCTGAAACTGCCACAAGGGCACTGGTATCCTAATCTCCTACCTATATATTATCAACTCCATTGCATCTAGATTTCTTAGAAGTTTGTGGAAATAAATCCTCACCATCTGGCATGAAAGAGGGTGATATTCCATCTCTAGCCACAGAGTCAGCCTCTGGTATAAGGAGAGCTTCCATTTTCACTGCAAAGCATCTCTCTTGCAACTCAGGCCAGAGAAGCAGAAAGAACGGAGCAGGCTTGGAAACCAAATGTTTGAGAGATGGATGAGAAAGGATCAAACGGAAATGAGGAGGAAAGAGAAAACAGAAGTCAGTCACCCAGACAGTGCCATTATCTTAAGACAAGGCAATAATCAGAATGTCTTGTGTTAATTTCAGAAGGGGGGGGTGGAATTGGTCACACAATACAGTGGTACCTCATGTTGCGAACGGGATCCGTTCCGGCGGCCCGTTCGCAACATGAAAAGGCCGCAACATGAAGCGCCGCAACTGCGCACGCGCATGACGCAATGTGGCGCTTCTGCGCATGCACACAGGTTATGGACGCGCCAAACCCAGAAGTAACTCGTTCCGGGACTTCCGGGTTCGGTGCGTCCGTAACCTAAAAAGATGCAACATGAAGCGGACGTATCATGAGGTATGACTGTACACATTTGAGACAAAAATGAAGAAGGTGTAGAGTTGTTGGAAGACAGAGTGATTGTCAGGGCTGGGCGCTTCCTCTCATCACAACAATCACCTCTTGACGTTTTTCTGGTCTTTATTTACAACGGGTCATTGACACATCACTATCATCCATCAGAATCACTCAGTTCAGATCTCTGCTGAGGCCTGCATTTGCTCCTCCAGCAACCCATGAAATGACAAAGTCTCCCGCCTCGCCTTTCAACCCTCCTCTTGTCCGCATGTCTTGCGAGAGCTGTGGTTAACCTCTCCCCCCCCCTCAGGCACATTGTCCTCCTCTTCCACTCCCAGGTTCCCCCCTCCCTCCGGGGAACTTGAAAACCCTGACTCGTCCCTGACAGTGATGATGCTGGTGCAGAACATTCCAGAAGTGGCAACAGCAACAGGGACAGGCAGGGATACGGCTGCAGTGCATCTTGGGTGATGGCTCTGCAGACTCAAAAAGAGCCATTTCACTTTGAAAACCTGCATTTCCACAAAACTCCCTTGAACTTAATTGTTTTTTCTCATTTGCTCTGCCCTTTACTGATTGACACCAAGCAGGAAAGAAATCAGCCACTTTCAGAGACAGCTCCCTTAGGCAATTTCAGACTCTCTCCAAGTATTCAGAGCCTTCCAAGCTCACTGCAGTGATAAGTCAGAACAGCATGTCCAAGCTGGGCGTTAATGGGACTATCAGAGACAGTGGCTTAGCCAAGGAGAGACAGCCGCAGTAACACCCATCATCCCACTTTCAGGCTTCCATGCCAAAATCATGTTGCCAACACCATATTGGCTGTAAATCTGGGAAGACCTGCTCCCTGCTTTTTTCCACCTGGCCTGGGAGGTCAGTGCCTTGACTATCTCCAGCTGCAAACACTGCTAAACAGACTCTTGGGCTGAGGTATTGGGGTTTTTTGGGGGGGTGTTGGCGGGGGATTGTTTCTGTTGATTTTTTTTGTATATTTAAGATTTTGTAGTGATTTATGTTGAAATTGTCCAGTTCGGTTTTGTATTTTTAAAAGGTCTAATTCATTGTTTATGTCTACTTTTGTAGTTACGTATTTTACTCATGCTGTAAGCTGCCTGGAGCATGATATGAACTGTAAAAAGGCAGCATACAAATAAAATGATGTATGTATGATCAGATGCTGCTCATTGGCCAGATTCCACCATAAGACTCCTCTGTGTGGCTGGGCTGCCTGGTAAATATAATAACTCTTTTAAAATATACTTTTAAGTTCCCAGAGATTTAGCAAAAGAGACTCAAGTCTTTAATTGGATGCATAAGCCATCCAGAGTGGCTGGGGAAAGCCAGCCAGATGGGCAGGGTATAAATAATAAAATTATTATTATTATAAACTCGGCCCTGGGTTTCTGATCAGCAGGGCCACCCCAAGACATTTTGGCACCTGAGGTGAACCACAAAATGGCACCCCTTTCCCACCAGGGAAGAAGACATGAGTGAAGATTTACATTGGGAACAATATGGCTGGATCAAGATCTCTATCAGGATCTGCTTCCCCTTTGAATCCTGCCACCTGAGGCTGTCGCCTAACCTTGCCTCATAAGTGGGCTGGCACTGCCGATCAGGTGTACTGTATATGTTGGGCCAGCACCACATCATTTACACGACTTTTCAGAGGAGCAGTATACAACATGCTTACTGCAGAACAGGGTAAGTTGCCACTTAGTAAATGATAGACTGTGTTCATCATCCCCTCTGAATCTGCATCATTGATGACCAAGGGCATTTATTCAGAACACCATCAAAAGAATCCATACTTTGCTCAAATGCTCACAGGCAAACTTAAAGCTACAGAGTATAAATGCTGCCAACTATCACAGCTTTCCGTGACAGATTTTAAATCCATGTTATTTCATTATTATTATTATTATTTATGAAAGGAAAGAAAAAGACCCTCACACAACTCATCCAAGAGCTGACAAGTCATAAAAGGGCTCATTTTCCCCAGTGACAAAAATATCTATTTTTCAAACTTCACAGCAGGGCTTTCGCCTACACACACTACACCATGTGAAACCTGTGGGGAGAAAATGTAAAACGCATTGTGTAAATGTAAATGCAGCTCACATGGGAAACTGCTTTTAAAGCCTACCCCCCGTCTGTGGTGCACATACGGACACATAACGTGGTCTACAGACACACAAAAAGGCATACGTGAAAAGAAGCGGAATGGAGAGGCCATGCCAGCCAATGTCAGTTTGCCCCATAAACGTTCCAGCGATGTCTGTCAGATGACGCATGCTACTGTCTTGTAAGTGAGGCTGAGAGATATTTGGTGAGAAAGCAAGTTCTCATTGCAGTGGTCCAGGAAGTCCCAGAATGATGCAGCCAGGATTACTTAAAGCACCTGCATTCCATAGTCCACTAACCAAAGAGGTGTTCTGAGCTCAGGAGAATCCCGAGCACAATAATTATAGGTTTCCTATCCCTGGAAGCAGTGGTGGAGTTTGGGCTTTCAAATTTCAGCAGCCCCCTGTGCGACACATCAAAATTTGGCACACTCTATTCTAAGTCACTGCTGTGGCACCCTCTTGGCTCAGCCAACCAGTCGTGCTCCCCTAAATATGCCTCCACTGGAAGCTGCAGTCAAGTCATATTTGCACCTGCTACATTAAGGAACCGATTGATAGCAATCCTCAAAACAGGATAGGACATTCAGCACCAGACTTCGAAGGACGATCTCTCATACTATGATTGTTTTCAGTGACACGACGAGGTGAGTATCAAAAGCCTGTGTTTGAAAATGCAACATCAGAAGGAGGGGTCCACGTTGCTAGTCAGGTGCAAGACAACTTTCTTACACTATGAAGATTAAAGGGTTTCCTCAAGATAACAATCCACAAATAATGATCCCTGCTAACATAAAAAAGGAGTTTGTTCTCTCCATAGAGAAGGTCACAGATTCAATCCCTGAGCTATTTGGGTAGGGCTAGGAAAGACAGCAGCCTCAAATCCACTGGAGAGCTAGGTGGACCAGTGCTCTGACCCAGTAACCTGGCTCACACATCACATTAAGCCATTGTTTAAATAAATTTTCAGGCAATACAGCATGGGTTAGTGCCTTAACTATGGTTCGTTTGTGAAAATAACCCATGGTTTGTTGCTGGCTTGCTGCCCTTAACCATGACTTAGCGTCTTGTATGAACATAGGCACCTCTCTATCTATGGCTTAAGTCTAGATTGTCTCGTCGCCCAACAAGCGAGAGCAGCTGTAAAGCAAAGCTGCTCTCAACGCTCAACTCCTCAGCGAGCACTTTCCCTAAAGCTGACGCCGCTGCGAACTCCGCAGCACACCTGCATGTGACAAATATACACACACATTTCCTCCCCCGTTTATATCTCATGCAACATCTGCTCCTGGTTAGTTTTTTGAAGCTACATTTGTCTCATGTAGTTTTCAAGTAAAGTCCTTGCAAAAAAGAGACTTACTGAGTATGTTATATTTCTATGGTTAGGGTGGGGTGGGGTTCAAAAATGTGGATGCTCCCAGCACAGCAGGTCTACACAGCTGGGAAGAGGCTGGGGTGTTACCAGACAGACTTGCGCAGCTGGAAAATGATTGCATTTTAACACAGAGAAAGAAATATAAACACCAAGGGTTGCCCATATGGGTTGCAGAGCAAAGGCACAGAGAGCGAAGTCCTGTTTTGAAAGCAGGTGGAGCAACATTAACTTTCTGCTTCAATCGTGAGGCCCAAAACAAAACAGTAGGTGTTGATAATGGATGGTGGTGCAAAATAAGGTTCCGTTCCTGGCAGTCATTACAACAGATGGTTTAAACTACTTAAATGTACACAGAAAATGTCCCACATTCAATCCCTGGGCTGTCCAGGTAGGGCTAGTAAAGACATTTGTCTCAAAACCTGGAAAACTAGGCAGTGATTGAGCTAGCAGTCTTTCAAAACACACACACAGAGAGAGAGAGAGAGAGAGAGAGAGAGAGAGAGAGAGAGAGAGAGAGAGAGAGAGAGAGAGAGAGAGGTAGTAGAGGAATAGGGGACAGATAAGTGGTGGCTCCAACATAGGTGAGGGTTGCTAAACTCAAAGCATGAATTCCCAGTAACAACCAATTGTTGGTTGGGGGAAAGGAAAAAGCAAAACTAAACCATTCCTTTAGAACGGAGAAGTGGAAAAGAATAGCTTTTAAAAACTGCAAACTCCAAAGGGCTGTGGGTGTTTCCTTCTTGGAGGAAGGGGAGAATAGCTGCCAAAGATTGCAGAGAAGATTCCCACACCCTCGCTCTCACGGCTGACCAGTAACAAGGGAAATGGTGATGTGATGAGACAATGCCATCAGTTTGGTGCCTTGAAGACTTAAGAAATGTTGAGCAGAGAAACAGCTGAAGGGAGGAAGGAGGGCCAAGGATGATGAAACAGGCAATAGTTACTCTGAATGTCTGTAAGAACAACCTACTGAATGTCCTTTGCTTTAAGCATGGTTTGTTCAATAAACAGTGGTTTAAAGCGGGGGTGAGCCTAGGAACCTGTTTCAGCCCAAGGCCACATTTCCTCATGGGCAGCCTTCCAGGCACCACTGCCCTGTGGTGGGTGAGGGCAGAGGCAGGAGTGGGTAGAACAAGAGAGTATGGCTCTTACCTCTGTACACTGAAAGTCAGAGATTTCCACATACAGCTATACCACACATACACTCACCTTCCTCCACCATCCTAGCAAGCTATAAGTGTTGTCTCCAGTTCAAGGACACAGTCCAGCCAGACAAAGGCACTCGAGGAGGGTGCAGAGCAGGGTCATTGAAGCATGTAACCTGGGCATAAATGGTGTGGACTGGGAAGGGGGAGAAGCCTATGAAGAGTCCAAAGGGCCAAACAGAGAGGTCTGGGGGGCCACATTCAAGCCTGAAGTGCCAACTAGGCAAGTATAAAGCAGATGTCCTATGTCTTAACTGCCAATATAAATATCAAGGATAATTTTCCTGGAAACCAAGAGCCAAGTTGGGGGCAAGTACTGTTTGGTGAGAGGAGCCTAGTAGAGATTTAAAGTCACAAAATATGCCGCAAAGTGTGGAAATATAGGCTGCTAGGCATTTAAAGCATGTGCCCATTCAAAATGTCCCCTTAACAAGTTTCTTTCCAAAGCTTTCCTCTTCCCCCGGCATAAGAAAAAGACATTTGCTAATAATAATTAAAAATGGTCTACTTACAAACTCCTCAAAGGTCAGATTCATGCGCTTCAGAAAGTTGCCCAGGCAGTAAAACTTACCTTCGTTACTGTTATGTACTGAGCAAGTGGTGAAAGTTCCTAAATTATTGGTATGGGAACCCAAGAGTGGCTTGTGAGAGCCATTTGGAGCAACCAACTCCAGCCTCCTCACAAGCTGATCTTCTCAGGCTGACCGGGAAGGCCTGATTACCTAGTTCCTCCCAAGGTGAGGGGAAGTGAACATAGCTAAGCCTGGCAAAACAGCTTACTCTATGGTATTAACCCCTTCATGTATAACATGGGGCTGGTTAGCCCACATTAACAGTTCTGGTATTATTTACATCTGTATGACACACAGTCCCACATGTACATTCTGAACCAAGCCAAAATCAGGAGTGTGTCTCAGGGGGCAGAAAGGTGTACAATCACACCCCTGAACTGATTAGCAATCCCTGGTTTACATGCATGCAGATTCTTGGGTGAAAGAGGGGAATAGTTTAATTTTTGTTTTCTGGTGGCGATTTTTGTTTTCCTTTCAGCTGTTTGCAGGCTTTGATGCCTACTTAGAATCATAGAATCGTAGAGTTGGAAGAGACCACAAGGGCCATCCAGTCCAACCCCCTGCCGAGCAGGAAACACCATCAAAGCATTCTTGACATATGCCTGTCAAGCCTCTGCTTAAAGACCTCCAAAGAAGGAGACTCCACCACACTCCTTCAATGGGTCAACGGTACTCCTTCTGAAATGTTAAGATCAAAATAATTGTCTTGTTGGGGCAAGCAAGTTCAATCCATGGTGTCTCCAGGCATGGCTCAGAAAGGCTGCTGCATTGAACCCTGAGACTCTACTGCCAGCCACTGTTGACAGTACAGTGGAACCTCGGTTTATGAACACCTCGGTTTACGAATTTTCAGTTTACGAACGCCGCGGACCCATCTGGAACGGATTAATTCACTTTCCATTACTTTCAATGGGAAAGTTTGCTTCAGTTTATGAACGCTTCAGTTTATGAACAGACTTCCGGAACCAATTACACCCATGTTTCGGGTTAAGTACAGTTCAGGTTGAGTACTCCGCGGACCTGTCTGGAACGGATTAATCCACTTTCCATTACTTTCAATGGGAAAGTTTGCTTCAGTTTATGAACGCTTCAGTTTATGAACAGACTTCCGGAACCAATTGTGTTCATAAACCGAGGTACCACTGTACCAAAGTAGATGGACAAATGCTATTGGTAACAGGCAGCTTCCTGTGTACCTGTGCAACAGGACCAGCAGCCCATCTAGTAGAGCCCGTCTCCCACAATGGTCAATCAAGCACTGCCGCTGGAAACTTGCAAGCAGGGATGGGGGAGAAATTCAAAGCCAAATCGATCCAGTTCCCACTTTCTGAAAAAGTATGGGAACTGAAGCATAGCCATCCTTCAAAATTTGCACTTATCTTAATATGTACATAAATCAAAACTTCGAACAAAAGTGTATTTATTAGAAGAAATTTGCATTAAAATGCTGAAGAATTTTCATGAGGATTTAAAAAAAAAACACCCAACAACCCTGCAAACTGTATGAACTGAATTTAAGATTGGAAAGAAATGGACATATCATTCCAACCCTACCTGCAAGTAATACATGATGGTCATTTCCTATTTGCCTTCAACCTCTGCTTGTCTGCTTTCAAATATAGGGGAGTTTATTGTGCTATCACAGCTAACATGCTAACAAGTCCATATTTTTAAAGCAGGCTATACTAGTAGGCATCACTACATTTGTAGCAATACTGCAAGTTCATTGTGCACTGTAAAGAAGGTGCATTTTAAGCAGGGCATTTTTGTGACAGAGATGGTACAGAGTACCATCCCTTTTTTGTTTTCTTTTTTGCTGCCCATGGCACCCAATTTGTGCAGACACCCCAAGCACTTTCATCAATAGGCGTATAACGGCACCTCATTTTATTTTATTTTTACCAAAGGAAAAAAGCACTGACTTCAAGCAACTGCTCCCAAAGTTTAGCAGCAGCAGGCTTTGTTTAACGATTTTTGAACTAATTATATTTCTACATCTTGCTCATGTTAAGTTTTTTAAGATGAGTGGTTTATGTAAGCAGTTTTTGCCAACGCTCTTAAGCCCTTGAACTGAAGGATGCGGGAAGAGGAAGAAAATCCTGCGGCAGGCCCAAGAGAAAGAAAACCCGGGCAGTTAAAGGAGCTCCGTCAGAGCTGTGGCTTCCTCTCAATCTCTTGTACTTGGTGGCTAAATAAAGAGATGTGGAAACATCTCTCTCTCCATAAACGATGAGATAGTTGGATCAGTATGTAAATATTGCTCAGTCATTTTACATTTTTTTCTGCGCACTGTATGCCTGCAGGGCTCACTCACCCTTTACTGATGTCCCTGCCTACGAGATGTTAGGCATTATGTATATTTCGGGTAAAATGTTCACACAGTTTGCGCTCTGCTTTCTCTCTGATAAAAATAACTGCCCTAGGTCTTCTGTGTCACCGCCCACATGCACTGAAGTGATCGGGGGCGGGGGCTGCAGCCTTGAGGGAGGGGAGAACCTGCAGACGCCTTCCCAGAACAAAAGCATTACATAAGTTAAAATTATTTATGATATTTCATGATGCATACACAGAGCAGCTGCAGACATTTTCAAACACCTTTCAGTGATTTTGAGTACAATTAGTTTGGTCCTTGGGTAGTGGATAAGACCTGGCTCAGCGTGACTGCTGCTGGATAGCGGTACTGTATCTAACTATGATACACACACGTTCATTAATCATGATGACACTTGACAACTATGGGTTTGGAACATTCTGAAATAAGGAAGGGAAGGGAAGGGAAGGGAAGGGAAGGGAAGGGACAGTCTCCAGAACCTGCTGAGGCTAAGCAGGCTCTCAAAGATTAGAGATTACAAGTCTTGGAGGGTTTCCCAGTAAAAATATGAATTGTTGTGGAGAGTATCTAGAGTGGAAGAAAAAAAGGAGGTGAGGTGGGTTAGGTCAAACTTTATTAAAGGCCCTTCCAGACCAGGATTTCTTTCTGCAACATGTCATTGATGCAATAATAGTACATCAGTGGTGGGTTTATACTGGACTGTTCACGCAACATTCCACTTTATTAGTGCTTCCTCAATGTTAGTGCATTATTGCCACCTAGAGGGACACTCTTGCACTATAGCGCACGAAAACCAAGACCCACACAAACAAAGAAAACAGAAGATTTGTGGATAAAAAGTTGCAGGATTTCAGCAGGGAGTTACGGGACGTGCGCTAATTGGAAACAAAGCAGTCCGTCTGCCCCAAAACTGTTGAAGGTGCAAACCGTATTGAAAGCAGGATTGCATATAACTCCCCAGATATTTGTGAGTACAAACCATAATGAATGCACAATAAAAAGGCCACCTGGAGGGGCCCTACTTCCAGTGGAAAAGAAGTGGACTAGCATCCCAACCCATTTCACGCACTAGGTAGGGTGGTGGTGGATTAAACTGCCCCATGGATTCTATTTGGAACTGCACCCCTTTGAGGCTGCGTCTGGCACCACCCCATCTCCCTCAGATGCGGTTGGACATCAGCCTAGTGTTCAGCTTCCGGAAGAAGGAGCGCAGCTTGCAGATCTTGCACTTCTTCTTCCGGTTTTTATTTTTCAGTTTTTTGTGTCCTCCCTCCCACACATCCTCCTCTTCTGTCGCCCAAGGACCCCAGGCACCACCGTTGAAGTCCGGGTGGGCGCGAGGGTTTTCTGCCGGGTATCTGACCGGAATGGCCGTCTGGTTGTAGCGGACGAGTCTGATGAGGAGAGCCCTCACCACGTCGGGCCGCTGGTCCGACAGATCGTAGCGCTCGTACGGGTCAGCAGTGATGTTGAAGAGCCAGACGGATTTGCGTAGGCCATCCGTCAGGCGCTCCAGGTTCCACCAGCTCCCTGGGAAGTTGGTCAGAGTCTGTGGCGGGATCCAGTCACTGTAACCGGGGTCTCCGGTAAGAAGCTTCCAGTCTCCTACCCGCACGGAGGCCTGCACTGCCGTATTCCATATGCCAAAGCCTCTCTCCAAAGAGCCATATTTAGCATGGTTATAAAGAGGATCAATGTTATGCAGGATTTCCATGCGGGGAGACTCTTTGCCCTCGCTGATCGCTGGCCACACGTTATAGCCGTCTAAACTGTCTGCCTCGGACAAGTTGCCCCCGGCCAAGGTCACCAAAGTTGGGTACCAGTCCGTGATGTGAATCAGGGCCCTGCTGGTTCTCCGCTTGCGTTTAATCAGCGGGCTGTGCACGAAGCCAATTCCACGAACTCCTCCTTCCCAGTAAGTCCCTTTGCGGCCTCGCAGAGGCCAGTTGCTTCCCCCGGAAAAGGTCTGCCCGCCATTGTCGGTGGAGAACACAACCACACTGTTTTCATAGTAGCCGTACTTCTTGAGCGCCCAGGTGATGTTCTTCAC